>NC_066510.1:14691597-15043734 GCF_024679095.1 Eriocheir sinensis
TTGGTGAGGCATGGTGGCCGACTCGCGTTAGAGGGCGGCGGGTGCAAATGTTTTCCCGCACTTTCGTCGCCTATAATTAACCTTTTCCTCCCTCTGATCCTGAAGTTAATCCTCAGGTAGCTAATTATCTTTTTTTTTTTTTTACGTCGCGGCCTATTGCACCGGTAAGCTTCTTCCCGGTGGGGTCTGATGGTCGGCCCAGCCCGTTCTGGCGCAGGCGAGTGTTTATAGTGGCGCCATCTTGTGTTGGCTCATGCTGCCCCCCGGAACTCATCTTTGAGCCTCTCTTTGGAAAGGTTATCTAGAGCCCAGGTTGATGGGTGGTCTTCTGGCCAGCATGTGGGTAGTCCGGTGACTGAAAAACCTCAGCTGTGCGGCGGCCAGGATTCGAATCCGCGTCCCTCCTGGAGCTCCTGAACGCGGGGCCGTCACGCTGACCACTCAGCCACCGCCTCCTCGTAGATCGTAGAGTTTGGGTGTGTCTCCCCGGAAGCAATCAATATGCTTTATTGTTACGTTAGTGATTTATTATTGTGAAACGGTACCGGAATAAAGAGTTAGAGCGTTCGAAAACGGGTCGCGGAACATAACCCCCTATAATTAATGGGATGATAGGTTCGATATATGCGAATTCACATTATGCGAGCTTTTTGCAGAACGTAACCCTCGCATGTAACGAATACCTGGTGCACTACCAACCCCTTCACCACCACCACCATCTTCGTCGTCGGCTTCATCACCATCTCACTATCACCATCATCACCACCACCACACCGTCATAACCATCACCACTACTATCATCATCTCTACCACACACACACACACACACACACATGGCTCATCAAATCTTCCATTATCGCGATATGGTTGAAATTAATTGTAATGAAACGATAAGGGCTCTCTCTCTCTCTCTCTCTCTCTCTCTCTCTCTCTCTCTCTCTCTCTCTCTCTCTCTCTCTCTCTCTCTCTCTCTCTCTCTCTCTCTCTCTCTCTCTCTCTCTCTCTCTCTCTCTCTCTCTCTCTCTCTCTCTCTCTCTCTCTCTCTCTCACACACACACACACACACACACACACACACACATCAACCCCCCCCCCCACCCATCCCACACACACACACACACATACAAACTCCCAGTCAATCTCACGCGCCCACTTCCAACACTTAATCTCGCACGCCCAATTCTACACCCAAATGCCTTCACCTCCATCGTCACCATCCCCCCCCCCCCCGGCCCGCCTAGCCTACTTCGCCGCCTCCGTCTGCCTCGCTTGCCTCGTCCCCGCCTCAGCGCCGCTCGTAATGACCACATCTGCCCCAGGTGGAACGTTGCCGCCCCCAGGTGATCCATTACCCCGCCTCTATGGCTGACTTCCCACCAAATTAATAGGCTGCTCGAGAGAGGTGACGCCGTTCGGAGGGCCTAAGGGAGCGCTGGGAAAGGGAAGGGAAAGGGGATGAAAAAAGTGGAAAAGAGGGGTAAGGGAAGGGAAAGGGGATGGGAAAAGTGGAAAAAGAGGGGTAAGGGAAGGGAAAGGGATGGGAAAAGAGGAAAAGAAGGGAAAGGGAAGGGAATGGATACAGAAAAAAATGGAAGAGGGGAAGGAGAGAAAGGACCACTGGAAAAGGGAAAGGAAAGGGGATGGAGAGTGGAATAGAGGAAGGAAAGGAGGGAGGCTGGAACTGAAGGGAAGGGAGAGGGAATGGGAAGAGTGGGAAAGAGGGGAAGAAAGGAGAAACGCTGGAACTAAAGGGAAAAAAGAATGGTTGAAGGGATGGAGTCTTAGTGGATGGGATGGAAAGAAAGGGGAAAATGGGAAGGACAGGAGAAAGATAACTGGAAGAGATGAAGGCAAAAAGGGAAAGGACGGAAGGGACTGGGAGGACGTGAAGGGAAAGGGAGAAAGAGGAGGAGGAGGATGGAAAAAGGAAAAAAAATGAAGGGGGAGAGGACAGGTAGGAAAAGTGGAAATGGTGGAAAGTGGTGGAAGAACAGGAATGGGAATGAAAAAAAAATGAAGAAGGAAATGTAAGGAAGAATGGGAAGAAGGAAAAAAGAAAGGAATAGAAAAGAAATAATATAACAGCTGGAGAAGGGGAAGGAGGAAGGAGAGAAAAGAAAGAGCGGGGAGAATAGAATAGAAGGAAGGGCGGGAAGAATGGAGGGAAGGAGGTGGAGGAGGAGGAGGAGGAGGTGAGGGAGGCATTGTATGAGTGGATTACACGGGGAGGGGAGGAGGAGGGAGGAGAGTGAGGGAAGGGAAGGAGGAGAAGAATGTGCGGGGAATGAAGACAGGTGTAATGGAAAGGCTGGAAGGGAAAGGCTGGGCAATGTAGCGAGTGGATGAGGGGAGGCGAGGAGAGGGGAAGGGAGGGGAAATGATGGATGAGGGGACGTGTGAGGGATGATGGTACGTGTGAGGAGAATGTGAGGGCTGGCAGATGTGCTGGGAAGGCTCTTGAGAGGGAAGGTCAGAGCAACCCTACCGATGCCTTCACAGTTTACTCCATCTTCCAAGTACCGTATTCTCAGACACAACAGACACTTCCAAAGGCCATGAAGGAGATTAGTCCGGTTCTTATGAGTGTTCTTTCTTTACATTCACGGTGCAGAACCCTTGTCAAATTATCACTAGGCTCATAAAAGTACCCATGGAAATACTAACTCTACAACCGCTAGGAAAGCCTTCTCAAATATGGGGTGTCCAAGCCTTGATTTTTTTGAGAATATGAGTCTTGGTCCCACGTTCCTCTTCGCAGCTCCTCCCTCTGTCCTGCTCCTCTGGGTACATATCGTCCTTTGCCTTGTTATGTAGGAATGGAGTTGTTCTCGTCTCCAGTTGCTTGGTTTGGTTAGGCCCGAGCTCTTCCCACTTCACGATACTGTTAGATTTTTGTTCTTTAGTGAAAAAAAAAAAGGTAACGTGGAAGAGAAATTACGAGAAAATTATAATATATATACAAATGAGTGAAATGAAAATTATGTAAATGAAAACAACTTCGAGGAAAGCCTAAAATATATAAAATGTGCACTGCGAACCATCAAAAGGCGAGCAAATGAGAACGACAATGAAAAATATAATTGCAATTAACGCTTTCCCTGCCATTACCTCGCTGTCTACGCCTCACTAAAGGTGTGTGAGTGTGTGTGTGTGTGTGTGTGTGTGTGTGTGTCCGTGTGTCCGTGCAACTGAAACAGAGGAAATCATATATATACTGAACGCTCTAGTACTTCCTTGTTGATAATATATCCCATTCTTTATACATTGCTGAAATCACGTCAATTATTTGATGTACGATGAAAAAACATATATGAAGCAAAGTACCTAATTTGTATATCTATAACATCAACCGTATGTGAGAGAGAGAGAGAGAGAGAGAGAGAGAGAGAGAGACGCACAGACAGACAGACATACAAGAGACATCGATATGTAGATTTATTAACTGATTGATTGTAAGAACCAAAAGTTTCGTAATTAGATAAAATAAAAAAGTAATCCACATATCACCTCAACCCACATCAGCCTTCATAACGCCATAAGCCTCGTTCGCGGCGCTCCTCGGCTGCTGAGAGGTCTGCAGGGCGTGAAAGAGGCGGCAGCCAATCACAGGGCCAGACAGCCGTAAGGAAGCCAATCATATCCTCTCAATCATCACCTCCTCACGCCACCCGCAGCCGCCCTCTCTCCCCCTCTTCCTCCTCCTCTTCCTCTTCCTTTTCCATCTCATCCTCTTTTATTCTTATTCCTATTATCCACCTCTCTGTCCTTTCCTCCTCTGACTCTTCTTTTCATATACTTTCATTCCTTTTCTCCAGTTTCCTCCTCCTCATTTTATTCATATTATAATCTATCTCCCCGTCCTTCCTCCTCCTCCTCCTCCTATGTATTTTTATTCTTTTATCCATTTCCTTCCTCCTCCTCTTTCTCTTATTACTATTCCTATTATCTACCTCCCTCCTCCTAATCCTCCTTTTTCTTCTCCTCCTCCTCCTCCCCCTTTTCGCAGGATAATTAACAAAGCATTCAATCATAAAGATACCAGAGGAAAAGAGAGGATTGGCGTCCTCTGATCCAAGTACTGAGCCATCCGAGCGGCTATAAAGGGATTAAATCTTACTAATTATTAAAGCTGTTTATGTTGTAGAGATAATTTTACCTTTTCCCTCTCGATTTTCCTTTCCTGTCGGTGTGTGTGTGTGTGTGTGTGTGTGTGTGTGTGTGTGTGTGTGTGTGTGTGTGTGTGTGCAATTCACTCACGGTCTGATCACGGCTGGAGTTTCATTAATAGAAGAAGAAATGTCTTCAGAAAGGCTGCTCTAAAGTTTACCATCGAAAGAGATGAAAGTGTCCATAGAGTAGTTGGTAACCTCTTTCATTAATGAGTTGGACAGCAGAGGACTGAACTCGAGTAGAAAGTCTTGTACGTGGGGGCGCGATAGGGACGGCGATATGCAATTACGAAGTGGATTATACTTGTAGTTCCGCCGTGAAGGGAGTGCGTGTGGGTCAGTGCACTTCAGAACAGAATGAATGGCAGGGGGTTCTTATGTTAAGTGTAGGAGGGAGGGAGGGGGCAGGGCGTCGGGATGGGTAAGAAGGGAGGATAGAGGGTGGTTGGATGGTGGTTGGGTGGTTGGAAGGTAAGGGAAGAGAGCCGCGGCGGGAAAAGAGGGGCAGGGGAGATGGTGGCGAGTGAGGAAAGGGGAGAGGACGGTGGGAGGATAGGGAAGGGGAGAGGGTGGCGAGGGAAGGAAAGGGAAGGGGACAGTGGCGGGAAGGGAAGAAGCTTGTACATCGTTAATCTGAACGGACTGAAGGCCAAGGGAAGGGAAAGTCTTCGTGATGAATAGTTTTCCCCTCGCCCCTTGCATAGATTTTCCTCAGATATTAATGTCGCTTCGTAAACACTGGAGCTACGAAGGCAAGATGGTTTTCTCGCCTTCTGTTTTACCTTAGATTATTTCTGTTGGCTATAACTGTAAGAATAGAATATAGAAAAATATAGTATAGAAAAAGCAGTTATTTGTTTTGTTTTTCTATATATTTATGCATCTTCGTAAACATTTAGGGTACGGCCACATAGAACTGGATTGGCTATGAGAGAAGAAGGTGGCGAGCGACTGCCTAGCGAGTGAGACGATGAGAGGCCATAAGCACCGTGTCTCAAGTCTATTAAACATATCGGCACTTCCGTTCGCCTGTTCAAAAAGCATCCCCAAGAAGTTGCTGGTCTATTCATGGACCCTTTTGTGCTCACAGTGATAGTTTTACTCGACCTCTACACCCTGAACTGGAAAATCACCCTCGAAAGCCCGGATAATCTTTTCTGCGGCCTTGGAACATAATCGTAATAGGAGCCCGATACGGTTAGGAATACGGGCTCTAGCACTATTTACTGCCTGGCAACACCGCACCCAGGCAGTGAGCGAGTTGCCACAAATTTACTCGCTCCCCTCCCCGCTCAGTGAACCGACATGTTGATTAATATCTTGAAATCGCTTACTGGTTTCCTGGACGCTAGGCAATGCTATATAGACCCGTATTCTCAAATTTATGGGCGCCTCAATACGCCTGTTTGTAAAGCTTATTGTAGAAGTTGTTGGGTTTACCGTAGACTGTTTTGTGATGTTAGTGAATGTTTTAGACGGCTTCTGCATCTTGAAAGGGAGAAACACCAATGAAATCCCAGTTAATCTTCTCTGTGGCCTTGGGGAATAGTCGTACGAGGACCTTAATATCAGACGTTATCCTAGAATGTGTAATGAGTAAATAATAATAATGTGCTGTTTTTAACCCTTTTTTTCCAGGAAAGAATATACCCACACAACATACATACATACATATACGTATATATACTTATCCATCCATTCATAAATTTTATCTGGAATAATTCTTTTCTGCATGTAAGTATCCCTTGCTCCCCACACTTGGTCTACCAGTACTTCAAATATTGTATGAAGGTTTTTTTTACCTTTTCCAAGCGGTGTTTATCTTTTAAAAGTCGTTACTTAACTCCCCAGCCAGACACGTCCAACAGTCCAACTCTGAACTTTCTTTCTCAACTTTTTTTTTTTCGCTCTCAACTTTTTCACCTTTCAACGCTGAAGATTTTTGGTGCAGTAAGACATTTCTATCCATTGACTTCGTTCTTCTCTCTCTATAATCTATCTGTCTATCTATCTTTACTTTTATCTCGCAAAAGGTTTCAGGCTGTGTAAGTTCTTTCCTCTTCATCTCGCAAAAGGTTTCAAGCGATAAGTTCTTTTTTAATGGAGTTAGAACCTTGAACTTACTCTTCGCGCTGTTTGTAACGGACTTGAAGCTTAATTAAGGAAGAATTTGAGCCTGGGAGAGGAAGGAGGGAAGGAGGGAGGAAGGGAGAGGTGTGAGGGAGGGAGGGAGGGAGAGGTGTGAGGGCAGCCTTGGGTCGTGCTGGGAAACCAACCCTCTGACCTTTCCTTTATTGCAGTAGATGAAGACCGCTGCTCATGGCATTATGGCGGTGGCGGCGGTGGTGGTGGTTGTGGTGGTGGTAGTGGTGGTGAAAGTGGTAGTGTTGTTGTGGTGATGGTGGTGAAAATTCGAGTTTATATACTTGCATTACATTTAACACACACACACACACACACACACACACACACACACACACACGTTTCCTCTCGCCCTCTTGACTCACTCTATTATATATTTTCATCTATACATATCCAACTATATATATATCCATAGATCATTACACTTATTTATCCATCCATCTCCTTATCTCCTCATATATCATTATTTTTTTTTCTTTGTAGGCTCAAGGGCTATTGATACGGAAATGAGCATCGAGGCTACGCGCAACTATAGCTTTTGGTACAAAGGAAATACATATCTTTTTATCTATCTTTATGTAGCTGTTATATAACTGTCAATACTTACACACTTGCTTCCCTTGTACAGAGATAAATATCCCACACCACGCCACGTAACCGTATCAATAAGACCAATAACATCAATGGTAATAGCCTTTAATGTCGTGTTAACATCTTTAATAATTTGATGAGCAGGGTGTTGCAGACTCTTGATTGGTCTGTATAACGGTAACTGATTTAAAGGACCAGTTCTTGAATCATCTCAATTATCATTTTGTTGTGTATATTTGTTTTCCTCCAGATGTAAAAAGACGAGGAGAAAAAGAAAAGTTTCTGAGTGCAATATATAATCAACCACAACCACAACTACCACCACTATTACCAACACTACCACTACCACCATCACCATGCACAACAGTAACAGCCACTACCGCCACCTCCCCCGCCCCCCCCCCCTCCTGTCCCCCTGTCTGGCCACGCTACGAAAACGGTTAATAATTGTAGCCCCAAATGGCTGATGGCCCCAACGTAAGCGATTATGCAACTCTGTTTTACGAGGTTAACGAGGGCTGGACTGGCCTTTTCCTTTCGCTGTGTTTTGTTTTTGATTTTCCTTTTCTTTTAATCACTAGTCGCTTAGCTTGTCATATCCTTCTTTCTTCCTTCCTTCATTCATTCGTTCAGTTCTTCCTTCCCTGCCTACTTCATTCATTCCTCTTCCTTTCCAAACCCATCCCATCTATTTGGTCCTTTCTTCCTTCCTTCCTTCATTCGTTCAGCTCTTCCTTCCCTGCCTACTTCATTCATTCCTCTTCCTTTCCAAACCCATCCCATCCAGTTGGTCTTCTCTTCCTTTCTTCATTCATTCCGCTCTTTATTCCTCTCCCATCCTTTCCCATTCCATCCAACTGGCCCTTCCTTCTCTGTCTCCTTTCTTCTTTCCTTCCCTTTCCATCCTTTCCCATCCAACAGTTCCTTCCTTCCTTCCTTCCTTCATCTCCCTTCCCGTCCACTGACTAGTCCGTGTGAATGTGAAAAAAAATAATATACAGATTAAGTTTGTTCTTTAAGTTGATATTGGTTAGTTCTCTCTCTCTCTCTCTCTCTCTCTCTCTCTCTCTCTCTCTCTCTCTCTCTCTCTCTCTCTCTCTCTCTCTCTCTCTCTCTCTCTCTCTCTCTCACTTTTATCTACTCTTACCATCTGATTATGAATTTTTCAGTTCAAAAGCAGAGTTGAATGATCATTAAGAGAGAGAGGTCAGCCTGTCGCCCGTGGAAATAAATGTGACAGTAACTACAGAAAAAGAAAAGAAAAAAAGGAAAAACTTTGAAAATGGTTCAGGAAAGTTGAGCAATATTTATCCCCGTAAGAGAGAGAGAGAGAGGGGGGTGCGAACTTTAATTAAGGATATAGGAGGATAGGTAATTAAGTAGGTAGGTGAGTAAGATAGTAAAAAATCTCTCTCTCTCTCTCTCTCTCTCTCTCTCTCTCTCTCTCTCTCTCTCTCTCTCTCTCTCTCTCTCTCTCTCTCTCTCTCTCTCTCTCTCTTTATTCCATTTCAACACCAAAGAAAAGATGTTTAGATAAAGAATTTTAGGGTCGTTTGATCAGCTTCCGGAGAGCAGTAAGATAATGTGGAATATCTTTTGGGGGAACAACGGAGAGCAGAGATAACAAGGTGATATATTACGGAGAGAGAGAGAGTCGCTTCATCTGTGTCTTCTTGCTTCTCATTTTCTTGATATATTTATTTTCTCTCCTTTACCTCCTCCTCCTCCTCCTCCTCCTTTTCCTCTTCCTCTTCTATCTTTTTACTCCTTGTTTCCTTCCTTTCTTCCACTCCGTTTCTCCTATTTATTCCTAGTCCTATTTAATCCTCTTGCTTTATTCCTATTCATTTATTCCTATTCCTATTTACTCCTCTTGCCCTATACTCTTTCGCCTCTTTCCTCGTCTCCCTCTTCCCTTCCTCTCCTCTTTCCAAGCCTTTTTCTTTTTGTTTTCCATCTTTCTTCTTTCCTCCCTTCTCAGTTTTCCTTTCTCATTTAGTCTTTCTCACCTTCCTCCCTTCCTTCTCTTTTCAGCTTCCTCTTCCTATCCATCTTTCCAACTTTCCCTTCTTCGTTCCCTCTTTCCTTCCTTCTTTCTTTCCTTCCGTCTTCTGTTCATCTTCCTCCGCCTCTCCTTCCTTCCTTCTTTCCTGCTGTTTTCTTTCCTTCTTACTTTTTTTCATATTCCTCTCCCGCTCCATCCTTTCTTCCTTCCTTCCTTCCTTTCTGCTTCTACTACTTCCCGTCTTCCTTCTTCTCTGTTTTCCTCTTCCTCTTCCTCTACTTTCTTCCTTCTTGTCTTCCTACTTTCTATATTTCTGTCCTTCCATTTCTCCTTCCTTCCTTCCTTCCTTCCTGCTTTCACTTCTCCCTATCTTCTTTCTTCTCTATTTTCCTCTTTCTCTACTTTCTTCCTTCTTGTCTTCCTACCTTCTTTATTTCCTTCCTTCCATCCTTCCTTCCTTCCTTCCTTCCTGCTTTCACTTCTTCCTATCTTCCTTCTTCTCTATTTTCCTCTTCCTCTAGTTTCTTCCTTCTTGCCTTCCTACCTTCTTTATTTCCTTCCTTCCATCCTTCCTTCCTTCCTTCCTTCCTGCTTTAACTTCTTCCTATCTTCCTTCTTCTCTATTTTCCTCTTCCTCTTCCTCTACTTTCTTCCTTCTTGTCTTCCTACCTTCTTTATTTCCTTCCTTCCATCCTTCCTTCCTTCCTTCCTTCCTGCTTTTATTTCTTCCTGTCTTCCTTTTCTGTGTTCCTCTTCCTCTTCTACTTTCTTCCTTCTTGTCTTCCTACCTTCTATCTTTCCTTCCTTCCTTCCTGGTGAGTCATAACGATGTAGTAAGCGGAACACATCCAAATGGCGCCCTCCAAACTTTGAAAAACGTCACTAAGAGTTTTTTCTCTCCAACTCCTCCTCCTCCTCCTCCTCGTCCTCCTCGTAACCTCCTTTTCCTCCAACCCCACGTCCCTTCCTCTCTCCCGATCTGCCTTGACTTTTTATTCCCACCCTCCTCCTCCTCCTCCTCCTCCTCCTCCTTGTCCCTCGATCCCTATTCTCCGTGACTTTTATTCTTCTTCTCTTCATTTCTTTTTATTTATTTAAATGGGAGGAGGAATTGACCTGGAGAAGGAAGAAAGGAGGGAGGAAGGGAAGCAAAGAGAGGGAAGGAAATAAAAATTGAGTTAGTGAAGGAAGGACAGGAGAGGGAGGAAGAGGAGGAGGAAGAGGAGGGGAGGAGGAAGGAATATGAAAGAAAGTTAGAGAAGAAGGAAGAACTGCAGAGGACACACCAGAAGAGAGGGAGGGAGGGAGGGAGGGAAGGGCGAGGGAGAGGTGAAGGGTGAGAAGGAAGGAGAAGGGAGAGATGGAGGGAGGGAAGGAAAGGGAGGTAAAAGTAATTTCGAACCGTTCAGCATTTTTTCCTCTGTCTGAAAGTATCGAGAGAGAGAGAGAGAGAGAGAGAGAGAGAGAGAGAGAGAGAGAGAGAATTAGCTCGCTGCTTTCCCTTGTAAAACAGTGTCTCGCGTGAAAAAGGGGAGCCATTACCCACTTGTCTGAACCCTGGAGAGAGAGAGAGAGAGAGAGAGAGAGAGTACAAGCAGGGAAGACATGATTATAAGTTGGGAGAGTAAAGGGTGAGGAGGAGGAGGAGGAGGAGGAGGAGGAGGAAAGAAAGAAAGAGGATAAACACACATACAAACAAACACACACACACACACACACACACACACACACACACCGAATTCTGTGATCGGCCTGTAATTAGTGTTTGTTTACTGCTCCGTGTTCTTTTAAATTGTCTGTTCTTTCATCAACCTTTCCCTCTATCTCATGTTCTTCTGCTGTGCCTATTCTTTCTTTCATCTTCCTCTACCTTACGTTAATTGTTTACCTATTCCTTCTTTTATCCACCCTTTCTTTACTTTATTCTGTTATGTGTGTGTATTCTTTCCTTCATCTTCCTGTACCTTATGTTCTAATTTGCCCATTCCCTCTTTTATCCACCTTTGTCTTATGGTGTTATTTGTCTGTTCTTTCCTTCACCCTCCTTTCCGTTCCTTGTAAATTGATAGCCGGCCCATAAAAGGTTCCTGGTGGTCTTATTCTCATCCCCTCGAGCCTCTTAGTGCGTGTTGTGTTTCGGGACGGTGTTGTTGTTCCTCGCTCTAAAGGAAAGAAAAGAAATGTGTTACGAATCCTCTGGGAACCCTTATGAAAATTCCCGCCATATGTAACGCTCTCTCTCTCTCTCTCTCTCTCTCTCTCTCTCTCTCTCTCTCTCTCTCTCTCTCTCTCTCTCTCTCTCTCTCTCTCTCTCTCTCTCTCTCTCTCTCTCTCTCTCTTTGTTGCAGTCTGTTACCATATTCCTCTATTATTTTATTATTTTTACTATTATTATTATTATTATCATTATTATTAGCTCTCATTTCTATATTTTCATTAGCCATAAATTTAGGTTAATGTCGTTGAATTATGAAATATCTCTTCCGTTCTCATCTCTTACTTTTTTCCTAATGTCCACTTTTATCTCCTCATTTCTCTCCTTTTTCTTACCAGTTGTCTCTTCTGTCTTCTTTATTTATCCTCTCTCATTTGTATCCAACGCGCGGGTTTTATTTTTACATATTTTCTTTTTTTATTTTATTTCCTTGCTTTCTTCTTTTTCTCTCTTTACAGGTGATGGATCAAAGACAGAGAGCTTGGGTTAGAGAGAGAGAGTTTGCTCTTTTTTTTTATCTATATACGTTTTTCAATTCTTTCTGTCACTGAATGTGTGTGGAATGTGAGTGTGGGAGTGTGTCCAGGCCGCTATGTATATTCGAAGCGCTCTCCCTTGATTATTTCTCTCTCTCTCTCTCTCTCTCTCTCTCTCTCTCTCTCTCTCTCTCTCTCTCTCTCTCTCTCTCTCGCTTTACGCCTTGCTAAACACCACAGGAAGGTTTCAACACCCACGCGCCATTTCTGGACTTGGAGCAAAAACAATACCGAGAGAAACACTTTTACCTCGAGTTATATATTTTGTGGGTTTGCTCTTTTTCGCTGCCATTTCCATTACTTCAACTCGTGCTTATAATTGCTTCCCTCTGTCCCGCGTTACCACATCATTGTTATTGTTATACTCCAGCTCTTTTATCCTGGAATATGGAAGCTGATTCTTTTTTCTCTTTCTCTCGTTTTCTTGTTGGCATTTTCTTACTATAAACACCTTCATGAGAGAGAGAGAGAGAGAGAGAGTTAAAATAACCTTCGTGAGAGAGACCGAGACAGACAGACATTCAGTTGATGTGATGAACGTTGCGGGATTCTGAAGTTCTGAGTAACAAACAAAGAAAGTGCAAAGAGCCGTCTCCTCCTTCTCCTCCCTCTCTTTCCTCCTCCTCCTCCTCCTCGCATTTACATAGAAGAGCAAGGGAAGGAAGGCGCTATGTTGCTTTGTCTTGCCATTAAACACTCGTCCACATCCCTTTTATCAACCCCCGCGTACTCTGCCGCCCAGCGACCATTAGGAAACTCTAATTTGGCTTCGTACCCACTCTCATGCATATAGTACTGGCCTTCTTACGCCCCTTCCCTCTCTTCTCTCCCTCCCTCCCTCGATCTCACTGTCTCTCTCTTCTTGCTCTCCTTAACGCCCTCTCCCCCTCATCTCTCCCTTATCTTCCTCTTCGTGCTGTCCGTATCTTCCTCTGTATCTCTCCCTCCCTTATCTTCCTCTTCGTGCTGTCCGTATCTTCCTCTGTATCTCTCCCTCCCTTCCTCTCCTTTCCTTTATCCCTTTCTTACTCCAGCTCTCCCTCTTCTCTCCCTTACTTCCTCTTCCCATCTTCCTACTCGTTCTCTCCTTATCTTCCTCTTTATCTCATGTATCCCTTTCTTCCTCTTTGTCTCTCCCTCCTCTCTCCTTTCTTCCTCTCCCTCACATACTCCTTATCTTCCTCAATCTCTCTCTTTTTGCTTAATTCTTGTTTCCATTCCCTCCTGTCCCTCTCACTTCCTCTTCTCTTTTCTCTCCATCCCTTCCTTCTTGTCCCTTCGTCTCTACATCTTTCTCTTCCTCCCTTCCTCCCATGCGCCCAGTAGTGTTGTCTCCTTTTTTTACATTTCTCTCCCTCCCCCTCTCCTATTCCTTTCTTCCATCTTTACCTTCCTACCTCTTATTTATCTTCCTCTCTTCCTGGCTCTCTCTCTCTCTCTCTCTCTCTCTCTCTCTCTCTCTCTCTCTCTCTCTCTCTCTCTCTCTCTCTCTCTCTCTCTCTCTCTGCCACAGATTCAGGAATGCCGTTTAGTTAAAAGATCTCATGAATGCGCTTCACACCAAGGCCTGAAGGACGGAGGGACGGAGGGAAGAGGAAGGGACAGGAAGGGAGGGAAGTAAGAGAGAGCATGGAACAGGAAGGGAGAGAAGGAAGAGAGTGAAAGGGAGATGAGTTATGGATAGTTCGTTTTATCCTTCTTCTTCTTCTTCTTCTTCTTCTTCTTCTTCTTCTTCTTCTTTCCTCTTTTTTTCCTTCTTCCTCCTCTAATTTATCCTCCTCCTGATTATTTTTCCTCTCTTCTCTATCTCATTTCTTCCTCTTACTAATTTCCTCTTCTTTGTGCATTAGCTATTCCTCCTCCTCTTCCCCTTCCTCCTCCTCCTCTTAATCCTCCTCCTCCTCCTCCTCCTCTCTCATATTCTTTCTTTCTCCTGGTCATCATTATCTTCATGCTTTACTTCATCACCCTCCTCCTCCTCCTCCTCCTCCTCCTCCTCCTCTTCAACAAAAGCACGTGAGTAAATGTCTCTCCCAGGTGAGGTATGGTCCTTAATGAGCCCCTCCCAATCCTCTTTACCTGTAAGCTTGGTGGTATACCTGAGCAAACTCACTCTCCCCCATACACTAGCCTTACCTCTCTCATCTTCCTCCTCTTCCTCCTTCTTTCTCCTCCTTCATCTTGTTTCTCCTCTTCCTTCTCCCCCTTCTTCATCCTTCTCCTCAGTCTCCCCCTCCTCTTCCTCAACATTTCGTCTATGCTGTTCTTACTTTCCTTCTTTTTCTTTTCTTTTCCTTTCGCACGTCTTTATACGCAAGATTCTTCTCCCCTCACTCTTCTTCCTTACGTTCTTTTTCCTCCTCCTCCTCCTCCTCCTCCTCTCCTCCTATTTATCCTTTTTACACTCCTACAAATCTTCCTCCTCCTCCTCCTTCTCTTCTCTCCTGTTCTCCTTTCTTCCTGTTTTTCCCCTTTTCCCTAAATTCCTACTTTCTCTTCCTTTCCTTTCCTTTCCTCCTCCTCCTCCTCCTCCTCCTCCTCCTCTTTAAGTACCTGAAGAAGCTCAGCAATGTTGATCACTCAAAACTTTTCACGCTACAAACTAACCCGAGGACAAGAAACAACGGAAAAACAATTCAAGCAAAGCGATGCAATACCGACATCGGCAGGAGTTATTAATTTTCTCGAATAGAGTTGTTCGCCACTGGAACAGCCTTCCTGAAGAAGTGGTTAGCGCAGAGACAATCAACTTTCTCACGAAACGCATTAATCGCCACTTTGCTGCATCGGGAGTGAACTGAACCCATCCAAGAGTAGGTACACAAGTGCTTTAATCCTTCCCGCAAGCCACTCCTGTGGCTGACGGATTGATTAAATCACTGAAAGCAGGCAGCCTAGTAATGAGACAACAGGCTTTCTGCTGCCTGCTCGTCCATGTTTCCATGTTTCCTCCCTTCTACATCACTCTCCTCTCTCCCATTTTTCTATTTTCCCTATTTTTCCCACCTTTTTATTTTTTTCTCTCCTCCTCCTCCTCATTTTCATTCTCCTCTTCCTCCTCCTTCACGTCACCTACTTCACCTGATAGGCATCGTTTAGCCCAGCGCAGGTAAGGGAGGAGGAGGAGGAGGAGGAGGAGGGGAGGGTTGTGGGAGGTTAGTGGGCTTTGTGAGGGAGTGTAGAATCATTATCTTCTTATACACTGTCATCATCATCATCATCATCATCATCATCATCACGCCTGTATCCCTCTCCATCATTTTTCTTCCTCGTTGATTTATTATTTTTCCTCGAATATTTTGCCTCCCGAAAAATGTTTAAATAAATTCCTGATTTTTCGTGGCATTACTTTCCACTACCCTGCCATTCCTCCTCCTCCTCCTCCTCCTCCTCCTCCTCCTCCTCCTCCTCCTCCTCCTCCTCTTTCTCTTCCTCCTTATCTTTATCCTCCTCTTTCTCCTTGTCTTTCTCTTTATCATCGTCATTATAACTTATTTATGTTATTATTTTTTCATCGTTATTTTGTTTTCTTTTCCCTCCCTCTACTCTTTCTCTTTTTTTTTTATTTTACTCCTTCTCCTCCTCCTCCTCTTTCTCTTCCTCTTCCTCTTCCTCCTCATCTTCCTCCTCATCTCTCTCCTTGTCTTTCTCTTTATCATTATCATTATAATTTATTTTTATTATTATTGTTTTTTCATCGTTATTTTGTTTCATTTTCCCTCCCTTTTCTCTTTCTCCTTTTTTTCTCTTTTTCTTTCTCCTTCTCCTCTTCCTCTTTATCATCCTCAGTATATATATCACCTTTTTATTTTTAATTGTTATCATTACTATTCTCTCTACCTTTTCTTTCTCATACTCTTTCTCCTTCCTCTTCCTTCTCCTTTTCTTCTTATTCCCTCTCTTCCTTCTCCTTTTCTTCTTATTCCCTCTCTTCCTTCTCCTTATCCTCCTCATTATTATCATCATTAAATCATTCCTTTTTATTATTATTTGCTATCATTATTTTTCCTTCTTCCTTCTTCATAATCCAACTCACAATCCTCCTCCTCCTCCTCCTTCTCCTCCTCCTCCGTCGTGTCCTTGTTATCTAGTGAATAAGAATGAGGCGCAACACGGCACGAGGTTCTCTTCCTAGGTCCGTTTTTATTCCACGTGACAGTTTCTCCGCGGCATCGAAATTAATACATATACTTTCTTTCTCTCTCTCTCTCTCTCTCTCTCTCTCTCTCTCTCTCTCTCTCTCTCTCTCTCTCTCTCTCTGTCGCTCGCTCGCTCGCTTTCGTATTCTTCTTTTTCTTGTTTATTTTCATTTGTTTTTTCCTTGTTTATTTTTTCCTTTGTTCCATGTCTTCCTCGTTTAGTTTTCCTGCTTCTAATCTTCTAATCATCCCTCTTCCCCTCCTCCTTCTCCTCCTCCTCCTCCTTCAATTTTATCTTTTCCGTCTTCACTATACCTTTTACGCCATCCGCCCCCTTCTCCTCATCTTCCTTCTTTTTCTCGTCCCTCTTCCTCACCTCCTCCCTCTATTTTATCTCCTCTTATCTTTTTACGCCATCCGTCCGTCCCCTTCTCGTCATCAGCTTCCTCCTCCTTCTTCCTTTCTTGCCTCCAAAAACGTCTAGCAGCAAAAATGGAGGGGAGAGAGGAGAAGGAGGAGGAGGAGGAGGAGGTCAGGAGGGCACCCGTTTAACCAACCTCGCCTCGTTCCCACCCTCCATTGAGTCTCTCGCCGGTAGTGTAACTTTAATGTGTGAATCTGGGCTCTTAGTTAGCTTGCTCGAGGTGTCGCTGTCTGGCCGCGATTTGCATTGTGGTTTAAGTAAATTCGGATTGTTCTTTCTCCTTCAGCATTTCATTCTCGTATCTCTGTGTCCCTCTGTCTTGGGTTTGTGATGTGTTAGTTTTGGGGTTGGTTGGTTGGTTGGTTGGTAGTGTCTTTCTTCTTCTTCGTCTTATCCCTTCCACTTCATTCCTTTCTCCTTTTGCATTTCGTTCTCTTGTGTGTCTTTCTTTTTTTTTTGTGTTCGTGTTGCAGTTGCGTTTTTTCTTCCCTCTTTCTCTTTTTTTTCTTCTTTTTCTTCTTCTTCTTCTTCTTCTTCTTCTTCTTCTTCTTCTTCTTCTTCTTCTTCTTCTTCTTCTTCTTCTTCTTCTTCTTCTTCTTCTTCTTCTTCTTCTTCTTCTTCTTCTTCTTCTTCTTCTTCTTCTTCTTCTTCTTCTTCTTCTTCTTCTTCTTCTTCTTCTTCTTCTTCTTCTTCTTCTTCTTCTTCTTCTTCTTCTTCTTCTTCTTCTTGTCTCTTCTTCTTCTTCTTCTTCTTCTTCTTCTGTCTCTTCTTCTTCTTCTTCTTCTTCTTCTTCTTCTTCTTCTTCTTCTTCTTCTTCTGTCTCTTCTTCTTTTTCTTTTTCTTCCTCCTTCTTCTCCTTCTCCTTTTCTCTTCTCTCCCTCCTCTCTATTATTCCTTGCTTTGTTTTCGCTTTTATCTTGTTTTTCTTCCACTTGCAAAATCCTTGATCCTCACCATCCACCTTTATTTTTATTTTCTTTACTACCTTTTCTCTTTTCCTCCTCCTCTACCTCCTCCTCCTCCTCCTCCTCCTCCTCACTAGAATCGTTCCCACGCCTCTCTTAAATCCACCTTGTCCCTTAGTTGCTATCCTGCTTTTTGTTTGTTTGTTTCTTTTTTCCTTCCTCACTTTACTCTCCATTGTACTACTACTACTACTACTACTACTACTACTATTACTACTACTACTTCTGCTGCTGCTTCTTTACGGCTTTGATGTTTCCAAGTCTTGTTTCTTTCGTCTGTGTGTGTCTATAAAGCTAAGTTGTCGCCTCTTAGGATTTAGTTTATGCTCAAGACCTTTGCCTTCAAACTTTTTAAACTGCTTCTTGTTATTCTTTTGATTGTATTTCTGCATGGTATATTCTCTCTTCCCTCCCTCTCTCCCACCCTCCTGCCATTATTTCTTCTCTCCCTCCTCCTCCTCCTCCTCCTCCTCCTCCTCCTCCTCGTTACATTCCACTTTGATCTGTTCCATAATTTTTTTTCCTGTTCTTCTGCATGCCTTTCCTTCTTCTCTAAAGTTTGGCTTCTTCCTCCTCCTCCTCCTCCTCCTCCTCCTCCTCCTCCTTCTCCCTTTCCTCTTCCTCCTCCTCCTTTTCGTCCTCCTTCGTGATACTTCAATTGCTTCTATGTATCTGATTGCATTGTGAGGGTAGACTCCTCCTCCTCCTCCTCCTCCTCCTCCTCCTCCTCCTCCTCCTCCTCCTCCGCTTCATCTTCATCCACCTCCTTTCCCTCGTCTTTTACTTCAGATTTGTTCCTTCCTCCTTATTCAAATTTACTTTCATTATTATTATTATTATTATTATTATTATTATTAGTATTATTATTAGTATTAGTATTAGTAGTAGTAGTAGTAGTTGTTGTTGTTGTGTTTTATTAGTATTGGTAGTTTCTAATATTTTTTCTCCTCCTCCTCCTCCTCCTCCTCCTCCTCCTTGACGGGTTCACCATTCACAGTCTCCCTTTGTGAAACCTCAATCGATGCTCTTCCAGTCTGCATCTAAGAGAGAGAGATTTCTCTTTCCACTTGCAGTCCAAATTTCTCATAGAAGATAGTCTCATTTTTTTCTGTTTCTTTCTTTCCCTCGAAGAATTCCAACAACTTAATGAGAGATTTGATAATGAGACTTGTCCGCTTTCTCTGTTCCGCCTCATAGTCTGAATAATGTAAAAAATGTAAAAAATGCATAAACCAGGTGTTATTCTCTCTCTCTCTCTCTCTCTCTCTCTCTCTCTCTCTCTCTCTCTCTCTCTCTCTCTCTCTCTCTCTCTCTCTCTCTCTCTCTCTCTCTCTCTCTCTCTCTCTCTCTCTCTCTCTCATTTTCTTGCTCATCTTCAGCATCACCGCCACCAGTGGCATAGTTAGGTCTGGGCTTTCGGGGCCGAGTGTTTTATGAATAGCCCCGGATCCCAAAGATTTTTCTTTTTTTTTTAAGAACAGCCCCAGCCAGGCCAATACAAAATGTTAATTCTTGTTAAGCCGTTAGTACTAGAAATTAGATTTGATAGATCTCATACAGAGATCACACAGTTTGATCCCGTCCGGTTCACGTTCCTATCACTCGCCAGTCGGCCATCAGTCAGGCAGTGGTGCCATGCGCCAACCAAGGTGCGTATCCCGGCCCGCGCACACGTGTGAGTGAGAGCTTGTTGATTGGTAGTGGCGAGCAAGACCTGAGTCTGAGGCTATGGATATAAGAAGCTTTCTCGAAAAAGAATGGAGACCAAGGTAATTAGGTGCAGCCTCCAAGGCAAGAGGAGGAGGAGGAAGAGTTACTTCCTGCTGTTGCTGTAACTGCAGATGAGTCAGGACGGGAGACTGTCGCTGCCTTTACATTGTCTGTTAGCTCAGGTTGGTGAAGCAGAGGGCTCTTTAGCCAGCTAACAAGTAGCCATAGTCTAGCTGAGTGGTTCTTTTTGTCACACAAGGCACACTAACTCCTTAAAAAAATGTGGTAGTTATGTATACTGTAATGATGGGAAATGTGCACACCGCACCGAATTGCTCCAACATTCAGCAGTTCGAAATGGAACGAGGGACCGTAATTTTTCTAATTTCCAAAGGATCCAGTTATTATTATTTAGCGAATTTCAAGTGGTCTTTTTATTGATATTGTGCTGAAGACAAAAACCTGTGGTCATTAGTTTCGTAACAATAACGCGAGATCGAACTTCGTTGATATAGAAATAAGTTAAAAGCATAAGAGTAAAAGAAGCCTTTAATACGTCTTTAACCCTGTATTAAATAACTTGCAGCCAGCAGGAACTGATGACATGGCAGGAGTAAAAACCAGCATCAAAATGTATAAAATGTAGTAGTAGAGTGGTGGGCTGCAGGAAATGAAACCTGACAGGCCACATTATTTACTGTCGTGATACGATTACCTGGGCTGTGACAACGGGATAAACAATTAATACGTCTTTTATAAGGCTAAGGGATGAAAGTTTTTTTTCTTCTTTTTAAGGTGAGTAGAGCAAAAAAAAAAACATTTTTTTTTTAATTTGAAGTTGTCTGTACAGTACATTTATATGTATGTTACATCAGTCTTAAGAGATTAAATGTGCTTATGCTTTACCATAATTTGATAATGACCTTGAAAGTTTTATTATGACACGCCATATTTTCATTGCTACTGCTAAATACAATAATTTAAGTAAATACACATAAATTGGCCCTAATGTATGTCAGAGAGGCCTCAGAATTACCCTAAAAACTCCGCCCTTCTCTCGCCTCCAACCACCCAGCATTTTGGGCTGGGCCAATCCCCCAATGTTTGAAGGTCCTAAATACGCCCGTGACCGCCACCACCAGCCCATACCTATACCTACCTTATTCCACCCGTTGCCATCCATTCATCCACTTATTCAACCATCCATGAGAGAGAGAGAGAGAGTGGTGAGTTAGTGTCGATCACAGAGCTTTGCAAAATCCATCTCTGGTTTGGGACGATTTGCAATGCTTTTTTTTCTGTTTTTATTTTCTATTCGTTCTCACATTGCCCTGCTCTACCCCACTCACCTCTACCCCGCCCCGCCCCAGCTCCCGCCTCGCCCCGCCCCGCCGCGCCCCGCCCCGCGTGTTGTGATAATCCCTCCGTTTGTGTAGCGTCCCCAAATTTGTGTTGCGGCCCCAGATTTGTGTTGCGACCCCAAATTACCCGAGAAATTGTAGGGACGCGAAAAATTGTGGAATGTTTTTTTTTACCTTTTTTTTCCGGTGCTTCGTGACGGAGAGAGAGAGAAAAATCATTGCAACGCACAGGGATGTTGAGAGAGAGAGCGCGGTGTGATTTGTTTTTCCGGATCAGGGAATATTGTTTCTTTGGTATTGGCGGTATTATCTGTATTTCACAGCCGTGCTCGGCTCTATCTTCCCCTCACGGCCTGTTTCATGTGTTTTCATTTCCAGAGTGTGTCGCCGCCGCTGCCGCCGTCCGCCTCGCCGAGTGGCTGCCGCCCTGCCTCGCCCACACAAAAACATTCCCACACCGAATTTGCCCAAGTCTGAAACATTCCCAGCATTCCAAGTCTATTGAGATCTGACTGTTTTTTTTCTCACAGACTCCCTGAGGGTGAAGTTGAAGGCGTAGGCGCCTTCGTCAGGAAAAGGCTGCTGCTCTCGCCTCGCCAAGAGCATTGAATGAAGGCACGCGTCTGAGTGTGCGTCAAGGACTAACAAACAGTAGCCCTTGTCGCGAGTTGTGTTGCTGCTAGTAAAATGCCTCTGGGAGTCAGCTTGCCGCCGGGGGCTTGAAGGCCGCTGGCGGTGTTGCCTGGCGCTGATGTGAGTGAGGTCCCTCACGCGGCTACCACCGGTGCAGTGTGTTGTGTCGTGGCGCCGTTGCAACGTGTGTGGCCTCGGCGACTGCAGGAGCTTATTGAACACCCCCAGGCTGGGCGTGGTGGGGGGCGGCCCATGAGCCTGTGGGCGGCATGAGCTGGGTGGGTATCCCGCCCAGGGGTCGCGGCTGCCGTCAGCAGCGGAGACCATGAACAGGGGGCTGGGCTGCCGCGCCCCGCTGTCTCCGCTCGGGGCCCGCGCCGCCTGGCTCTGGGCCTGGCTCTGGGCCCTGGCCTTTACCCAACTCGGAACCCTCGCCGACTGTCCCAAAGTGTGCGAGTGTAAGTGGCGTGACGGCAAGGAGGTGGTGACGTGCCGCGACGCACACTTCATCGACATCCCGCGGGGCCTCGACCCCTCCACGCAGGTGCTTGACCTGCGCCACAACAACACCACATGGTTTTACATGTATTTTGCATATCTATTTCAATGCAAATTTATTGTATGTGCATTTTGTACATTTATTTTAATACAAATTCAAATATTTTATGTGTGTCTCGGTATAAATATTTTTAGAAAAAATTTTATGGGTATTTTGCATCTTAATTTTCATACAAATTTACATTATTTTATTAATATTCTGTGTATTTATTTTGATACGATTTTATATTATTCTATTTGTGTTTTGTATATATTCTTTTATACATATTTACATTATTTAATGTGTATTTTTTACTTATATTTTATACAAATTAACGTTATTTTAAGTGTATTTGTTTATATATTTTCATTCAAATTTACATTATTTTATGTGTATTTTGTAAATGTATTTCAATACAAATTTACCTAATTTTATGTGTATTTTGTATATTTATTTTCATACAAATTAAAATTATTTTTGTGTATTTTTGTATATAGTTTTATACAAATTTATATGATTTTATGTGTATATTGAATATCTATTTTCATACAAATACACATTCTTTTATTGATATTTTGTTTATTTACTTTGACGCGAGTTTACATTATTTAATTTGTATTTTATATATATATATATATATATATATATATATATATATATATATATATATATATATATATATATATATATATATATATATATATATATATATATATATATATATATATATATATATATATATATATATATATATATATATATATATTATTCGTGTTTACATCTTTTGTTGTCTATTTTGTATATATATTTCTATAGAAATCTACGTTGATTTATGAGTATTCGTATATAGATTTTGAAATAAATTTACTCTGTTTTATGTGTAATTTGCATATTTTTTCAATACAAATTTACCTTATTGTATATGCATTTTGTATATTAATTTTAATACAAATTTAGTTATGCTATGTGTATTTTTGTATATGTATTTTTATAAAAATATGCTTTATTTTATGGGTATTTTGTATTTTTATTTTCTTACAAATTTACATTATTTTATTTATATTCTGTTTTTTTTTAAACAATTTTACATTATTCTATGTCTATTTTGTATATCTATTTTTATACGTATTTACTTAATTTTATGTGTATTTTGTATATATATTTTTATAGAAATCTACGAATTTCCTTATTATTTATTTTGATACGAATTTATATTGTTTTATGTGTATTTTGTATATATATTTTTCTATGTATTTACATTATTTTATGTGTATTTTGTATATATATTTTCATAAAAATTTACGTAATTTTATTGTGTGTATTCATATATATTTTGATAAGAAAATTCATTATTTTATGTGTTTTTGGCATATCTATTTCAATAAAAATCTACCTTATTGTATGTGTATTTTGTATATTTATTTTAATACAAATTTAATTATTTTATGTGTATTTTTGTATATATTTTTTTTTCAAATATAAGATATTTTATGGGTAATTTGCATCTTTAATATACTTTGTAT
This sequence comes from Eriocheir sinensis, assembly GCF_024679095.1. NCBI lineage: Eukaryota > Metazoa > Arthropoda > Malacostraca > Decapoda > Varunidae > Eriocheir > Eriocheir sinensis. Next base: position 14,714,549 of record NC_066510.1, read on the forward strand.
ATATATTTTTATACGCTCTTACATTATTTAATATTTATTTTTAATATAATTTTTTATACAAATTCATGGTATTTTATGTGTATTTGTATATATATTTTCATATAAATTTACATTATTGTATGTGTATTTTGTACATATATTTTATTACAAATCTACCTTATTTTATGTTTATTTTATATCTGTATTTTGTATATTTATATTTATCCAAATACACATTCTTTTATTGGTATTTTGTTTATTTAATGTATAAGTACATTATACGTATTTACATTATTTAATGTGTATTTTGTTTATATATTTTTATACAAATTTACGTTATTATATGTGTATTTGAATATATATTTTGATACAAATTTACATTATTTTATGTATTTTCTATATCTATTTCAATTCAAATTTAGCTTATTTTATGTGTCTTTTGTATATCTATTTTCATACAAATTTAATTATTTTTGTTTATTTTTGTATATAGTTTTATACAATTTTACGTTAATATATGTTTATTTTGTATATTTATATTTATACAAGTAAACATTCTTTTATTGGCATTTAGTTTATTTATTTTGATACGAATTTACATTATTTTATGTGTATTTTGTATACATTTTCTTATACGTATTTACTTCATTTGATGTGTATTTTGTATATATATTTTATAGAAATCTACGTTATTTTATGAGTATTCGTATGTATATTTTGAATCAAATTTACATTGTTTTATATGTATTTTGCATATCTATTTCAATACAAATTTACCTTATTGTATGTGCATTTTGTATATTTATTGTAATACAAATTTAAATATTTTATGTGCATTTTGGTATATATATTTTCATAAAAAATGCTTTGTTTTATGGGTATTTTGCATCTTTATTTTCATACAAATTTACATTATTTTATTAATATTCTGTGTATTTATTTGGTACTATTTTACTTTATTCTATTTTGTGTTTTGTATATATTTTTTTATACATATTTACATTATTTAATGTGTATTTTCTATATATATTTCATACAAATTTTCGTTATTTTAAGTGTATTTGTTTATATATTTTTATTCAAATTTACATAATTTTATGTGTATTTTGTATATGTATTTCAATAGAAATTTACCTAATTTCATGTTTTTATACAAATTTAAATTATTTTTTGTGTATTTTTGTATAGAGTTTTATTCAAATTTACAATATTTTATGTGTATTTTGTATATCTATTTTCATACAAATACACATTCTTTTATTGATATTTTGTTTATTTATTTTGATGCGAATTTACATTATTTAATGTGTATTGTGTATATATATTTTTATACGTATTTACGTCATTTCATGTGTATTTTGTATATATATTTTTATAGAAATATACGTTATTTTATGTGTATTCGTATATATATTTTGAAACAAATATACATTGTTTTATGTGCATTTTGCATATTTTTTCAATACAAATTTACCTTATTGTACGTGCATTTTGTATATTAATTTATTACAAATTTAGGTATTCTATGTGTATTTTTGTATATGTATTTTTATAAAAATATGCTTTATTTTATGGGTATTTTGCATCTTTATTTTCATACAAAATTACATTATTTTATTGATATTCTCTGTATTTATTTTGATACGATTTTACATTATTCTATGTATATTTTGTATATCTATTTTATACCAATGTACGTTATTTTATGTGAATTTGTTTTCATTTCATACAAATTTACATTATTTTATATGAATTTTGTACATGTAATTAAATACAAATTTAACTAATTATATGTGTATTTTGTATATCTATTTTCATACAAATTGAAATTAATTTTGTGTATTTTTGTATATATTTTTATTCAAATTTTCGTAATTATATGTGTTTTTTGTATATTTATTTTCCTACAAATATACGTTCTTTTATCGGAAATTTATTTATTTATTTTGATACGAATTTTCATTTTTTTTAGGTGTATTTGATATATATATTTTTATACTTATTTACATAATTTTATATGTATTTTGAATATATATTTTCATAGAAATCTTCTCTATATTTATATGTATAGAAAATACACATGAAATAATCTAAATTCGTATCGAAATAATTGAACACAATACCGATAAAATAATGTAATTTTGAATGAAAATATATATAGAAAATACACATAAAATAACGTAAATACAAATAAATATATACACATAAAATGATTTGAATTTGAATGAAAATAGATATAAAAATAAACTTAAAATAAGGCAAATTTATAATGATATATATATACAAAAGACACATAAAATAATGTAGATTTGTTTCAAAATATATATACGAATACACATAATATAACGTAGATTTCTATAGAAATATATATACAAAATATACATGAAATGTTGTAAATACGTATAAAAATATATATACTAAATACACATTAAATAATGTAAATTCGTGTCAAAATAAATAATTAAAATATCAATAAAAGAATGTGTATTTGTATGAAAATACATATACAAAATACACATAAAATAACGTAAATTTGTTTAAAACTATATATAAAAATACACAAAAATAAGTTAAATTTGTATGAAAATAAATATACAAAATACACATAAAATTAGGTAAATTTGTAAAGAAATACATATACAAAATACACATAAAATAATGCAAATTTGAATGAAAATATATAAACAAATACACTTAAATTAACATAAATTTGTATAAAATATATATAAAAAATACTCATTAAATAAACAAAATACCAATAAAAGAAAGTGTATTTGGATAAATATAAATATACAAAATACACATAAAATAAACATAAAATAAGGTAGATTTGTAATAAAATATATGTACAAAATACACATACAATAATGTAATAAAATGTATATGAAAATATATATACAAATAAACATAAAATACCATGAATTTGTATAAAAAATTATATTAAAAATAAATATTAAATAATGTAAGAGCGTATAAAAATATATATACAAAGTACATATAAAATGAAAATTAAGATGCAAAAAATGTGTAAAAACGTATAAAAAAATGTGTACAAAATACACATATAATCATGTAATTCGATTTAAAATAAATAAACAAAATACCAATAAAATAATCTGTATTTGGATAAATATAAATATACAAAATACACATAAAAAATAAACATAAAATAAGGTAAATTTGTAATGAAATATATGTACAAAATACACATAAAATAATGTAAATTTATATGAAAATATATATACAAATACACATAAAATACCATAAATTTGTATAAAATTATATATTCAAAATAAATATTAAATAATGTAAATGCGTTTAAAAATATATATAAAAAGTACATATAAAATAATGTAAATTCGTATCAATATAAATCAACAAAATACCAATAAAATAATATATATTTGAATGAAAATAGATTTACAAAATACACATAAAATAACTAAAATTTGTATTGAAATATATACAAAAATACATAAAAATAATTTGAGTTTGTGTGAAAATAGATATTCAAAAAACACATAAAAATAGGTAAATTTCTTTTGAAATATATAAACAAAATACCCATAAAATATTGTAAATTTGTGTCAAAATATATAAACAAATACACATAAAATAACGTAAATTTGTATGAAAAATATTTACAAAATACACATAGAATAATGTCAGATCGTATCAAAATGAATGAGCAGAATATCAATAAAATAACGTAAATTTGTATGAAAATAAAGATGCAAAATACCCATAAAAAAAACATATTTTTTATAAAAATACATATACAAAAATACACATAGAATAATTAAATTTGTATTAAAATTAATATACAAAATGCATATACAATAAGGTAAATTTGTATTGAAAAAATATGCAAAATACACATAAAAGTGTAAATTTGTTTAGAAATCTATATACGAATACACATAATATAACGTAGATTTCTATAGAAATATATATATACAAAATACATATGAAATGATGTAAATACGTAAAAAAATATATATACAAAATACACATTAAATAATTTAAATTCTCGTCAAAATAAATAAACAAAATATCAATAAAAGAATGTGTATTTGTATGAAAATAGATATACAAAATACTCATAAAATAACCTAAGTTTGTATAAAACTATATACAAAAATACACAAAAATAATTTAAATTTGTATGAAAATAAATATACAAAATACACATAAAATTAGGTAAATTTGTATTGAAATACATATACAAAATACACATAAAATAATGGAAGTTTGAATGAAAATATATAAACATATACACTTAAAATAACGTAAATTTGTATCAAATATATATACAAAATACTAATTAAATAATGTAAATATGTTTAAAAAAATATATTCAAAACACAAATAGAATAATGTAAAATCGTATCAAAATAAATACACAGAATATAAATAAAATAATGTAAATTTGTATGAAAATAAAAATGCAAAATAGCCATAAAATAACGCATTTTTTTTATAAATATATATATACCAAAATACACATAAAATATTAGAATTTGTATTAAAATAAATATAAAAAATGCACATACTGGAAGGTAAATTTGTATTGAAATAGATATGCAAAATACATATAAAATAATGTAAATTTGTTTCAAAATATATATACGAATACACATAAAATAACGTTGATTTCTATAAAAATATATACAAAATACACATAAAATGAATTATTTGATATATATATTTTTATACTTATTTACATAATTTTATATGTATTTTGAATATATATTTTCAGAGAAATTTACTATATATGTATATGTATAGAAAATACACATGAAATAATCTAAATTCGTATCGAAATAAATGAACAAAATACCGATAAAATAATGTAATTTTGAATGAAAATATATATAGAAAATATACATAAAATAACGTAAATACAAATAAATATATACACATAAAATGATTTGAATTTGAATGAAAATAGATATAAAAATAAACTTAAAATAAGGCAAATTTATAATGAAATATATATACAAAATACACATAAAATAATGTAGATTTCTTTCAAAATATATATACGAATACACATAAAATAACGTAGATTTCTATAGAAATATATATACAAAATTCACATGAAATGTTGTAAATACGTATAAAAATATATATACAAAATACACATTAAATAATGTAAATTCTTGTCAAAATAAATAATTAAAATATCAATAAAAGAATGTGTATTTGTATGAAAATACATATACAAAATACCCATAAAATAACGTAAATTTGTATAAAACTATATATAAAAATGCACAAACATAAGTTAAATTTCTATGAAAATAAATCTACAAAATACACATAAAATTAGGTAAATTTGTAAAGAAATACATATACAAAATACACATAAAATATCGTAAATTTGAATGAAAATATATAAACAAATACACTTAAATTAACATAAATTTGTATAAAATATATATAAAAAATACTCATTAAATAATGTAAATATGTATAAAAAATATATATACAAAACACAAAGAGAATAATGTAAAATCGTATTAAAATAAATACACAGAATGTAAATAAAATAATGTAAATTTGTATGAAAATAGAGATGCAAAATACCCATAAAATAACGCATTTTTTAATAAATATACAAAATACACATGAAAGGATGTAAATACGTATAAAAATATATATACAAAATACACATTAAATAATGTAAACTCGCGTCAAAATAAATAAACAAAATGTCAATAAAAGAATGTGTATTTGTATGAAAATAAATATACAAAATACACATAAGATAACATAAATTTGTATAAAACTATATACAATAATACACAAAAATAATTTAAATTTGTATGAAAATAAATATACAAAATACACATAAAATTAGGTAAATTTGTATTGAAATACATATACAAAATACACATAAAATACTGTAAATTTGAATGAAAATATATAAACAAATACACTTAAAATAACGTAAATTTGTATAAAAAAATATATACAAAACACAAATAGAATAATGTAAAATCGTATCAAAATATATACACAGAATATTAATAAAATAATGTAAATTTGTATGAAAATAAAGAAGCAAAATACCCATAAAATATATATACAAAAATACACATAAAAAATTTATTTGTATTAAAATAAATATACAAAATACACATACAATAAGGTAAATCTGTATTGAAATAGATATGCAAAATACATATAAAACAATGTAAATTTGTTTCAAAATATATATACGAATACACATAAAATAAAGTAGATTTGTATAAAAATATATACAAAATACACGTAAAATGAAGTAAATACGTATAAAAAAATGTATTCAAAATACACATAAAATAATGTAAATTCGTATCAAAATAAATAAACAAAATAGCAATAAAAGAATGTGTATTTGTATAAATATAAATATACAAAATACTCATAAAATAACGTAAATTTGTATAAAACTGTATACAAAAATACAGAGAAGTAATTAAATTCGTATGAAAATAGATATACAAAATACAGATAAAATAAGCTAAATTTGAATTGAAATGTATATACAAAATACATAAAATAATGTAAATTTGTATCAAAATATTTAAAAAAATACATATAATAACGTAAATTTGTTTAAAAATATATAAACAAAATACACATTAAGTAATGTAAATACGTATAAAAAATATGTACAAAATACATATATAATCATGTAATTCGTATCAAACTAAATAAACAAAATAGCAATAAAATAATGTAAATTTGTATGAGAAAACATATACAAATACATATAAAATAAAGCTAATTTCTATAAAAATATATGTCCAAAAATGAACGTAAATTAAATTAACTTTGGATGAAAATATATATACAAAACACACATTAAATAATGTAAATCCGTACATAAAATAACCTAAATTTGTATAAAACTATATACAAAAATACACAAAAATAATTTAAATTTGTATGAAAAGAAATATACAAAATACACATAAAATTAGGTTAATGTCTATTGAAATACATATACAAAATACACATAAAATAATGTAAATTTGAAAGAAAATATATAAACAAATACACATATAATAACGTAAATTTGTATGAAATATATATACAAAATACACATTAAATAATGTAAATATGTATAAAAAAATATATACAAAACACAAATAGAATAATGTAAAATCGTATCAAAATATATACACAGAATATTAATAAAATAATGTAAATTTGTATGAAAATTAAGATGCAAAATACCTATAAAATAACACATTTTTTTATAAAATTATTGATACCAAAATACACATAAAATATTTGAATTTGTATCAAAATAAATATACAAAATGCACATACAATAAGGTAAATTTGTATTGAAATAGATATGCAAAATACATATAAAATAATGTAAATTTGTTTCAAAATATATATGCGAATACACATAAAATAACGTAGATTTCTATAAAAATACATATACAAAATACACATAAAATTAAGTAAATACGTATAAAAAATGTATACAAAATCCACATAAAATAATGTAAATTGTATAAATATAAATAAACAATATAGTAATAAAAGAATGTGTATTTGTATAAATATAAATATACAAAATGCACATAAAATAACGTTAATTTATATAAAACTATATACATAAAATAACGCAAATTTCTATAAAATATATGTACAGAAAAGAACATAAAATAAATTTGCATAAAATATATATACAAAACACACATTAGATAATGTAAATGAGTATAAAATATGTATACAAAATACCTATGAAATAATCTAAATTGTATCAATTAAATTAAGAAAATACCAATATAATAATGTAATTTTGGATGAAAATATATATACAAAATACATATAAAATAACCTAAATACAAATACAAATATACATAAAATAATTTAAAATTGAATGAAATAAATATAGAAAATAAACATAAAATAAGGTAAATTTGTAATGAAATATATGAAAAAATACACATAAAATAATATAAATTTGTATGAAAATATATATACAAATACACATTAAATAACATGAATTTGTATAAAATTTGTATCAAAATATATACGAATACACACAATAAAATAACGTAATTTTTTATGAAAATGTATATACAAAATACACATAAAATAATGTAAATTTGGATGAAATATATATACAAAATAAACCTTAAATAATGTAAATTTGGATAAAATATATATACAAAATAAACCTTAAATAATGTAGATATGTAAAAAAAATATATACAAAATACACATAGAATAATGTTAAATCGTATCAAAATAAATAAAGAGAATATCAATAAAATAATGTAAATTTGTATGAAAATAAAGCTGCAAAATATCCATATAATAACGCATATTTGCATAAAAATATATATACAAAAATACATATAAAATAATTAAATTTGTATTAAAATAAATATACAAAATGCACGTACAATTAAGAAAATTTGTATTGAAATAGATATGCAAAATACACATCAATAATGTAAATTTGTATCAAAATATATATACGAATACTCATAAAAAAATTTCTATGAAAATATACATACAAAATAGATATACAAAATACACATATAACTAGTTAAATTTGTATTTAAATACATGTACAAAAAACACATAAAATAATGTAGATTTGTATGAAATGAAAACAAATACATTTTATATAAAAAATATACAAAATACACATAGAATAATGTAAAATCATACCAAATAAATACACAGAATATCAATAAAATAATGTAAATTTGTATGAAAATAAAGATGCAAAATACCCATAAAATAAAGCATATTTTTATAAAAATACATACAAAAAAATACACATAGATTAATCAAATTTGTATTAAAATTAATATACAAAATGCACATACAATAATGTAAATTTGTATTGAAAAAATATGCAAAATACACATAAAACAATGTAAATTTGTTTCAAAATATATATACGAATACACATAAAATAACGTAGATTTCTATAGAAATATATATACAAAATACATTTGAAATAATGTAAATACGTATAAAAATATATATACAAAATACACATTAAATAATGTTAATTCATGTCAAATAAATAAAAAAAATATCATGAAAAGAATGTGTATTTGTATGAAAATAGATATACAAAATACACATAAAACAACCTAAATTTGTATAAAACTATATACAAAAATAAACAAAAATAATTTAAACTTGTATGAAAATAAATATACAAAAAACATATAAAAATAGGTAAATTTGTATTGAAATACATATACAAAATACACATAAAATAATGTAAATTTGAATGAAAATATATAAACATATAGACTTAAAATAACGTAAATTTGTATCAAATATGTATACAAAAAACACTTTAAATAATGTAAATATGTATAAAAAAATATATACAAAACAAATAAAATAATGTAAAATCTTATCAAAATGAATACAGAAAATATTAATAAAATAATGTAAATTTGTATGAAAATTAAGATTCAAAATACCCATGTCATGTGTATTCGTATATATATTTTGAAACAAATTTACATTTTTTATATGTATTTTGCATATCTATTTTTGTGTATTCTGTATTTATTTTTGTTATACATAGAATAATGTAAAATCGTATCAAAATAAGTACACAGAATATCAATAAAATAATTTAAATTTGTATGAAAACAAAGATGCAAAATACCCATAAGATAAAGCATATTTTTTTTTTAAATACATATACAAAAATACACATAGAATAATTAAATTTGTATTAAAATTAATATACAAAATGCACACATACAATAAGGTAAATTTGTATTGAAACAAACTCACAATACAAATAAAACAGTGTAACTTTGTTTCAAAATATATATACGAATACACATAAAATAACGTAGATTTCTATTGAAATATATATACAAAATACACATGAAATTATGTAAATACGTATAAATATATATATATATATATATATATATATATATATATATATATATATATATATATATATATATATATATATATATATATATATATATATATATATATATATATATATATATATATATATATATATATATATATATATATATATATATATATATATATATATATAATGTAAATTGTGTCAAAATAAATAAACAAAATATCATGAAAAGAATGTGTATTTGTATGAAAATAAATAATAGATAATAAATTTGTATGAAATATATATGCAAGATATACATTAAATAATGTAAATATGTATAAAATATATATACAAAAACAAATAGAATAATGTAAGATCGTATCAAAATAAATACACCATGTCATGTGTATTCGTATATATATTTTGAAATAAAATTTCCATTGTTTCTATGTATTTTGCATATCTATTTTTGTGTATTCTGTATTTATTTTTGTTATACATAGAATAATGTAAAATCGTATCAAAATAAGTACACAGAATATCAATAAATTAATTTAAATTTGTATGAAAACAAAGATGCAAAATACCCATAAGATAAAGCATATTTTTTAAAAATACATATACAAAATACACATAGATTAATCAAATTTGTATTAAAATTAATATACAAAATGCACATACAATAAGGTAAATTTGTATTGAAAAAAAACACAAAATACAAATAAAACATTGTAAATTTGTTTCAAAATATATATACGAATACACAAAAAATAACGTAGATTTCTATAGAAATATATATACAAAATACACATGAAATTATGTAAATACGTATAAAAATATATATATAAAATACAAATTAAGTAATGTAAATTCGTGTCAAAATAAATAAACAAAATATCATGAAAAGAATGTGTATTTGTATGAAAATAAATAATAGATAATAAATTTGTATGAAATATATATGCAAGATATTCATTAAATAATGTAAATATGTATAAAAAAATATATACAAAAAACAAATAGAATAATGTAAGATCGTATCAAAATAAATACACCGAATATTAATAAAATAATGTAAATTTGTATGAAAATAAAGATGCAAAATTCCCATCAAATAGCGCATTTCTTATAAAAATATATACCAAAATACACATAAAATATTTAAATTTGTATTGAAATAAATGTACAAAATGCACATACAATAAGGTAAACTTCTATTGAAAGAGATATGCAAAAATACATATAAAACAAAGTAAATTTGTTTCAAAATATATATACGAATACACATAAAATAACGTAGATCTCTATAAAAATATATACAAAATACACATAAAATTAGGTAAATACGTATAAAAAAATGTTAACAAAATACACATAAAATAATATAAATTCGAAACAAAATAAATGAACAAAATACCAATAAAAGAATGTGTATTTGTATAAATATAAATGTACAAAATACATATACAAAATAAAAATAAAATAAGGTAGATTTGTAATGAAATATATGTACAAAATACACATAAAATAATGTAAATTTATGTGAAAATATATATACAAATACACATAAAATACCATGAATTTGTATAAAATTATGTGTATTTTGTATATATATTTTTCTATGTATTTACAGTATTTAATGTGTATTTTGTATATATATTTTCATATATGTACATATAAAATAATACAAATTTAATTATTCTATGTGTATTTTTGAATATGTATTTTGCATCTTTATTTTCAAACAAATTTACATTATTTTATTGATATTGTGTATTTATTTTGATACGATTTTACATTATTCTATGTATATTTTTTTTATATATATTTCATACAAATGAACGTTATTTTATGTGAATTTGTTTTCATTTCATTCAAATTTACATTATTTTATGTGTATTCTGTACATGTATTTAAATGCAAATTTATCTAATTATATCTGTATTATGTATATCTATTTTCATACAAATCGAAATTAATTTTGTGTATTTTAGTATATATTTTTATTCAAATTTTCGTAATTTTATGTGTATTTTGTATATTTATTTTCCTACAAATATACGTTCTTTTATCGGAATTTTGTTTATTTATTTTGATACGAATTTGCATTATTTTAGGTGTATTTGATATATATATTTTTATACTTATTTACATAATTTTATATGTATTTTGAAAATATATTTTCATAGAAATTTACTCTATATGTATATACAAAAAAACACAAAAATAATTTAAATTTGTATGAAAAAAAAAAAAAATATATATATATATATATATATATATATATATATATATATATATATATATATATATATATATATATATATATATATATATATATATATAAATACATTAAATAATGAAAATATGTATAAAAAAGTATATACAAAACACAACTAGTATAATATAAAATCGTATCAAAATATATACACAGAATATTAATAAAATAATGTACATTTGTATGAAAACTAAGATGCAAAATACCTATAAAATAACGCATTTTTTTTTTTAAATTATATATACAAAAATACACATAAATATTTGAATTTGAATTAAAATAAATATACAAAATGCACAAACAATAAGGTAAATTTGTATTGAAATAGATATGCAAAATACATATAAAACAATGTTAATTTGTTTCAAAATATATATACGAATACACATAAAATAACGTAGATATCTATAAATATATATATACAAAATACAAATAAAATTAAGTAAATACGAATAAAAAATGTATACAAAATACACATAAAATAATGTAAATTCGTATAAATATGAATAAACAAAATACCAATAAGAGAATGTGTATTTGTATAAATACAAATATACAAAATGCACATAAAATAACGTAAATTTGCATTAAACTATATACAAAAATACACAGAAGTATTTAAATTTGTATGAAAATAGATATACAAAATACACACAAAATAAGCTAAATTTGAATTGAAATATATATACAAAATACATAAAATAAAGTAAATTCGTTTCAAAATATTTTTAACAAATATACATATAATAACGTTAATTTGTAAAAAAAATATATAAACAAAATACACATTAAGTAATGTAAATACGTATAAAAAATATTTACAAATTACACAAATAATCAAGTCATTCGTTTCAAAATAAATAAACAAAAAACTAATTAAATAATGTAAATTTGTATGAGAAAACATATACAAAATACACATAAAATAACGTTTTAAGTTTCTATAAAAATATATGTACAAAAATGCACATACAAATTTACATTATTTTATATGTATTTTGTACATGTATTTAAAGACAAATTTAACTAATTATATGTGTATTTTGTATATCTATTTTCAAACAAATTGATTTTTTTTTTTGTATAAATTTTTATACAAATTCTCGTCATTTAATGTATATTTTGTATATTTATATTCCTACAATTATACGTTCTTTCATCGGAATTTTATTTATATATTTTGATACGAATTTACTTTATTTTAGGTGTATTTGGCATATATATTTTTTACTATTTACATAAGTTGATGTGTATTTTGTATGTATATTTTCATAGAAATTTACTCTATTTTATGTGTATTCGTATATATATTTTGATACAAATTTACATTATTGACGTGTATTTTATATATCTATTTCAATAGAAATTTACTTTATTGTATATTTATTTCAATGTATATTTAATTATTTCATGTGTATTTTTGTATATACAATTTTATGCAAATATGCGTTATTATATGGGTATTTTGCATCTTTATTTTCATACAAATCTACATTATTTAATTGATATTCTCTTTATTTATTTTGATACGATTTAACATTATTCTATGTGTATTTTGTATATATATTTTTATACATATTTACATTATTTAATGTATATTTTGTATATATATTTTATTAAGATTTACGTTATTTTATGTGTATTTGTTTATATATTTTCATACAAATTTACATAGTTTTATACAAATTTACGTTATTTTATGTGTATTTTGTATATGTATTTTCATACAAATACACATTCTTTTATTGATATTTTGTTTATTTATTTTGACACGAATTTACATTATTTAATGTCTATTTTGTATATATATTTTTATACTTATTTACAGCATCTCAAGTGCATTTTGTATATATATTTCTATAGAAATCTAGGTTTTTTTATGTGTATTCGTATATACATTTCGAAACAAATTTACATTGTCTTATGTTTATTTTGCATATTTAAAAAAAAAATAATTACCTTATTGTGTGTGCATTTTGTATATTACTTTTAATACCAATTTAATTATTGAATGAGTATTTTTGTATATATATTTTTTATAAAAATACGCTTAATTTTATGGGTATTTTGCACCTTTATTTTCATACAAATTTACGTTATTTTATTGATATTCTGTGTATTTATTTTGATACGATTTTACATTATTCTATGTGTATTTTTTATATATATTTTATACAAATGAACGTTATTTTATGTTTATTTGTTTTAATTTCTTACAAATTTACATTATTTTATGTGTATTTTCTACATATATTTAAAGACAAATTTAACTAATTATATGTGTATTTTGAATATCTATTTTCATACAAATTGAAATTTTTTTTGTTTATTTTTGTATATAATTATTTTCATACAAATTCTCGTTATTTTATGTGTATTTTGTATATTTATTTTTCTACAAATATACGTTCTCTTATCTGAATTTTGTTTATTGAGTTTGATACGAGTTTACCTTATTTTGTATATCTATTTTCATTCAAATTTAATTACTTCTGTGTATTTTTGTATATAGTTTTATATAAATTTACGTTATTTTATGTTTATTTTGTATATTTATATTTATACAAAAACACATTCTTTTATTGGTATTTTGTTTATTTTTTTTGATACGAGTTTACATTATTTTATGTGTATTTTGTATGAATTTTTTTTATACGTATTTACTTCATTTAATGTGTATTTTGTATATATATTTTTATAGAAATCTACGTTATTTTATGTGTATTCGTATACATATTTTAAAACAAATTTACATTGTTTTATATGTATTTTGCATATCTATTTCAATACAAATTTACCTTATTGTATGTATTTTTTATATATTTATTTTAATACAAATTTAATTTTTTTATGTGTATTTTGGTATACATATTTTTATAAATAAAAAAATGCGTTATTTTATATGTATTTTGCCTCTTTATTTCATACAAATTTACATTATTTTATTAATATTCTGTGTATATATTTTGATACGATTTTACATTATTCTATTTGTGTTTTGTATATATTTTTTTTACACTAATTTACGTTATTTTAAGTGTATTTATTTATGTATTTTCATTCAAATTTACATTATTTTATGTGTGTTTTGTATATGAATTTCAATACAAATTTACCTAATTTTATGTGTATTTTGTATATTTATTTTCATACAAATTTAAAATATTTTTGTGTATTTTTGTATATAGTTTGATACAAATTTATGTTATTTTATGTGTATTTTGGATATCTATTTTCATACAAATACACATTCTTTTATTGATATTTTGATTATTTATTTTGACGCGAATTTATATTATTTAATGTGTATTTTGTATATATATTTTTATACGTATTTACATCATTTCATGTGTATTTTGTATATATATTCCTATAGAAATCAACGTTATTTCATGGGTATTCGTATATAAATTTTGAAAGAAATTTACACTGTCTTATGTGTATTTTGCGTATTTTTTCAATACAAATTTACCTTATTGTATGTGCATTTTGTATATTAATTTTAATACAAATTTAATTATTCTATGTGTATTTTTGTATATGTATTTTTTTTTTAAATTTGCTTTATTTTATGGGTATTTTGCATCTTTGTTTTTATCCAAATTTAAATTATTTTTTTGATATTCTGTGTTCTTATTTTGGTACGGTTTTACATTATTCTATGTGTATTTTGTATATATATTTTATACAAATGTACGTTATTTTATGTGTATTTGTTTTCATTTCATACAAATTTACATAATTTTATGTGTATTTTGTACATGTATTAAAATACAAATTTAACTAATTATATGTGTTATGTGTGTTAAATACATTTATATTCTTTTATGTGTATTTTGTTTGCATGTTTTGATACGAATTTACTTTATTTTATTTGTATTTTGTATGCATTTTTTATACGTAATTACGTTATTTTATGTGTATTTGTATATATATTTTATAGAAATCTACGTTATTTTATGTATTGTATATATATTTTGAAACAAATTTACATTGTTTTATATGTATTTTGCATATCTATTTCAATACAAATTTACCTTATTATGTATGGTTTTATATATATTTTTTTAATACAAATTGAATTTTTTATATGTATTTTGTTATATATATTATTTTATAAATCAAAAAATGCGTTATTTTATCGGTATTTTGCCTCTTTTATTTTCATACAAATTTACATTATTTTATTAATATTCTGTGTATATATTTTGATACGATTTTTACATTATTCTATTTGTGTTTTGTATATTTTTTTATACAAATTTACGTTATTTCAAGTGTATTTGTTTATGTATTTTCATTCAAATTTACATTATTTTATGTGTATTTTGTATATGTATTTCAATACAAATTTACCTAATTTTATGTGTATTTTGTATATTTATTTTCATACAAATTTAAAATATTTTTGTGTATTTTTGTATATAGTTTGATGCAAATTTAGGTTATTTTATGTGTATTTTGTATATCTATTTTCATACAAATACACTTTCTTTTATTGATATTTTATTTATTTATTTTGACGCGAATTTACATTATTTAATGTGTATTTTGTATATATATTTTTATACGTATTTACATCATCTCATGTGTATTTTGTATATATATTCCTATAGAAATCAACGTTATTTTATGTGTTTTCGAATATATTTTCTGAAACAAATTTACACTGTTTTATGTGTATTTTGCGTATTTTTTTTAACACAAATTAACCTTATTTTATATGCATTTTGTATATTAATTTTAATACAAATTTAATTATTCTATATGTATTTTTGTATATGTATTTAAAAAAAATGTTTTATTTTATGGGTATTTTTCATCTTTATTTTCATACAAATATAAATTATTTTATTGATATTCTGTGTACTTATTTTGATACGATTTTACTTTATTTTATGTGTATTTAGTATATATATTTCATAAAAATGTACGTTATTTTATGTGTATTTGTTTTCATTTCAGACAAATTTACATAATTTTACGTGTATTTTGTACATGTATTTAAATACAAACTTAACTAATTATATGTGTATTTTGTATATCTATTTTCATACAAATTGATATAATTTTTTTTTGTATATATTTTTATACAAATTTCATTTTATTTATGTATTTTCGGTATTTATTTTCCTACAAATATACGTTTTTTTTATTTGAATTTTGTTTATTTAAATTTTGATACAAATTTTGACACATTAAATAACATGAATTTGTATAAATATATATACAAATACATTATTTTATAACGTAGTTTTAAAAGTATATACATATACAAAATTACATAAAATAATTTAATACGTTTTTTGAAAATATATATACATACAATAATTATTTTGTATTTTATATATATATACAAATTTAGAATATTTTATATTAATTTGTATAAATATATATACAAAATACATATTATTTTATGATATTTTGTTTATATATATACAAAATACATAGAATATTAAAATAATGTAAATTTGTATAAATTAAATATGTATTTATCCATATAAAACGTATTTTGCATATATTATATATACAAAAATACATATAAAATAATTAAATTTGTATTAAAATATATATGAAACAAATTAAGTACATTAAAGTTTTATGTGTATTTTGAATATTAGATTTTCAAAATACACATATAATAATTAAATGTGTATTTTGTATATATATAGATTTAATACAAATATCCCAATTAAATTTGTATTTTATGTAAAAAATATATTTAACATATATATATAAATGCGTTATTTTATGGGTATTTTGCTTCTTTATTTTCATACAAATTTACACTATTTTATTAATATTCTGTGTATTTATTTTGATACGATTTTACATTATTCTATTTGTGTTTTGTACATATTTTTTTTATAAAAATTTACGTTATTTTAAGTGTATTTTTTTATGTATTTTCAATCAAATTTACATTATTTTATGTGTATTTTGTGTATGTATTTCAATACAAATTTACCTAATTTTATGTGTATTTTGTATATTTATTTTCATACAAATTTAAAATATTTTTTGTATTTTATATATAGTTTGATACAAATTTAGGTTATTTTATGTGTATTTTGTATATCTATTTTCATACAAATACACATTCTTTTATGATATTTTGTTTATTTATTTTGACAAATTTACATTATTTAATGTGTATTTTGTATATATTTTTATACGTATTTACATCATTTCATGTGTATTTTGTATAGTTTTAAAAAATTTATTATTTAATGTGTATTTTGTATATATATTTATACAAATTTACATTATTTTATTGATATTTTGTTTATTTATTTTGATACGATTTTCCATTATTTTATGTATATTTTGTATACATTTTTATACATATTTACATTATTTTATGTATTTTGTATATATATTTTATACAAATTTACCTTATTTCATGTATTCGTATATATATTTTCAAACAAATTTACATTATTTTATATGTATTTTGTATATAAATTTGAATACAAATTTACAATATGTGTATGTATATATTTTCATACAAATTTAAATTATGTTTGTGTATTTGTATATATATTTTTATACAAATTTATATTATTTTATGGTATTTTGTATATATTTTGATACAAATACAAATTTACGTTATTTCATGTGTATTTTGTATATTTATTTTTAAACGTATTTACATTATTTAATGTGTATTTTGTATATATATTTCAATACAAATTTACCTCATTTTATGTGTATTTGTATCGTTATTTCGATACAAATTTACATTATTTCATTTGTATTTTGTATATCTATTTCAATACAAATTAAAATTATTTTATGTGCATTTTGTATATATTTTCATAAAATTTAATTACTTTTGTGTATTTTGTATATAGTTTTATATAAATTTACGTTATTTTATGTATTTTGTATATTTATATATATACAAATACACATTATTTAATTGGTAATCTGTTTATTTATATTGATACAATTTACATTATTTTATGTGTATTTTGTATACATTTTTTATACATGTATTTACTTAATTTTATGTATTTTGTATATATTTCTATAGAAATCTACGTTATTTTATGTGTATTCGTATATATATTTTGAAACAAATTTACATTATTTTATATGTATTTTGTATATATATTTCAATACAAATTTACCTTATTGTATGTGCATTTTGTATATTTATTTTAATACAAATATAATTATTTTATGTATTTTTGTATATACATTTTTATAAAAAAATTCGTTATTTTATGGGTATTTTGCATCTTTATTTTCATATAAATTTACATTATTTTATTAATATTCTGTGTATTTTTTTTGATACGATTTTACATTATTCTATTTGTGTTTTGTATATATTTTTTTTATACATATCTACATATATATTTTATACAAATTTACGTTAATTTAAGTGTATTTGTTTATATATTTTCATTCAAATTTACATTATTTTATGTGTATTTTGTATATGTATTTTAATACAAATTTACTTAATTTTATGTGTACTTTTAATATTTATTGTCATACAAATTTATATTATTTTTTGTGTATTTTTGTATATAGTTTTATACAAATTTAAATTATTTTATGTGTATTTTGTATATGTATTTTCATACAAATTTACATTATTTTATTGGTATTTTGTTTATTTATTTTCATACAAATTTACATTATTTTATGTGTATTTTGTATATATTTTGCATTGGTATTTACATTATTTAATATGTATTTTGTTTATATATTTCTATACAAATTTACGTTATTTTATGTGTGTTTGTTTAAATATTTTGATACAATTTTACATTATTTTATGTATTTTGTTTTTATATTTCAATACAAATCTAGCTTATTTTATGTGTATTTTGTATATTTATTTTCATTCAATTTTAATTATTCTATGTGTATTTTGTATATGTATTTTATACAAATTTACGTTATTTTATGTGTATTTTATATATTTATTTTCACACAATACACATTATTTTATTAGTATTTTGTTTATTTATTTTGATACGAATTTACGTTATTTTATGTGTATTTTGTATACATTTTTTATACGTATTTACATTATTTTATGTGTATTTTGTATATATATTTTATACAAATCTACGTTATTTAATGTTCATTTTGTAAATATATTTTTAAACAAATTTACATTATTTTATGTGTATTTTGCATATCTATTTCAATACAAATTTACCTTATTGTATGTGTATTTTGTATATATAACTTAATACAAATTTAATTATTTGATTTGTATTTGGTATATATATTTTGAAAAAAAACCCGTTATTTTATGGGTATTTTGCTTCTTTATTTTCATACAAATTTACATTATTTTATTAATATTCTGTATATATTTTGATACGATTTTACATTATTCTATTTGTTTTGTATATATTTTTATACAAATTTACATTATTTTATGTGTATTTGTTTATATATTTTGATACAAATTTACATTATTTTATGTGTATTTTGTATATATATTTCAATACAAATTTACCTTATTTTATGTCAATTTTGTATATCTATTTTCATACAAATCCATATTTTTTTATGTGTATTTTGTTTATTTATTTTATAAAATTATATTATTTTATGTGTATTTTGTATATTTATTTCATACACACATCTTTTAACATTTTTGGATCTTAATTTACATTTATATGTTCTTTGTATATATATTTTTATACGCTCTTACATTATTTCATATTTATTTTGAATATAATTTTTTATACAAATTCGTTATTTTATGTGTATTTGTTTATATTTTTTCATTTAAATTTTCATTATTTTATTTGTTTTTTGTATTTTTTTTTGATTACATATTTACTTTATTTTATTTTTTTTTTTTTTGTGTATTTTGTTTTTTTATATTTATATACATATTTTGTTTATTTAATGAGTATTTTTATATATATTTTATACAAATTTATGTTAATTTAAGTGTATTTGTTTATATATTTTCATTCAAATTTACATTATTTTATGTGTATTTTGTATATGTATTTCTTTACAAATTTACCTAATTTTATATATTTTTTGTATATTTATTTTCATACAAATTTAACTTATTTATGTGTATTTTATATATAGTTTTATACAAATTTACGTTATTTTATGTGTATTTTGTATATGTATTTTCATACAAATACACATTCTTTTATTGATATTTTAATTATTTATTTTGACACGAATTTACATTATTTAATGTGTATTTAGTATATATATTTTTTTTACGTATTTACAACATTTCATGTATATTTTGTATATATATTTCTATAGAAATCTACGTTATTTTATGTGTATTCGTATATATATTTTGAAACAAATCTACATTATTTTATGTGTATTTTGTATATATATTTCATTATAAATTTGCCTTATTTTAAGTTTATTTTTATATCTATTTTCATTCAAATTCAAATCATTTTATGTGTATATATTTATTTGTATTTACGTTATTTTATGTGTATTTTCTATATATATTTTCATTCAAAATTACATTATTTTATCAGTATTTTGTTCATTTATTTTGATACGAATTTAGATTATTTTATGTGTATTTTCTATTCATATACATTCTATGAAAATATATATTCAAAATACATATAAAATTATGTAAATAAGTATAAAAAAATATATATATATATATCAAATACAACTAAAAAAAAATGAAAATTCGTATCAAAATAAATAAATAAAATTCCGATAAAAGAACGTATATTTGTAGGAAAATAAATATACAAAATACATAAAATTACGAAATTTGAATAAAAATATATACAAAAATACACAAAATTAATTTCAATTTGTATGAAAATAGATATACAAAATACACATATAATTAGTTAAATTTGTATTTAAATACATGTACAAAATTCACATAAAATAATGTAAATTTGTATGAAATGAAAACAAATTCACATAAAATAACGTACATTGGTATAAAATAGATATACAAAATATACATAGAATAATGTAAAATCGTATCAAAATAAATACACAGAATATCAATAAAATAATGTAATTTTGTATGAAAATAAAGATGGAAAATACCCATAAAATAAAGCATATTTTATAAAAATACATATACAAAAATACACATAGAATAGCTAAATTTGTATTAAAATTAATATACAAAAAGCACGTACAATAAGGTAAATTTGTATTAAAAAAAATGTGCAAAATGCACATAAAACAATGTATATTTGTTTAAAATATATATACGAATACACATAAAATAACGTATATTTCTATAGAAATATATATACAAAATACACATGAAATGACGTAGATACGTGTAAAAATATATACACAATACACATTAAATAATGTAAATTCGCATCAAAATAAATAAACAAAATATCAATAAAAGAATGTGTATTTGTATGAAAATAGATATACAAAATACACATAAAATATTGTAAATTTGAATAAAACTATCTACAAAAAATACACAAAAAATAATTTAAATTTGTATAAAATATATATACAAAATACACATGAAATTAGGTAAATTTCTATTGAAATACATATACAAAATACACATAAAATAATGTAAATTTGAATAAAAATATATAAACAAATACACTTAAAATAACGAAAATTTGTATGAAATATATATAGAAAATACACATTAAATAATCTAAATATGTATAAAAAAATATATACAAAACACAAATAGAATAATGTAAAATAGTATCAAAATAAATACACAGAATATTAATAAAATAATGTAAATTTGTACGAAAATAAAGATGCAAAATACCCATAAAACAACGCATTTTTTATGAAAATATATATACCAAAATGCACATAAAATATTTAAATTTGTATTACAATAAATATACAAAATGCACATACAATAAGGTAAATTTGTATTGAAATAGATATGCAAAATACATATAAAACAATGTAAATTTGTTTCAAAATATACATACGAATACTCATAAAATAACGTAGATTTCTATAAAATATATATACAAAATACACATAAAATGAAGTAAATACGTATAAGAAAATGTATACAAAATACACATAAAATAATGTAAATTCGTATCAAAATAAATAAATTAAATGCCAATAAAAGAATGTTTACTTGTATAAATATAAATATACAAAATACACATAAAATAACGTAAAATTGTATAAAACTATATACAAAAATAAACAAAAATAATTAAATTTGTATGAAAATATATATACAAAAGACTAAAAATAAATATTCAAATAAATATAGAAAATACATAAAATAATGTAAATTTGTATCAAAATATATATTCAAATACACATATAATAACGTAAATTTGTATAAAAATATATAAACAAAATACACATTAAATAATGTAAATACGTATAAAAGATATGTACGTAATGTAAAAATTTATATTTAAAGATGCAAATTACCCATAAAATATCTTATATTTAAAAAAATATATATACATAAAATACACATAAAATAATTAAATTTGTATTAAAATAAATATACAAAATACACATACAATAAGGTAGATTTTTATTGAAATAGATATGCAAAAAACACATAAAATAATGAAAATTTTTATCAAAATATATACGAATACACACAATAAAATTACGTAAATTTTTATGAAAATATATATACAAAATACACATAAAATAATGTAAATACATAGAAAAATATATATACAAAATACACATAAAATAATATAAATTCGTATCAAAATAAATAAACAAAATTTCCTCTAAAAGAATGTATGTGTAGAAAATATATATACAAAATACAAATAAAATAAAAAAATTTGTATAAAATAATACAAAATACACAAAATAATTTAAATTTGTTTGAAAATAGATATGCAAAATACAAATGAAATTAGGGCAATTTTTATTGAAATACATATACAAAATACACATAAAATAATGTAAATTTGTGAAAATATATAAACAAATACACATAAGATAACGTAAATTTCCATAAAATATATGTACAAAATATACATTAAATGGCTAAAAATATATATACAAAATACACAGAATAACGAATAAAAAATCGTATCAAAATAAATAAACAGACAATCAATAAAATAATGTAAATTTGTATGAAAATAAAGATGCAAAATACCCATATAATAACGCATATTTGTTTAAATATATATACAAAATACACATAAAATTAAATTTGCATCAAAATAAATATACAAAAGGCACATACAATAAAGAAATTTGTATTGAAATAGATATGCGAAATACACATAAATAATGTAAATATGTATCAAAATATATATACGAATACACATAAAATAGTAAATTTCTATGAAAATATATTCAAAATACATATAAGATTATGTAAATAAGTATAAAAATATATATATCAAATACACCTAAAATAATGAAAACTCGTATCAAAATAAATAAACAAAATTCCGATAAAAGAACGTATATTTGTAGGAAAATAAATATACAAAATTCACATAAAATTACGAAAATCTGAATAAAAATATATACTATAATACACAAAATTAATTTCAATTTGTATGAAAATAGATATACATAATACACATAATTAGTTAAATTTGTATTTAAATACATGTACAAAATACACATAAAATAATGTAAATTTGTATGAAATGAAAACAAATTCACATCAAATAACGTTCATTTGTATGAAATATATATACAAAATATACATAGAATAATGTAAAATCGTATCAAAATAAATACACAAAATATCAATAAAATAATGTAAATTTGTATGAAAATAAAGATGCAAAACACCCATAAAATAAAGCATTTTTTTATGAAAATACATATACAAAAATACACATTGCATAATTAAATTTGTATTAAAATTAATATACAAAATGCACGTACAATAAGGTAAATTTATATTGAAAAAATATGCAAAATGCACATAAAACAATGTATATTTGTTTCAAAATATATATACGAATACACATAAAATAACATATATTTCTATAGAAATATATATACAAAATACACATGAAATGACGTAAATACGTATAAAAATATATATATACACAATACACATTAAATAATGTGAATTCGCGTCAAAATAAATAAACAAAATATCAATAAAAAATGTGTATTTGTATGAAAATAGATATACAAAATACACATAAAATATTTTAAATTTATATAAAACTCTTTTTATAAAAATATATATACCAAAATAATAAAATTTTAAAATTTGTATTACAATAAATATACAAAATGCACATGCAATAAGGTAGATTTATATTTAAATAGATATGCTAAATACATATAAAACAATGTAAATTTCCTTCAAAATATATATACCAATACACATAAAATAACGTAGATTACTATTAAAATATATATACAAAATACACATTAAATGAAGTAAATACGTATAAGAAAATGTATACAAAGTACACATAAAATAATTAAATTTGTATTAAAATAAATATACAAAATACACATACAATAAGGTAAATCTGTATTGAAATAGATATGCAAAATAAACATAAAATAATGTATATTTGTATCAAATCATATACGAATACACACAATAAAATAACGTAAATTTTTATGAAAATGTATATAAAAAATACACATAAAATAATGTAAATACGTAGAAAAATATATATACAAAATACACATAAAATTATGTAAATTCTTATGAAAATAAATGAGCAAAATTCCACTAAAAGAATGTATATTTGTAGGAAAATATAAATACAAAATACAAATAAAATAACTAAAATTTGTATAAAAATATATAAAAAATACATAAAAATAATTTAAATTTGTTTGAAAATAGATATGCAAAATACACATAAAATTAGGCAAATCTGTATTGAAATACATGTACAAATTACACTTAAAATATTGTAAATTTGTATGAAAATATATAAACAAATACACATAAAATAGCGTAAATTTATATAAAATATATATACAAAATATACATTAAATAATGTAAATGTGTATAAAAATACATATACAAAATATACATAGAATAATGTAAAATCGTATCAAAATAAATAAACAGAATATCAATAAAATATTGTAAATTTGTATGAAAATAAAGATGCAAAATACCCAAATAATAACGCATATTTTTACAAAAATACACATAAAATAATTAAATTTGTATTAAAATGAATATACAAAATACACATACAATATGGTAAATTTTTTATTGAAATAGATATGCAAAATAAACATAAATAATGTAAATTTGTATCAAAATATATATACGAATACCCATAAAATAGAGTAAATTTCTATGAAAATATATATTCAAAACACAAATAAAATGATATAAATAAGTATAAAAATATACATATCAAATACACCTAAAATAATGTAAATTCGTATAAAAATAAATAAACAAAATTACGATAAAAGATGCAAGATGTGAAATCGTATCAAAATAAATACACCGAATATTAATAAAATAATGTAAATTTGTATGAAAATTAAGATGCAAAATACCCATAAAATAACGCATTTCTTATAAAAATATATATACCAAAATACACATAAAATATTTAAATTTGTATTGAAATAAATATACAAAATGCACATACAATAAGGTAAATTTGTATTGAAAGAGATATGCAAAAATACATATAAAACAATGTAAATTTGTTTCAAAATATATATACGAATACACATAAAATAACGTAGATTTCTATAAAAATATATATACAAAATACACATAAAATTAAGTAAATACGTATAAAAATAGATATACAAAATACACATAAAATAATGTAAAATTGTTTAAAAAAAAAACAGAATATAAATAAAATAATGTAAATTTGTATGAAAATAAAAATGCAAAATACCCATAAAATAAAGCATTTTTTTATAAAAATACATATACAAATATACACATAGCATAATTAAATTTGTATTAAAATTAATATACAAAATGCATATACAATAAAGTAAATTTGTATTGAAAAGATATGCAAAATACACATAAAAGAGTGTAAATTTATTTCAAAATCTATATACGAATACTCATAAATCAACGTAGATTTCTATAGAAATATATATACAAAATACACATCAAATGATGTAAACATGAATAAAAAAAAAAATATATATATATATATATATATATATATATATATATATATATATATATATATATATATATATATATATATATATATATATATATATATATATATATATATATATATATATATATATATATATATATATATATATATATATATATATATATATATATATATATATATATATATATATATATATATATATATAATACACATTAAATAATGTAAACTCGCGTGAAAGTAAATAAACAAAATATCAATAAAAGAATGTGTATTTGTATGAAAATAGATATACAATATACACATAAAATCACCTAAATTTGTATAAAACTATATACAAAAATACACAAAAATAATTTTAATTTGTATGAAAATAAATATACAAAATACACATAAAATTAGGTAAATTTGTATTGAAATACATTTACAAAATACACATAAAATAATGTAAATTTGAATGAAAATATATAAACAAATACACTTAAAATAACGCAAATTTGTATAAAATATATAAAAAAAATACACATTAAATAATGTAAATATGTATAAAAGAATATATACAAAACACAAATAGAATAATATAAAATCGTATCAAAATAAATACACATAATATTAATAAAATAATGTAAATTTGTATGAAAATTAAGATGCAAAATACCCATAAAATAACGCATTTTTTCTAAAAATATTTATACCAAGACACACATAAAATATTTGAATTTGTATTAAAATAAATATACAAAATGCACATACAATAAGGTAAATTTGTATTGAAATAGATATGCAAAATACATATAAAACCATGTAAATTTTTTTTAAAAATATATATACGAATACACATAAAATAACGTAGATTTCTATGAAAATAAATATACAAAATATACATAAAATGAAGCAAATACGTATAAAAAAAGGTATACAAAATACACATAAAATAATGTAAACTTGTATCAAAATAAATAAACAAAATACTAATAAAAGAAAGTGTATTGTATATATATATATATATATATATATATATATATATATATATATATATATATATATATATATATATATATATATATATATATATATATATATATATATATATATATATATATATATATATATATATATATATATATAAATTTACAAAATACAAATAAAATAACGTAAATTTATATAAAACTATATGCAAAAATACACAAAAGTAATTAAATTTGTGTGAAAATAGATATACAAAATACATGTGTATTTTGTATATTTATTCATACAAATTGAAATTATTTTGTTTAATTTTATATATTTTCATACAAATTTTCATTATTTAATGTGTATTTTGTATATTTATTTTTTCTACAAATATACGTTCTTTTATCTGAATTTTGTTTATTGAATTTGTAACGAATTTACCTTATTTTGTATATCTATTTTCATACAAATTAAAATACTTCTGTGTATTTTTGTATATATTTTATATAAATTTACGTTATTTTATGTGTATTTTTTATATTTATATTTATACAAATACACATTCTTTTATTGGTATTTTGTATATTTATTTTGATACGAATTATATTTATGTGTATTTTGTATATATATTTTTTATATGTATTTACTTCATTTATGTGTATTTTATATATATATTTTTATAGAAATCTACGTTATTTTATGTGTATTCGTATATATATTTTGAAACAAATTTACATTGTTTTATATGTATTTTGCATATCTATTTCAATACAAATTTACCTTATTGAATGTGTTTTTTGTATATTTATTTTAATACAAATTTAATTTTTTGATGTGTATTTTGGTATATATATTTTTATAAATAAAAAAAATGCGTTATTTTATGGGTATTTTTATAAATATTTTGATACAAATCTACATTATTTTATGTATTTTGTATATACATTTCAATTCAAATTTAGCTTATTTTACCTGTATTTTGTATATCTATTTTCATACGAATTTAATTACTTCTGTGTATTTTTGTATATAGTTTTATACAAATTTACGTTATTTTATGTGTATTTTGTATATTTATATTTATACAAATACACATTCGTTTATTGGTATTTTGTTTATTTATTTTGAAACGAATTTACATTATTTTATATGTATTTTGTATACTTTTTCTATACGTATTTACTTCATTTTATGTGTATTTTGTATATATATTTTTATACAAATCTACGTTATTTTATGTGTATTCGTATATATATTTTGAAACAAATTTACATTGTTTTATATGTATTTTGCATATCTATTTCAATACAGATTTACCTTATTGTATGTGTATTTTGTATATTTATTTTAATACAAATTAATTTTTTCATGTGTATTTTGGTATATATATTTTTATAGAAAATGCGTTATTTAATGGGTATTTTGCATCTTTATTTTCATACAAATTTACATTGTTTTATTAATATTCTATGTATTTATTTTGATACGATTTTACATTATTCTATTTGTGTTTTGTATATATTTTTTTATACATATTTACATTATTTTTTTAAAACAAATTTACGTTATTTTATGCGCATCTGTTAAAATATTTTGATACAAATTTACATTATTTTATGTATTTTGTATATATATTTCAATACAAATTTAATTTATTTTATGAATATTTTGTATATCTATTTTCATTTGAATCAAAATAAATAAACAAAATAGCAATAAAATAATGTAAATTCGTATGAGAAAACATATACAAATGCACATAAATTAAAGTAAATTTGCAAATTTGTATTGAAATAGATATGCAAAATACATATAAAACAATGTAAATTTGTTTCAAAATATATATACGAATACACATAAAATAACGTAGATTTCAATAAAAATATATACAAAATACACATAAAATGAAGTAAATACGTATAAAAAAATGAATACAAAATACACATAAAAATCGTATCAAAATAAATAAACAAAATACCAGTAAAAGAATGTGTATTTGTATAAATATAAATATACAAAATACACAAAAAATGTAAATTTGTATAAAACTATATTCAAAAATACACAAAAGTAATTAAATTTCTGTGAAAATATATATACAAAATTCAGCTAAAATAAGCTAAATTTGAATTGAAATGTACATACAAAATACATAAAATAATGTAAATCTGTATCAAAATATTTATACAAATACATATAATAACGTAGATTTGTTTAAAAATATATAAACAAAATACACATTAAGTAATGTAAATACGAATAATAAATATGTACAAAATACACATATAATCATGTAACTGGTATCAAAATAAATAAACAAAATAGCAATAAAATAATGTAAATTTGTATGAGAAAACATATACAAATAACGCAAATTTCTAAAAAAATATATGTACAAAAATGCACATAAAATAAAGTAAATTTGCATAAATATATATATACAAAACACACACTAAATAATGTAAATGCGTACATAAAATAACCTAAATTTGTATAAAACTATATACAAAAATACACAAAAATAATTTAAATTCGATTGAAAAGAAATATACAAAATACACATAAAATTTGGTAAATTTGTATTGAAATACATATACAAAATACACATCAAATAATGTAGATTTGAATGAAAATATATAAACAAATACACTTAAAATAACGTAAATTTGTATAAAATAAATATGCAAGATACACATTAAATAATGTAAATGTGTATAAAAAAATATATACAAAAAACAAATAGAATAATGTAAAATCGTATCAAAATAAATACACAGAATATCAATAAAATAATATAAATTTGTATGAAAATAAAGATGCAAAATTCCCAAAAATTATCGCATTTTTTATAAAAATATATTTACCAAAATACACATAAAATATTTAAATTTGTATTGAAATAAATATACAAAATGCATATACAGTAAGGTAAATTTGTATTGAAAGAGATATTCAAAAATACATATAAAACAATGTAAATCTGTTTCAAAATATATATACGAATACACATAAAATAAAGTAGATTTCTATAGAAATATATATACAAAATACATATGAAATTATGTAAATACGTATAAAAACATATATACAAAATACATATCAAATAATGTAAATTCGTGTCAAAATAAATAAAGAAAATATCATGAAAAAAATGTGTATTTGTATAAAAATAGATAATAGATAATAAATTTGTATAAAATATATATGCAAGATACACATTAAATAATGTAAATATGTATAAAAAAGTATATACAAAAAACAAATAGAATAATGTGACATCGTATCAAAATAAATACACCGAATATTAATAAAATAATGTAAATTTGTATGAAAATAAAGATGCAAAATTCCCATAAAATAGCGCATTTCTTATAAAAATATATATACCAAAATACACATAAAATATTTAAACTTGCATTGAAATAAATATACAAAATGCACATACAATAAGGTAAATTTGTATTGAAAGAGAAATGCAAAAATACATATAAAACAAAGTAAATTTGTTTCAAAATATATATACGAATTCAAATAAAAAAACGTAGATTTCTATAAAAATATATATACAAAAAACACATAAAATTAAGTAAATACGTATATAAAAATGTATACAAAATACACATAAAATAATGTAATTTCGAATTAAAATAAATGAAAATTTGAATGAAAATATAAAAACAAATACACTTAAAATAACGTAAATTTGTATAAAATATATAAGCAAGATACACATTAAATAATGTAAATGTGTATAAAAAATTATATACAAAAAACAAATAGAATAATGTAAAATCGTATCAAAATAAATACACAGAATATCAATAAAATAATGTAAATTTGTATGAAAATAAAGATGCAAAATTCCCAAAAATTATCACATTTTTTATAAAAATATATATACCAAAATACACATAAAATATTTAAATTTGTATTGAAATAAATATACAAAATGCATATACAGTAAGGTAAATTTGTATTAAAAGAGATGTTCAAAAATACATATAAAACAATGTAAATTTGTTTCAAAATATATATACGAATACACATAAAATAAAGTAGATTTCTATAGAAATATATATACAAAATACATATGAAATTATGTAAATACGTATAAAAATATATATACAAAATACATATCAAATAATGTAAATTCGTGTCAAAATAAATAAACAAAATATCATGAAAAGAATGTGTATTTGTATAAAAATAGATAATAGATAGTAAATTTGTATAAAATATATTTGCAAGATACTCATTAAATAATGTAAATATGTATAAAAAAGTATATACAAAAAACAAATAGAATAATGTAAATTCGTATAAAATAAATACACCGAATATTAATAAAATAATGTAAATTTGTATGAAAATAAAGATCCAAAATTCCCATAAAATAGCGCATTTCTTATAAAAATATATATACCAAAATACACATAAAATATTTAAATTTGTATTGAAATAAATATACAAAATGCACATACAATAAGGTAAATTTGTATTGAAAGAGATATGCAAAAATACATATAAAACAATGTAAATTTGTTTCAAAATATATATACGAATACAAATAAAAAAACGTAGATTTCTATAAAAATATATATACAAAATACACATAAAATTAAGTAAATACGTATAAAAAAATGTGTATTTGTAAAAATATAAATATACATAATACACATAAAATATCGTAAATTTGTATAAAACTGTATACAAAAATACACAGAAGTAATTAAATTTGTATGAAAATATATATACAAAATACAGCTAAAATAAGCTAAATTTGAATTGAAATGTACATACAAAATACATAAAATAATGTAAATCTGTATCAAAATATTTATACAAATACATATAATAACGTAGATTTGTTTAAAAATATATAAACAAAATACACATTAAGTAATGTAAATACGTATAAAAAATGTGTACAAAATACACATATAATCATGTAATTCTTATCAAAATAAATAAACAAAATAGAAATAAAATAATGTAAATTTGTATGAGAAAACATATACAAATAACGCAAATTTCTATAAAAATATATGTACAAAAATGCACATAAAATAAAGTAAATTTGCAAAAAAATATATATACAAAACACACACTAAATAATGTAAATGCGTTCATAAAATAACCTAAATTTGTATAAAACTATATACAAAAATACACAAAAATAATTTAAATTTGTTTGAAAAGAAATATACAAAATACACATAAAATTAGGTAAATTTGTATTGAAATACATATACAAAATACACATCAAATAATGTAAATTTGAATGAAAATATATAAACAAATACACTTAAAATAACGTAAATTTGTATAAAATATATATGCAAGATACACATTAAATAATGTAAATGTGTATAAAAAAATATATACAAAAACAAATAGAATAATGTAAAATCGTATCAAAATAAATACACAGAATATCAATAAAATAATGTAAATTTGTATGAAAATAAAGATGCAAAATTCCCAAAAATTATCGCATTTTTTATAAAAATATAACTACCAAAATACACATAAAATATTTAAATTTGTATTGAAATAAATATACAAAATGCATATACAGTAAGGTAAATTTGTATTGAAAGAGATATTCAAAAATACATATAAAACAATGTAAATTTGTTTCAAAATATATATACGAATACACATAAAATAAAGTAGATTTCTATAGAAATATATATACAAAATACATATGAAATTATGTAAATACGTATAAAAATATATATACAAAATACATATCAAATAATGTAAATTCGTGTCAAAATAAATAAACAAAATATCATGAAAAGAATGTGTATTTGTATGAAAATAGATAATAGATAATAAATTTGTATAAAATATATATGCAAGATACACATTAAATAATGTAAATATGTATAAAAAAGTATATACCAAAAACAAATAGAATAATGTAACATCGTATCAAAATAAATACACCGAATATTAATAAAATAATGTAAATTTGTATGAAAATAAAGATGCAAAATTCCCATAAAATAGCGCATTTCTTATAAAAATATATATACCAAAATACACATAAAATATTTAAATTTGCATTGAAATAAATATACAAAATGCACATACAATAAGGTAAATTTGTATTGAAAGAGATATGCAAAAATACATATAAAACAATGTAAATTTGTTTCAAAATATATATACGAATACAAATAAAAAAACGTAGATTTTTATAAAAATATATACAAAATACACATAAAATTAATTAAATACGTATAAAAAAATGTATACAAAATACACATAAAATAATGTAAATTCGATTTAAAATAAATAAACAAAATACCAATAAAAGAATGTGTATTTGGATATATATAAATATACAAAATACATATACAAAATAAACATAAAATAAGGTAGATTTGTAATAAAATATATGTACAAAATACACATAAAATAATGTAAATTTATATGAGATATATATACAAATACACATAAAATACCATGAAATTGTATAAAAATATATATTCAAAATAAATATTAAATAATGTACAAGCGTATAAAAATATATATACAAAGTACATATAAAATAATGTAAATTCGTATCAATATAAATCAACAAAACACCAATAAAATAATATATATTTGAATGAAAATAAATTTACAAAATACACATAACATAACTAAAATTTGTATTAAAATATATACAAAAATACATAGAAATAATTTGAGTTTGTATGAAAATAGATATACAAAATCTGATAATCTGATTTTATATTATTTTTATAAAATCTGAATTTTGTTTATTGAATTTGAAACGAATTTACCTTATTTTGTATATCTATTTTCATACAAATTAAAATACTTCTGTGTATTTTTATATATAGTTTTATATAAATTTACGTTATTTTATGTGTATTTTGTATATTTATATTTATACAAATACACATTCTTTTATTGGTATTTTGTATATTTATTTTAATGCGAATTTACATTATTTTATGTGTATTTTGTATGCATTTTTTATACGTCTTTACTTCATTTTATGTGTATTTTGTATATATATTTTTATAGAAATCTACGTTATTTTATGTGTATTCGTATATATATTTTGAAACAAATTTACATTGTTTTATATGTATTTTGCATATCTATTTCAATACAAATTTACCTTATTGTATGTGTTTTTTAAATATTTATTTTAATACAAATTTAATTTTTTTATGTGTATTTTGGTATATATGGAGAGGTAAATTTGTATTGAAAGATATATTCAAAAATACATATAAAACAATGTAAATTTGTTTCAAAATATATATACGAATACACATAAAATAACGTAGATTTCAATAAAAATATATACAAAATACACATAAAATGAAGTAAATACGTATAAAAAAATGAATACAAAATACATATAAAATCGTATCAAAATAAATAAACAAAATACCAGTAAAAGAATGTGTATTTGTATAAATATAAGTATACAAAATACACAAAAAATATCGTAAATTTGTATAAAACTATATACAAAAATACACAGAAGTAATTAAATTTGTATGAAAATATATATACAAAATACAGCTAAAATAAGCTAAATTTGAATTGAAATGTACTTACAAAATACATAAAATAATGTAAATCTGTATCAAAATATTTACACAAATACATATAATAACGTAGATTTGTTTAAAAATATATAAACAAAATACACATTAAGTAATGTAAATACGTATAAAAAATATGTACAAAATACACATATAATCATGTAACTCGTATCAAAATAAATAAACAAAATAGCAATGAAATAATGTAAATTTGTATGAGAAAACATATACAAATAACGCAAATTTCTATAAAAATATATGTACAAAAATGCACATAAAATAAAGTAAATTTGCATAAATATATATATACAAAACACACACTAAATAATGTAAATGCGTACATAAAATAACCTAAATTTGTATAAAACTATATACAAAAATACACACAAATAATTTAAATTCGTTTGAAAAGAAATATACAAAATACACATAAAATTAGGTAAATTTGTATTGAAATACATATACAAAATACACATCAAATAATGTAAATTTGAATGAAAATATATAAACAAATACACTTAAAATAACGTAAATTTTTATAAAATATATATGCAAGATACACATTAAATAATGTAAATGTGTATAAAAAAATATATACAAAAAACAAATAGAATAATGTAAAATCGTATCAAAATAAATACACAGAATATCAATAAAATAATGTAAATTTGTATGAAAATAAAGATGCAAAATTCCCAAAATTTATCGCATTTTTTATAAAAATATATTTACCAAAATACACATAAAATATTTAAATTTGTATTGAAATAAATATACAAAATGCATATACAGTAAGGTAAATTTGTATTAAAAGAGATATTCAAAAATACATATAAAACAATGTAATTTTGTTTCAAAATATATATACGAATACATACAAAATAAAGTAGATTTCTATAGAAATATATATACAAAATACATATGAAATTATGTAAATACGTATAAAAATAATTATACAAAATACATATCAAATAATGCAAATTCGTGTCAAAATAAATAAACAAAATATCATGAAAAGAATGTGTATTTGTATAAAAATAGATAATAGATAATAAATTTGTATAAAATATATATGTAAGATACTCATTAAATAATGTAAATATGTATAAAAAAGTGTATACAAAAAACAAATAGAATAATGTAAATTCGTATCAAAATAAATACACCGAATATTAATAAAATAATGTAAATTTTAATGAAAATAAAGATGCAAAATTCCCATAAAATAGCGCATTTCTTATAAAAATATATATACCAAAATACACATAAAATATTTAAATTTGTATTGAAATAAATATACAAAATGCACATTCAATAAGGTAAATTTGTATTGAAAGAGATATGCAAAAATACATATAAAACAATGTAAATTTGTTTCAAAATATATATACGAATACAAATAAAAAAAACGTAGATTTCTATAAAAATATATATACAAAATACACATAAAATTAAGTAAATACGTATAGAAAAATGTATACAAAATACACATAAAATAATGTAAATTCGATTTAAAATAAATCAACAAAATACCAATAATAGAATGTGTATTTGGATAAATATAAATATACAAAATACATATACAAAATAAACATAAAATAAGGTAGATTTATAATAAAATATATGTACAAAATACACATAAAATAATGTAAATTTATATGAAAATATATATACAAATACACATAAAATACCATGAATTTGAATAAAAATATATATTCAAAATAAATGTTAAATAATGTAAAAGCGTATAAAAATATATATACAAAGTACATATAAAATAATGTAAATTCGTATCAATATAAATCAATATATATATATATATATATATATATATATATATATATATATATATATATATATATATATATATATATATATATATATATATATATATATATATATATATATATATATATATATATATATATATATATATATATATATATATATGAATGAAAATAAATTTACAAAATACACATAACATAACTAAAATATGTATTAAAATATATACAAAAATACATAGAAAGAATTTGAGTTTGTATGAAAATAGATATTCAAAATACACATAAAACTAGGTAAATTTCTTTTGAAATGTATATACAAAATAGCCATAAAATATTGTAAATTTGTGTCAAAATATATAAACAAATACACATAAAATAACGTAAATTTGTATGAAAAATATATACAAAATACACATAGAATAATGTCAATTCGTTTCAAAATGAATGAGCAGAATATCAATAAAATAATGTATATTTTTATGAAAATAAAGATGCAAAATACCCAAAAAATAAAGCATATGTTTAAAAAAATATAGATACAAAAATACACATCGAATAATTAAATTTGTATTAAAATTAATATACAAAATGCTTTAATAATAAGGTAAATTTGTATTGAAAAAATATGCAACATACACGTTTACTCATACAAATTTATATTATTTTATTGGTATTTTGTTTATTTATTTTGATACGAATTACATGATTATATGTGTATTTTGTACACATTTTTTAATACGTATTTACATTATTTAATGTGTATTTTGTTTATATATTTTCATACAAATTTACGTTATTATATGTGTATTTGTATAAATATTTTTATACAAATTTACTTTATTTCATGTATTTTGTATATATATATCAATTCAAATTTAGCTTATTTTGTGTGTATTTTGTATATATTTTCATACAAATTAATTACTTCTGTGTATTTATGTATATAGTTTTATATAAATTTACGTTATTTTATGTGTACATTGTATATTTATATTTATACAAATACACATTCTTTTATTGGTATTTTGTTTATTTATTTTGATACGAATTTACATTATTTTATGTGTATTTTGTATACATTTTTTTATACGTATTTACTTAATTTTATGTGTATTTTGTATATATATATATATATATATATATATATATATATATATATATCTATATATATAGATATATATATATATATATATATATATATATATATATATATATATATATATATATATATATATATATTTATAGAAATCTACGTTATTTTATGTGTATTCGTATACATATTTTGAAACAAATTTACATTGCTTTATATGTATTTTGCGTATCTATTTCAATACAAATTTACCTTATTGTAAGTGTTTTTTATATATTTATTTTAATACAAATCTTATTTTTTATGTGTATTTTGGTATATATATTTTTATAAATAAAAAAAAATGCGTTATTTTACGGGTATTTTGCCTCTTTATTTTCATACAAATCTACATTATTTTATTAATATTCTGTGTATTTATTTTGATACGATTTTACATTATTCTGTTTGTTTTTTGTATATATTTTTTTTATCCAAGTATACGTTATTTTAAGTGTATTTGTTTATGTATTTTCATTCAAATTTACATTATTTTATGTGTATTTTGTATATGTATTTCCATACAAATTTACCTAATTTTATGTGTATTTTGTATATTTATTTTCATACAAATTTAAAATATTTTTGTGTATTTTTGTATATAGTTTGATACAGATTTAGGTTATTTTATGTGTTTTTTGAATATCTATTAAATATATATACAAAATACATATGAAACTATGTAAATACGTATAAAAATATATATTCAAAATATATATCAAATAATGTAAATTCGTGTCAAAATAAATAAACAAAATATCATGAAAAGAATGTGTATTTGTATGAAAATAGATAATAGATAATAAATTTGTATAAAATATATATGCAAGATACACATTAAATAATGTAAATATGTATAAAAAAGTATATACAAAAAACAAATAGAATAATGTAAAATCGTATCAAAATAAATACACCGAATATTAATAGAATAATGTAAATTTGTATGAAAATAAAGATGCAAAATTCCCATAAAATAGCGCATTTCTTATAAAAATATATATAACAAAATACACATAAAAAATTAGATTTGTATTAAAATAAATATATAAAAAACACAAACAATAAGGTAAATTTGTATTGAAATAGATACGCAAAATACATATAAAGCAAAGCAAATTTGTTTCAAAATATGTGTACGAATACACATAAAATAACGTAGATTTCTATAAATATATATATACAAAATACACATAGAATAATTAAATTTATATTGAAATAAATATACAAAATGCATATACAATAAGGTAAATTTGTATTGAAAGAGATAAGCAAAAATACATATAAAACAATGTAAATTTGTTTCAAAATATATATACGAATACAAATAAAAAAACGTAGATTTCTATAAAAATATACATACAAAATACACATAAAATTAAGTAAATACGTATAAAAAAATGTATTCAAAATACACATAAAATAATGTAAATTCGAATTTAAATAAATAAACAAAATACCAATAAAAGAATGTTTATTTGGATAAATAAAAATATACAAAATACACATACAAAATAAACATAAAATAAGGTATATTTGTAATAAAATATATGTACAAAATACACATACAATAATGTAAATTTATATGAAAATATATATAGAAATACACATAAAATACCATGAATTTGTATAAAAAATTATATTCAAAATAAATATTAAATAATGTAAGAGCGTATAAAAATATATATACAAAGTACATATAAAATGAAAATTAAGATGCAAAATACCTATAAAATAACGCATTTTTTTATAAAATTATTGATACCAAAATACACATAAAATATTTGAACTTGTATTAAAATAAATATACAAAATGCACATACAATAAGGTAAATTTGTATTGAAATAGATATGGAAAATACATATAAAATAATGTAAATTTGTTTCAAAATATATATACATTTATACGAATTTACATTATTTTATGTGTATTTTGTATACATTTTTGATTCGTATTTACTTAATTTTATTTGTATTTTGTATATATATATATATATATATATACATATATATGTATATATATATATATATATATATATATATATACATATATATGTATATATATATATATATATATATATATATATATATATATATGTATATATATATATAGAAATATGCGTTATTTTTTGTGTTTTGGTGTATATATTTTGAAACAAATTTACATTGTTTTACATGTTTTTGCATATCTATTTCAATACAAATTTACCTTATTTATGTGCATTTTGTATATTTATTTTAATACAAATTCAAATATTTTATGTGTATTTTGGTATATATAATTTTATAAAAAATGCTTTTTTTGTATACATTTTTGATTCGTATTTACTTAATTTTATTTGTATTTTGTATATATATATATATTTATATAAATATATATATATATATATATATATATATATATATATATATATATATATATATATATATATATATATATATATATATATATATATATATATATATAGAAATCTACGTTATTTTATGTGTATTCGTATATATATTTTGAAACAAATTTACATTGTTTTACATGTTTTTTGCATATCTATTTCAATACAAATTTACCTTATTTATGTGCATTTTGTATATTTATTTTAATACAAATTCAAATATTTTATGTGTATTTTGGTATATATAATTTTATAAAAAATGCTTTTTTTTATAGGTATTTTGCACCTTAGTTTTCATACAAATGTACATTATTTTATTAATATTCTCTGTATATATATTTTGATACGATTTTATATTATACTATTTGTGTTTTGTATATATTTTTTTATACATATTTTCATTATTTAATGTGTATTTTTTATATGTATTTTATACAAATTAACGTCATTTTAAGTGTATTTGTTTATATAATTTCATTCAAATTTACATTATTTTAAGTGTATTTTGTATATGTATTTCAATACAAATTTACCTAATTTTATGTGTATTTTGTATATTTATTTTCATACAAATTTAAATTATTTTTGTTTTTTTGTATATACATATAGAGTAAATTTCTATGAAAATATATATTCAAAATACATATAAAATTATGTAAATAAGTATAAAAATATATATATCAAATACACCTAAAAAAATGAAAATTCGTATCAAAATAAGTAAACAAAATACCGATAAAAGAACGTATATTTGTAGGAAAATAAATATACAAAATACACATAAAATTACGAAAATTTGAATAAAAATATATACAAAAAACAAAAAAATAGATTTC
Source organism: Eriocheir sinensis (assembly GCF_024679095.1). NCBI lineage: Eukaryota > Metazoa > Arthropoda > Malacostraca > Decapoda > Varunidae > Eriocheir > Eriocheir sinensis. The sequence goes on from NC_066510.1 coordinate 14,756,379, forward strand.
AATTTGTATGAAAATAGATATACAAAATACACATATAATTAGTTAAATTTGTATTTAAATACATGTACAAAATACACATAAAATAATGTAAATTTGTATGAAATGAATACAAATTCACATAAAATAACGTACATTTGTATAAAATAGATATACAAAATATACATAGAATAATGTAAAATCGTATCAAAATAAATACACAGAATATCAATAAAATAATGTAATTTTGTATGAAAATAAAGATGCAAAATACCCATAAAATAAAGCTTTTTTTTTTTAAATACATATACAAGAATACACATAGAATACTTAAATTTGTATTAAAATTAATATACAAAATGCACGTACAATAAGGGAAATTTGTATTGAAAAAATATACAAAATGCACATAAAACAATGTATATTTGTTTCAAAATATATATACGAATACACATAAAATAACGTATATTTCTATAGAAATATATATAAAAAATACACATGAAATGACGTAAATACGTTCAAAAATATATATACATAATACACATTAAATAATATAAATTCGCATTAAAATGAATAAACAAAATATCAATAAAAGAATGTGTATTTGTATGAAAATAGATACACAAAATACACATAAAATATTGTAAATTTGTATAAAACTCTATTAAAAAAATACACAAAAATAATTTAAATTTGTATAAAAATATATATACAAAATACACATAAAACTAGTTAAATTGAAATATATATATATATACAAAATACATGAAATAAAGTAAATTTGTATCAAAATATTTATACAAATACACATATAATAACGTAGATTTGTATGAAAATATATAAACAAAATACACATTCAATAATGTAAATACGTATAAAAAATATGAACAAAATACACATATAATCATGTAATTCGTATCAAAATAAATAAACAAAATACCAATAAAATAATATAAATTTGTATGAGTAAACGTGTATGTTGCATATTTTTTCAATAAAAATTTATCTTATTATATACGCATTTTGTATATTAATTTTAATACAAATTTAATTATTCGATGTGTATTTTTGTATCTGTATTTTCATAAACATATGCTTTATTTTTTGGGTATTTTGCATCTTTATTTTCATACAAATATACATTATTTTTTTGATATTCTGCTCATTCATTTTGATACGAATTGACATTATTCTATGTGTATTTTGTATATATTTTTCATACAAATTTACGTTATTTTATGTGTATTTGTTTATATATTTTGACACAAATTTACAATATTTTATGGCTATTTTGTATATACATTTCAAAAGAAATTTACCTAGTTTTATGTGTATTTTAAATATCTATTTTCATACAAACTCAAATTATTTCTATGTATTTTTGTATATATTTTAATACATATTTTAGTTATGTTATGTGTATTTTGTAAATTTATTTTCATTCATATATATGTATTATTTTATTGGTGTTTTGTTGATTTATATTGATACGAATTTACATTATTTTATATGTACTTTGTTTATATATTTTTATACGCTTTTACATTATTTAATATTTATTTTGAATATATATTTTTATACAAATTCATGGTATTTTATGTGTATTTTTATATATATTTTCATATAAATTTATATTATTTTATGTGTATTTTGTACATATATTTTATTACAAATCTACCTTATTTTATGTTTATTTTGTATATGTATTTTGTATATTTATATTTATCCAAATACACATTCTTTTATTGGTATTTTGTTTATTTATTTTAAATCGAGTTTACATTATTTTATGTGTATTTTGTATACATTTTTTTATTCGTATTTACTTAATTTTATGTGTATTTTGTATATATATTTTTATAGAAATCTACGTTTTTTATTTGTATTCGTATATATATTTTGAAACAAATTTACATTGTTTTATATGTATTTTTGCATATCTCTTTCAAAACAAATTTACCTTATTGTATGTGCATTTTGTATATTTATTTCAATACAAATTTAAATATTTTATGTGTATTTTGGTATATATATATTTATAAGAAATGCGCTATTTTATGGGAATTTTGCATCTTTATTTTCATACAAATTTACATTATTTTATTAATATTCGGTGTATTTATTTTGATACGAATTTACATTATTCTATTTGTTTTTTGTATACACTTTTTTATACATATTTACATTATTTAATGAGTATCTTGCATATATATTTTATACAAATTTATAATCTATTATCTATTTTTATACAAATACACATTCTTTTCATGATATTTTGTTTATTTATTTTGACACGAATTTACATTATTTGATATTTATTTTGTATATATATTTTTATACGTATTTACATAATTTCATATGTATTTTGTATATATATTTCTATAGAAATCTACTTTATTTTATATGTATTCGTTAATATATTTTGAAACAAATTTACATTGTTTTATATGTATTTTTGAATATCTCTTTTAATACAAATTTACCTTACTGTATATGCATTTTGTATATTTGTTTCAATACAAATTTAAATATTTTGTGTGTATTTTGGTATATATATATTTTTATAAAAAATGCGATAATTTTTGTGAATTTTGCATCTTTATTTTCATACAAATTTACATTATTTTATTGATACTCTGTGTATTTATTTTGATACGATTTTACATTATTCTATTTGTTTTTTATATATATTATTTTATACACATTTACGTTATTTAATGTGTATCTTGCATATATATTTTATACAAATTTACGTTATTTTAAGTGTATTTGTTTTTATATTTTCGTTCAAATTTACATTTATTTTAATTCGAAATTACATTATTTTATGTGTATTTTGTATACATTTTTTTATACGTATTTACTTAATTTTATGTGTATTTTGTATATATATTTTTATAGAAATCTACGTTTTTTTATTTGAATTCGTATATATATTTTGAAACAAATTTACATTGTTTTATATGTATTTTTGCATATCTCTTTCAATACAAATTTAGCTTATTGTATGTGCATTTTGTATATTTATTTCAATGCAAATTTGAATATTTTATGTGTATTTTGGTATATATATTTTTATAAGAAATGCGCTATTTTATGGGAATTTTGCATCTTTATTTTCATTAAAATTTACATTATTTTATTAATATTCGGTGTATTTATTTTGATACGATGTTACATTATTCTATTTGTTTTTTGTATATACTTTTTTATACATATTTACATTATTTAATGTGTTTCTTGCATATATATTTTATACAAATGTATTATCTATTATCTATTTTCTTACAAATACACACTCTTTTCATGATATTTTGTTTATTTATTTTGACACGAATTTACATTATTTGATTTGTATTTTGTATATATATTTTTATACGTATTTACATAATTTCATATGTATTTTGTATATATATTTCTATAGAAATCTACTTTATTTTATGTGTATTCGTATATACATTTTGAAACAGATTTACATTGTTTTATATGTATTTTTGAATATCTCTTTCAATACAAATTTACCTTACTGTATATGCATTTTGTATATTTATTTTAATACAAATTTAAATATTTTATGTGTATTTTGGTAAATATATTTTTATAAAAAATGCGATCATTTTTGGGAATTTTGCATCTTTATTTTCATACAAATTTACATTATTTTATTGATATTCTGTGAATTTATTTTGATACGATTTTACATTATTCTATTTGTTTTTTGTATATATTTATTTATACACATTTACATTATTTAATGTGTATCTTGCATATATATTTTATAAAAATTTACGTTATTTTAAGTGTATTTGTTTATATATTTTCATTCAAATTTACATTATTTGATGTGTATTTTGTATATGTATTTCAATACAAATTTACCTAATTTTATGTGTATTTTGTATATTTCTTTTCAAACGAATTTAAATTATTTTTGTGTATTTTTTTATATAGTTTTATACAAATTTAGGTTATTTTATGTACGCATTTACATTATTTAGTGTGTGTTGTCTCTATATATATATATATATAGATATATATATATATATATATATATATATATATATATATATATATATATATATATATATATATATATATATATATATATATATATATATGCAAATTTACTTTAATTTATGTGCATTTTGTTCATATTTTATCGAAATTTGCGTTATTTGTATATGTTTTCTCATACAAATTTACATTATTTTATTGCTATTTTGTTTATTTATTTTGATACGAGTTACATGATTATATGTGTATTTTGAACATATTTTTTATACGTATTTACATTACTTAATGTGTATTTTGTTTATATATTTTTAAACAAATCTACGTTATTATATGTATTTTTATAAATATTTTGATACAGATTTACATTATTTTATGTTTTTTGTATGTAGATTTCAATTCAAATTTAGCTTATTTTAGCTGTATTTTGTATATATATTTTCATACAAATTTAATTACTTCTGTGTATTTTTGTATATAGTTTTATACAAATTTACGATATTTTTAGTGTATTTTGTATATTTATATTTATACAAATACACATCCTTTTACTGGTATTTTGTTTATTTATTTTGATACGATTTTTATGTATTTTTTGTATTCATTTTTTTATACGTATTTACTTCATTTTATGTATATTTATTTTTATAGAAATCTACGTTATTTTATATGTATTTTACAAATACACATTCTTTTATTGGTATATTGTTTATTTACATTTATACGAATTTACGTTATTTTATGATTATTTTGTATTCATTTTTTTATTCGTATTTACTTCATTTTATGTGTATTTTGTATATAATTTTTATTGAAATCTACGTTATTTTATGTGTATTCTTATATATATTTTGAAACAAATTTACATTGTTTTATATGTATTTTTGAATATATCTTTCAATACAAATTTACCTCTCCATATATACCAAAATACACATAAAAAAATTAAATTTGTATTAAAATAAATATTTAAAAAACACATACAATAAGGTAAATTTGTAATGAAATAGATATGCAAAATACATATAAAATAATGTAAATTTGTTTCAAAATATATATACGAATACACATAAAATAACGTAGATTTCTATAAAAATATATATACAAAATACACATAAAACTAAGTAAATACGTATAAAAAATGTATACAAAATACACATAAAATAATGTAAATTCGCATCAAAATAAATATACAAAATACCAATAAAAGAATGTGTATTTGTATAAATATAAATATACAAAATACACATAAAATAACGTAAATTTATATAAAACTATATACAAAAATACACAGTATTTTAATTTGTATGAAAATAGATATACAAAATAAGGTAAATTCGTTTCAAATTCAATAAACAAAATTCAGATTTTATAAAAATAATATAAAATCAGATTATCAGATTTTGTATATCTATTTTCATACAAACTCAAATTATTTCTATGTATTTTTGTATATATTTTAATACAAATTATGTTATGTTATGTGTATTTTGTAAATTTATTTTCATTCAAAAATATATTATTTTATTGGTGTTTTGTTGATATATATTGATACGAATTTACATTATTTTATATTTACTTTGTATATATATTTTTATACGCTTGTACATTATTTAATATTTATTTTGAATATATATTTTTATAGAAATTCATGGTATTTTGTGTCTTTGTATATATATTTCATATAAATTTACATTATTTTATGTGTATTTTGTACATATATTTTATTACAAATCTACCTTATTTTATGTTTATTTTGTATATGTATTTTGTATATTTATATTTATCCAAATACACATTCTTTTATTGGTATTTTGTTTATTTATTTTAAATCGAATTTACATTATTGTATGTGTATTTTGTATACATTTTCTTATACGTATTTACTTAATTTTATGTGTATTTTGTATATATTTTTATAGAAATCTACGTTTTTTTATTTGTATTCGTATATATATTTTGAAACAAATTTACATTGTTTTATATGTATTTTTGCATATCTCTTTCAAAACAAATTTACCTTATTGTATGTGCATTTTGTATATTTATTTCAATGCAAATTTAAATATTTTATGTGTATTTTGTTATACATATTTTTATAAGAAATGCGCTATTTTATGGGAATTTTGCATCTTTATTTTCATACAAATTTACATAAATTTATTAATATTCGGTGTATTTATTTTGATACGATGTTACATTATTCTATTTGTTTTTTGTATATACTTTTTTATACATATTTACATTATTTAATGTGTATCTTGCATATATATTTTATACAAATTTATTATCTATTATCTATTTTCATACAAATACACATTCTTTTCATGATATTTTGTTTATTTATTTTGACACGAATTTACATTATTTGATATGTATTTTGTATATATATTTTTATACGTATTTACATAATTTCATTTGTATTTTGTATATATATTTCTATAGAAATCTACTTTATTTTATGTGTATTCGTATATATATATTTTGAAACAAATTTACATTGTTTTATATGTATTTTTGAAAATCTCTTTCAATACAAATTTACCTTACTGTATATGCATTTTGTATATTTATTTCAATACAAATTTAAATATTTTATGTGTATTTTGGTAAATATATTTTTATAAAAAATGCGATAATTTTTGGGAATTTCGTATCTTTATTTTCATACAAATTTACATTATTTTATTGATATTCTGTGTATTTATTTTGATACGATTTTACATAATTCTATTTGTTTTTTGTATATATATTTTTTATACACATTTACATTAATTAATGTGTATCTTGCATATATATTTTATACAAATTTACGTTATTTTAAGTGTATTTGTTTATATATTTTCATTCAAATTTACATTATTTGATGTGTATTTTGTATATGTATTTCAATACAAATTTACCTAATTTTATGTGTATTTTGTAAATTTCTTTTCAAACAAATTTAAATTATTTTTGTGTATTTTTGTATATAGTTTTATACAAATTTAGGTTATTTTATGTACGCATTTACATTATTTAGTGTGTGTTTTGTATATATATTTTTTTGCAAATTTACTTTATTTTATGTGCATTTTTGTACACATATTTTTATAGAAATTTGCGTTATTTGTATATGTTTTCTCATACAAATTTACATTATTTTATTGCTATTTTGTTTATTTAATTTGATACGAAATACATGATTATATGTGTATTTTGTACATATTTTTTATACGTGTTTACATTACTTAATGTGTATTTTGTTTATATATTTTTAAACAAATCTACGTTATTATATGTATTTGTTTAAATATTTTAATACAGATTTACATTATTTTATGTATTTTGTATGTACATTTCAATTCAAATTTAGCTTATTTTAGCTGTATTTTGTATATATATTTTCATACAAATTTAATTACTTCTGTGTATTTTTGTATACAGTTTTATACAAATTTACGATATTTTATGTGTATTTTGTATATTTATATTTTTACATTATTTTATTTATATTCTGTTTTTTTTTAAACAATTTTACATTATTCTATGTGTATTTTGTATATCTATTTTTATACGTATTTACTTCATTTTATGTGTATTTTGTTTATATATTTTTATAGAAATCTACGTTATTTTATGTGTATTCGTATATATATTTTGAAACAAATTTACATTGTTTTATATGTATTTTTGCATATCTCTTTCAATACAAATTTACCTTATTGTATGTGCATTTTGTATATTTATTTCAATACAAATTTAAACATTTTATGTGTATTTTGGTATACATATTTTTATAAGAAATGCGCTATTTGATGGGAATTTTGCATCTTTATTTTCATACAAATTTACATTATTTTATTAATAATCGATGTATTTATTTTGATACGATTTCACATTATTCAATTTTTTTTGTATATATTTTTTTTATAAATATTTACATTATTTAATGTGTATCTTGCATCTTTTATCGTAATTTTGTTTATTTATTTTTATACGAATTTACATTATTTTAGGTGTACTTGATATGTATATTTTTATACTTATTTATATCATTTTATTTGTGTTTTGAATATATATTTTCAAAGAAATTTACTCTATTTTATGGGTATTCGCATATATATTTAAATACAAATTTAACTAGTTATATTTACATTATTTATGTTTATTTTGCATATCTATTTCAATACAAATTTACCATATTGTATGTGTATTTTGTATATTTATTTTAATACAAATTTAATTATTTTATGTGTATTTTTGTAAAAATATGCGTTATTTTATTGTTATTTTGCATATTTATTTTCATGAAAACTTACATTTTTTTTTTTTTTATATACTGTGTATATATTATGATACGACTTTACATTATTCTATGTATATTTTGTATTTATATTTTTATATATATTTACATTAATTAATGTGTGTTTTGTATATATATTTCATACAAATTTATAATATTTTATGTGTATTTGTTTATATATTTTACAAATTTAATATTTTATGTGTATTTGTATATGTATTTCAATACAAATTTGCCTAATTTTATGTGTATTTTGTATATCTATTTTCAAACAAATTTAAATTATTTTATGTATTTTTTTATATATTTTATACAAATTTTTGTTATTTTATTTGTATTTTGTATAAATATACATTCTTTTATTGGACTTGTGTTTTTTTATTTTGATACGAATTTACATTATTTTATGTGTATTTTGTATATAGATTTTTTTACGTATTTACATTATTTTATGTGTATTTTATATATATTTTCATAAAAAATTACGTTATTTTATTGTGTGTATTCGTATATGATTTAATACAAATTTACATTATTTTATGTTTATTTTGCATATCTATTTCAATATAGATTTACCTTATTGTATGTGTATTTTGTATATTTATTTTAATACAAATTTAATTATTTTATGTGTACTTTGTATATATTTTCTTATACGTATTTACTTCATTTAATGTGTATTTTGTATATATATTTTACGTTAATAGTACGTTATCTTATGTGTATTGGTATATATATTTTGATACAATTTACATTGTTATTATATGTATTTTGTATATCTATTTCAATATAAATTTACCTTATTGTATGTGTATTTTGTATATTTATTGTAATACAAATTTTAAATTTTATGTGTATTTTTTATATATTTTATAAAAGAGTTTTATATAAATTTAAAATATTTTATGTGTATTTTGTATATATATTTTCATACAAATACACATTTTTATTGATAATTTGTTTATTTATTTTGATACAATTTATATTATTTTGTGTATTTTGTATATATATTTTTATGAGTATGTACATAATTCTATGTGTATTTTATATATATATTTTCATAAAAAATTACGTAATTTTATTGTGTGTATTCGTATATATATTTTGAAACAAATTTACATTGTTTTATATGTATTTTGCATATCTATTTCAATACAAATTTACCTTATTGTATGTGTATTTTGTATATTTATTTTAATACAAATTTAATTATTATATGTGTATTTTGTATATATTTTTTTAAAAATATTTATTTTATGGGTATTTTGCATCTTTATTTATATAAATTTACATTATTTTATTGATATTCTGTGTATTTATTTTGATACGTATTTACATTATTTAATGTGTATTTTGTTTATATATTTTATACAAATTTACGTTATTATATGTATTTGAATATATTTTTATTTGATACAAATTTACATTATTTTATGTATTTTCTATATTTATTTCAATTCAAATTTAGCTTATTTTATGTGTCTTTTGTATATCTATTTTCATACAAATTTAATTATTTTGTTTATTTTGTATATAGTTTTATACAAATTTACGTTATTTTATGTGTATTTTGTATATTTATATTTATATAAACATTCTTTTATTGGCATTTAGTTTATTTATTTTATACGAATTTACTTTATTTTATGTATTTTGTATACATTTTCTTATACGTATTTACTTCATTTTATGTGTATTTTGCATATATTTTTATAGAAATCTACGTTATTTTATGTGTATTCGTATATATATTTTGAAACAAATTTACATTGTTTTATATGTATTTTGCATATCTATTTCAATACAAATTTACCTTATTGTATGTGCATTTTGTATATTTATTGTAATACAAATTTAAATATTTTATGTGCATTTTGTAAATATATTTTCATAAAAATGCGTTATTTTATGGGTATTTTGCTTCTTTATTTTCATACAAATTTACATTATTTTATTAATATTCTGTGTATTTATTTTGATACTATTTTACATTATTCTATTTGTGTTTTGTATATATATTTTTTTATACATATTTACATTATTTAATGTGTATTTTCTTTATATTTCATACAAATTTTCGTTATTTTAAGTGTATTTGTTTATATATTTTTATTCAAATTTACATTATTTTATGTGTATTTTGTATATGTATTTCAATAGAAATTTACCTAATTTCATGTGTATTTTGTATATATTTTATACAAATTAAAATTATTTTTTGTGTATTTTTGTATAGAGTTTTATTCAAATTTACAATATTTTATGTGTATTTTGTATATCTATTTTCATACAAATACACATTCTTTTATTGATATTTTGTTTATTTATTTTGATGCGAATTTACATTATATAATGTGTATTGTGTATATATATTTTTATACGTATTTACGTCATTTCATGTGTATTTTGTATATATATTTCTATAGAAATATACGTTATTTTATGTGTATTCGTATATATATTTTGAAACAAATATACATTGTTTTATGTGCATTTTGCATATTTTTTCAATACAAATTTACCTTATTGTACGTGCATTTTGTATATTAATTTTAATACAAATTTAGCTATTCTATGTGTATTTTTGTATATGTATTTATATATAAATATGCTTTATTTTATGGGTATTTTGCATCTTTATTTTCATACAAAATTACATTATTTTATTGATATTCTATGTATTTATTTTGATACGATTTTACATTATTCTATGTGTATATCTTTTTTATACCAATGTACGTTATTTTATGTGAATTTTTTTTCATTTCATTCAAATTTGCATTATTTTATGTGAATTTTGTACATGTATTTAAATACAAATTTAACTAATTATATGTGTATTTTGTATATCTATTTTCATACAAATTGAAATTAATTTTGTGTATTTTTGTATATATTTTTATTCAAATTTTCGTAATTTTATGTGAATTTTGTATATTTATTTTCCTACAAATATACGTTCTTTTATCGGAAATTTATTTATTTATTTTGATACGAATTTTCATTTTTTTTAGGTGTATTTGATATATATATTTTTATATTTATTTACATAATTTTATATGTATTTTGAATATATATTTTCATAGAAATTTACTCTATATGTATATGTATAGAAAATACACATGAAATAATCTAAATTCGTATCGAAATAAATGAACAAAATACCGATAAAATAATGTAATTTTGAATGAAAATATATATAGAAAATACACATAAAATAATGTAAATACAAATAAATATATACACATAAAATGATTTGAATTTGAATGAAAATAGATATGAAAAATAAACTTAAAATAAGGCAAATTTATAATGAAATATATATACAAAATACACATAAAATAATGTAGATTTGTTTCAAAATATATATACGAATACACATAAAATAACGTAGATTTCTATAGAAATATATATACCAAATATACATGAAATGTTGTAAATACGTATAAAAATATATATACTAAAAACACATTAAATAATGTAAATTCGTGTCAAAATAAATAATTAAAATATCAATAAAAGAATGTGTATTTGTATGAAAATACATATACAAAATACAAATAAAATAACGTAAATTTGTATAAAACTACATATAAAAATACACAAAAATAAGGTAGATTTGTAATAAAATATATGTACAAAATACACGTACAATAATGTAAATTTATATGAAAATATATATACAAATACACATAAAATACCATGAATTTGTATAAAAAATTATATTCAAAATAAATATTAAATAATGTAAGAGCGTATAAAAATATATATACAAAGTACATATAAAATGAAAATTAAGATGCAAAATACCTATAAAATAACGCATTTTTTTTTAAATTATTGATACCAAAATACACATAAAATATTTGAACTTGTATTAAAATAAATATACAAAATGCACATACAATAAGGTAAATTTGTATTGAAATAGATATGGAAAATACATATAAAATAATGTAAATTTGTTTGAAAATATATATACGAATACACATAAAATAACGTAGATTTCTATAAAAATACATATACAAAATACACATAAAATTAAGTAAATACGTATAAAAAAAATTATACAAAATACACATAAAATAATGTAAATTCGTATAAATGTAAATAAACAAAATACCAATAAAAGAATGTGTATTTGTATAAATATAAATATACAAAATGCACATAAAATAACGTAAATTTATATAAAATATATACATAAAATAACGCAAATTTCTATAAAAATATATGTACAAAAATGAACATTAGATAAATTTGCATAAAAACATATATACAAAACACACATTAGATAATGTAAATGAGTATAAAAATATGTATACAAAATACCTATGAAATAATCTAAATTCGTATCGAATTAAATTAAGAAATACCAATAAAATAATGTAATTTTGGATGAAAATATATATACAAAATACACATAAAATAACCTAAATACAAATACAAATATACACATAAAATAATTTAAAATTGAATGAAATAAATATACAAAATAAACATAAAATAAGGTAAATTTGTAATAAAATATATGAAAAAATACACAAAATAATATAAATTTGTATGAAAACATATATACAAATACACATTATATAACATGAATTTGTATAAAATTTGTATCAAAATATATACTTATACACACAATAAAATAACGTAATTTTCTTTATGAAAATGTATATACAAAATACATATAAAATAATTTAAATACGTAGAAAAATATATATACAAAAAACACATAAAATAGTGTAAATATGTATGAAAATATATAAACAAATACACATAAAATAATGTAAATTTGGATAAAAAAATATATACAAAATTAACATTAAATAATGTATATATATATATATATATATATATATATATATATATATATATATATATATATATATATATATATATATATATATATATATATATATATATATATATATATATATATATATATATATATATATATATATATATATATATATATATATATATATATATATATATATATATATATATATACAAAAAACACATAGAATAATGTTAAATCGTATCAAAATAAACAGAGAATATCAATAAAATAATGTAAATTTGTATGAAAATAAAGATGCAAAATATCCATATAATAACGCATATTTGCATAAAAATATATATACAAAAATACATACAAAATGATTAAATTTGTATTTAAATAAATATACAAAATGCACGTACAAAAAAGTAAATTTGTATTGAAATAGATATGCAAAATACACATTAATAATGTAAATTTGTATCAAAATATATTTCTGAATACTCATAAAATAGAATAAATTTCTATGAAAATATACATACAAAATAGATATACAAAATACACATATAACTAGTTAAATTTGTATTTAAATACATGAACAAAAAACACATAAAATAATGTAGATTTGTATGAAATGAAAACAAATACATTTTATATAAAATATATACAAAATACACATAGAATAATGTAAAATCATATCAAAATAAACACACAGAATATAAATAAGATAATGTAAATTTGTATGAAAATAAAGATGCAAAATACCCATAAAATAAAGCATATTTTTATAAAAATACATATACAAAAATACACATAGATTAATCAAATTTGTATTAAAATTAATATACAAAATGCACATACAATAAGGTAAATTTGTATTAAAAAAATATGCAAAATACACATAAAACAATGTAAATTTGTTTCAAAATAAATATACGAATACACATAAAATAACGCAGATTTCTATAGAAATATATATACAAAATACACTTGCAATAATGTAAATACGTATAAAAATATATATACAAAATACACATTAAATAATGTTAATTCGTGTCAAAATAAATAAACAAAATATCATGAAAAGAATGTGTATTTGTATGAAAATAAATAATAGATAATAAATTTGTATGAAATATATATGCAAGATATACATTAAATAATGTAAATATATATAAAAAATATATATATACAAAAAACAAATAGAATAATGTAAGATCGTATCAAAATAAATACACCGAATATTAATAAAATAATGTAAATTTGTGTGAAAATAAAGATGCAAAATTCCCATCAAATAGCGCATTTCTTATAAAAATATATATACCAAAATACACATAAAATATTTAAATTTGAATTGGAATAAATGTACAAAATGCACATACAATAAGGAAAACTTCTATTGAAAGAGATATGCAAAAATACATATAAAACAAAGTAAATTTGTTTCAAAATATATATACGAATTCACATAAAATAACGTAGATCTCTATAAAAATATATATACAAAATACACATAAAATTAGGTAAATACGTATAAAAAAATGTAAACAAAATACACATAAAATAATATAAATTCGAAACAAAATAAATAAACAAAATACCAATAAAAGAATGTGTATTTGTATAATTATAAATGTACAAAATACACATACAAAATAAACATAAAATAAGGTAAATTTGTAATGAAATATATGTACAAAATACACATAAAATAATGTAAATTTATATGAAAATATATATACAAATACACATAAAATACCATGAATTTGTATAAAATTATATATTCAAAATAAATACTAAATAATGTAAATGCGTATAAAAACATATATAAAAAGTACATATAAAATAATGTAAATTCGTATCAATATAAATCAACAAAATACCAATAAAATAATATATATTTGATTGAAAACAGATTTACAAAATACAGATAACATAACTAAAATTTGTATTGAAATATATACAAAAATACATAAAAATAATTTGAGTTTGTATGAAAATAGATATTCAAAATACACATAAAAATAGGTAAATTTCTTTTGAAATATATATACAAAATACCCATAAAATATTGTAAATTTGTGTCAGAATATATAAACAAATACACATAAAATAACGTAAATTTGTTTGAAAAATATATGCAAAATACACATAGAATAATGTCAAATCGTATCAAAATGAATGAGCAGAATATCAATAAAATAACGTAAATTTGTATGAAAATAAAGATGCAAAATACCCATAAAATAAAGCATATTTTTATAAAAATACATATACAAAAATACACATAGAATAATTAAATTTGTATTAAAATTAATATACAAAATGCATATACAATAAGGTAAATTTGTATTGAAAAAATATGCAAAATACACATAAAAGTGTAAATTTGTTTAAAAATCGATATACGAATACACATAATATAACGTAGATTTCTATAGAAAGATATATACAAAATACATATGAAATGATGTAATAACGTATAAAAATATATATACAAAATACACATTAAATAATTTAAATTCTCGTCAAAATAAATAAACAAAATTTCAATAAAAGAATGTGTATTTGTATGAAAATAAAAATACAAAATACTCATAAAATAACCTAAGTTTGTATAAAACTATATACAAAAATACACAAAAATAATTTAAATTTGTATAAAATAAATATACAAAATACACATAAAATTATTTTGTATATCTATTTTATACAAATGTACGTTATTTTATGTGAATTTGTTTTCATTTCATACAAATTTACATTATTTTATGTGTATTTTGTACATGTATTTAAATACAAATTTAACTAATTACATATTTTTATAAAAATACATACACAAAAATACACATAGATTAATGAAATTTGTATTAAAATTAATATACAAAATACACATACAATAAGGTAAATTTGTATTGAAAAAATATGCAAAATACACATAAAACAATGTAAATTTGTTTCAAAATATATATACGAATACACATAAAATAACGCAGATTTCTATAGAAATTTATATACAAAATACACTTGAAATAATGTAAATACGTATAAAAATATATATACAAAATGCACATTAAATAATGTTAATTCGTGTCAAAATAAATAAACAAAATATCATGAAAAGAATGTGTATTTGTATGAAAATAGATATACAAAATACACATAAAATAACCTAAATTTGTATAAAACTATAAACAAAAATACACAAAAATAATTTAAACTTGTATGAAAATAAATATACAAAAAACATATAAAATTAGGTAAATTTGTATTGAAATACATATACAAAATACACATAAAATAATGTAAATTTGAATGAAAATATATAAACATATAGACTTAAAATAACGTAAATTTGTATCAAATATATATACAAAAAAAACATTAAATAATGTAAATATGTATAAAAAAATATATACAAAACACAAATAAAATAATGTAAAATCGTATCAAAATAAATACAGAAAATATTAATAAAATAATGTAAATTTGTATGAAAATTAAGATGCAAAATACCTATAAAATAACGCATTTTTTATAAAAATATATATACGAAAAAACATAAAATATTTGATTTTGTATTAAAATAAACAGATATACAAAATACACATAAAATAAGCTAAATTTGAATAGAAATATATATAAAATACATAAAATAATGTAAATTTGTATCAAAATACCTATACAAATACACATATAATAACATAAATTTGTATAAAAATATATAAACAAAATACACATTAAATAATGTAAATACGTATAAATTTTTTTTTAGAAATACACAAATAATCATGTAATTCGTATCAAAATAAATAGACAAAATACCAATAAAATAATGTAAATTTCTATGAGAAAACATATACAAAATACACATAAATAACGCAAATATCAATAAAAATATATATAATATAATATATTTTTATACATATTTAAAATATTTAATGTATATTTTGTATATATATATTTTATCCAAATTTACGTGATTTTATATGTATTTGTTTATATATTTTCATACAAATTTACATTATTTTATGTGAGTTTTGTATATGTATTTCAATACAAATTTGCCTAACTTTATGTGTATTTTGCATATCTATTTTCAAACAAATTTAAATTATTTTTGTGTATTTTTGTATATATTTTTATACAAATTCTAGTTATTTTATTTGTTTTTTGTATATATATTTTCCTACAAATATACATTCTTTTATTGGAATTTTGTGTTTTTAATTTTTTACGAATTTACATTATTTTATGTGTATTTTGTATATATATTTTTCTACGTATTTAAACTATTTTATGTGTATTTTATACATACATTTCCATAAAAATTTACGTTATTTTATTGTGTGTATTCGTATATATTTTGAAACATTTTATACAAATTCATGTTATTTTATGTGTATTTGTATATATATTTTCATACAAATTTATATTATTTTATGTGTATTCTTACATATATTTTATTACAAATTTACCTTATTTTATGATTATTTTGTATATTTATTTCATTCAATTTTAAATTATTTAATGTGTATATTTGTATTTGTATTTAGGTTATTTTATGTGTGTTTTCTATATATATTTTCATCCAAAATTACATTATTTTATTGTTATTTTCTTAATTTAATTCGATAGAATTTAGATTATTTCATAGGTATTTTGTATACATATTTTTATACTCATTTACATTATCTAATGTGTGTTTTGTATATATTTTTTATGCAAACTAATTTTATGTGCATTTTTGTACATATATTTTTATAGAAACTTAAAACGTTATTTTATGTGTATTTTGTATATGTTTTCTCATACAAATTTACATTATTTAATTAGTATTTTGTTTATTTATTTTGATACGAATGACTTGATTATTGGTGTATTTTGTAAATATTTTTTATACGTATTTACATTACTTAATTTGTATTTTGTTTATATATTTTTTTTACAAACCTACGTTATTATATGTGTATTTGTTAAAAATATTTTGAAACGAATTTACTTTATTTTATGTATTTTGTATATATATTTCAATTCAAATTTAGCTTATTTTGTGTGTATTTTGTATATCTATTTTCATGCAAATTTAATTACTTCTGTGTATTTTTGTATATAGTTTTATACAAATTTACGTTATTTTATGTGCATTTTGAATATTTATATTTATACAAATACACATTCTCTTATTGGTATTTTGTTTATTTATATTTATACGAATTTACATTATTTTATGTGTATTTTGTATACATTTTTGATTCGTATTTACTTAATTTTATTTGTATTTTGTATATATATATTTATAGAAATCGACGTTATTTTATGTGTATTCGTATATATATTTTGAAACAAATTTACATTGTTTTATATGTTGTTTGCATATTTATTCAATACAAATTTACCTTATTGTATGTGCATTTTGTATATTTATTTTAATACAAATTCAAATATTTTATGTGTATTTTGGTATATATAATTTTATATAAAATGCGTTATTTTATACGTATTTTGCATCTTAGTTTTCATACAAATGTACATTATTTTTTTAATATTCTGTGTATATATTTTGATACGATTTTATATTATACTATTTGTGTTTTGTATATATTTTTTTATACATATTTTCATTATTTAATGTGTATTTTTTATATATATTTTATACAAATTAACGTAATTTTAAGTGTATTTGTTTATATAATTTCATTCAAATTTACATTATTTTAAGTTTATTTTGTATATGTATTTCAATACAAATTTACCTAATTTTATGTGTATTTTGTATATTTATTTTCATACAAATTTAAATTATTTATGTGTTTTTTTGTATATACATATAGAGTAAATTTCTATGAAAATATATATTCAAAATACGTATATAAAATAATGTAAATAAGTATAAAAATATATATATCAAATACACCTAAAAAATGAAAATTCGTATCAAAATAAATAAACAAAATTCCGATAAAGGAACGTATATTTGTAGGAAAATAAATATACAAAATACACATAAAACTACGAAAATTTGAATAAAAATATATACAAAAAAACAAAAAAATAAATTTCAATTTATATGAAAATAGATATACAAAATACACATATAATTAATTAAATTTGTATTTAAATACATGTACAAAATACACATAAAATAATGTAAAATTGTATGAAATGAAAACAAATTCACATAAAATAACGTACATTTGTATAAAATAGATATACAAAATATACATAGAATAATGTAAAATCGTATCAAAATAAATACACAGAATATCAATAAAAAATGTAATTTTGAATGAAAATAAAGATGCAAAATACCCATAAAATAAATCATATTTTTTTAAAAATACATATACAAGAATACACATAGAATAATTAAATTTGTATTAAAATTAATATACAAAATGCACGTTCAATAAGGGAAATTTGTATTGAAAAATATACAAAATGCACATAAAACAATGTATATTTGTTTCAAAATATATATACGAATACACATAAAATAACGTATATTTCTATAGAAATATATATGAAAAACTCACATGAAATGACGTAAATACGTACAAAAATATATATACACAATACACATTAAATAATATAAATTCGCATCAAAATAAATAAACAAAATACCAATAAAAGAATGTGTATTTGTATGTAAATAGATATACAAAATACACATAAAATATTGTAAATTTGTATAAAACTCTATTAAAAAAATACACAAAAATAATTTAAATTTGTATAAAAATATATATACAAAATACACATAAAACTAGTTAAATTTCTATTGAAATACATATACAAAATACACATAAAATAATGTAAATTTGAATGAAAATATATAAACAAATTCACTTAAAATAACGTAAATTTGTATGAAATATATATAGAAAATACACATTAAATAATGTAAATATGTATAAAAAAGTATATACAAAACACAAATAGAATAATGTAAAATAGTATCAAAATAAATACACAGAATATAAATAAAATAATGTAAATTTGTATGAAAATAAAGACGCAAAATACCCATAAAACAACGCATTTTTTTTTAAATATATATACCAAAATACACATAAAATATTTAAATTTGTATTACAATAAATATACAAAATGCACATACAATAAGGTAAATTTGTATTGAAATAGATATGCAAAATACACATAAAACAATGTAAATTTGTTTCAAAATATATATACGAATACACATAAAATAACGTAGATTTCTATAAAAATATATATACAAAATACACATAAAATGAAGTAAATACGTATAAGAAAAAGTATACAAAATACATATAAAATAATGTAAACTCGTATCAAAATAACTAAACTAAATGCCAATAAAAGAATGTTTACTTGTAAAAATATAAATATACAAAATACACATAAAATAACGTAAAATTGTATAAAACTATATACAAAAATAAACAAAAATAATTAAATTTGTATGAAAATAGATATACAAAAGACACATAAAATAAGCTAAATTTGAATTGAAATAAATATAGAAAATACATAAAATAATGTAAATTTGTATCAAAATATATATTCAAATACACATATATTAAAATTAATATACAAAATGCGTATATAATAAGGTAAATTTGTATTGAAAAAATATGCAACATACACGTTTACTCATACAAATTTATATTATTTTATTGGTATTTTGTTTATTTATTTTGATACGAATTACATGATTATTTGTGTATTTTGTACATATTTTTTTATTCGTATTTATATTATTTAATGTGTATTTTGTTTATATATTTTCATACAAATTTACGTTATTATATGTGTATTTGTATAAATATTTTGATACAAATTTACTTTATTTCATGTATTTTGTATATATATTTCAATTCAAATTTAGCTTATTTTGTGTGTATTTTGTATATATTTTCATACAAATTTAATTACTTCTGTGTATTTTTGTGTATAGTTTTATATAAATTTACGTTATTTTATGTGTATTTTGTATATTTATATTCATACAAATACACATTCTTTTATTGGTATTTTGTTTATTTATTTTCATACGAATTTAAATTATTTTATGTGTATTTTGTATACATTTTTTTATACGTATTTACTTCATTTTATGTGTATTTTGTATATATATTTTTATAGAAATCTACGTTATTTTATGTGTATTCGTATATATTTTTTGAAACAAATTTACATTGTTTTATATGTATTTTGCATATCTATTTCAATACAAATTTACCTTTTTGTATGTGTTTTTTGTATATTTATTTTAATACAAATTTATTTTTTTGATGTGTATTTTGGTATATATATTTTTATAAATAAAAAAAATGCGTTATTTTATGGGTATTTTGCTTCTTTATTTTCATACAAATTTACACAAGTATTTTATTAATATTCTGTGTATTTATTTTGATACGATTTTACATTATTCTATTTGTGTTTTGTACATATTTTTTATACAAATTTACGTTATTTTAAGTGTATTTGTTTATATATTTTCATTCAAATTTACACTATTTTATGTGTATTTTGTGTATGTATTTCAACACAAATTTACCTAATTTTATGTATATTTTGTATATTTATTTCCATACAAATTTAAAATATTTTTGTGTATTTTTGTATATAGTTTGATACAAATTTAGGTGATTTTATGTGTATTTTGTATATCTATTTTCATAAAAATACACATTCTTTTAAAATAAATTTGAATTAAAATAAATATATAAAAAACACATACAATAAGGTAAATTTGTATTGAAATAGATATGCAAAATACATATAAAACAATGTAAATTTGTTTCAAAATATATATACGAATACACATAAAATAACGTAGATTTCTATAAAAATATATATACAAAATACACATAAAATGAAGTAAATACGTATAAAAAAATGTATACAAAATACACATAAAATAATGTAAATTCGTATCAAAATAAAAATACAAAATAAAAATAAAAGAATGTGTATTTGTATAAATATAAATATACAAAATACACATAAAATAACGTAAATTTATATAAAACTATTTACAAAAATACACAGAAGTATTTTAATTTGTATGAAAATAGATATACAAAATAAGGTAAATTCGTTTCAAATTCAATAAACAAAATTCAGATAAAAGAAAGTATATTTGTAGAATAAATAAATATACAAAATACACATAAAATAACGAAAATTTGTTTGAAAATATATAAAAAAATAAACAAAAATAATTTCAATTTGTATGAAAATAAATATACAAAATACACATGTATTTTGTATATCTATTTTCACACAAATTACTTTTGTGTATTTTTGCATATAGTTTTATATAAATTTACGTTATTTTATTTGTATTTTGTATATTTATATTTATACAATACACATTCTTTTATTAATATTTAGTTTATTTATTTTGATACGAGTTTACATTATTTTATGTGTATTTTGTATACATTTTTTTATACGTATTTACTTCATTTTATGTGTATTTTGTATATTTATATTCATAGAAATCTACGTTATTTTATGTATATTCGTATATATATTTTGAAAAAAATTTACATGGTTTTATACGTATTTTGCATATCTATTTCAATACAAATTTACCTTATTGTATGTGCATTTTGTATATTTATTTTAATACAAATTCAAATATTTTATGTGTGTCTTGGTATAAATATTTTTTATAAAAAATGCGTTATTTTATGGGTATTTTGCATCTTAATTTTCATACAAATTCTGTGTATTTATTTTTATACGATTTTATATTATTCTATTTGTGTTTTATATATATTTTTTATACATATTTACATTATTTAATGTGTATTTTTTATATATATTTTATACAAATTTACGTTATTTTAAGTGTATTTGTTTATATATTTATAAATTTGTATTGAAATACATACACTAAATACTCATAAAATAATGTAAATTTGAATGAAAATACATAAACAAATACACTGAAAATAACGTAAATTTGTATAAAAAAAATATGTACAAAACACAAATAGAATAATGTAAAATCGTATGAAAATAAATACACAGAATATTAATAAAATAATGTAAATTTGTATGAGAATAAAGAAGCAAAATACCCATATATATATATATATATATATATATATATATCTAGATATATATATATATATATATATATATATATATATATATATATATATATATATATCTAGATATATATATCTATATATATATATATATATATATATATATATATATAGATATATATATTATACGTGTTTACATCATTTGATGTGTATTTTGTATATATATTTCTATAGAAATCTACGTTGATTTATGAGTATTCGTATATAGATTTTGAAATAAATTTACAGTTTTATTTGTATTTTGCATATTTTTTCAATACAAATTTACCTTATTGTATATGCATTTTGTATATTAATTTTAATACAAATTTAATAATGCTATGTGTATTTTGTATATGTATTTTTATAAAAATATGCTTTTTTTATGGGTATTTTGCATTTTTATTTTCATACAAATTTACATTATTTTATTTATATTCTGTTAATTTTTTTTTAAACAATTTTACATTATTCTATGTGTATTTTGTATATCTATATTTATACGTATTTACTTAATTTTATGTGTATTTTGTATATATATTTTTATAGAAATCTACGTTATTTTATGTGTATTCGTATATATATTTTGAAACAAATTTACATTGTTTTATATGTATTCTTGCATATCTCTTTCAATACATGTTTACCTTATAGTATGTGCATTTTGTATATTTATTTCAATACAAATTTAAATATTTAATATGTATTTTGGTATATATATTTTTATAAGAAATGCGCTTTTTGATGGGAATTATGCATCTTTATTTTAATACAAATTTACATTATTTTATTAATATTCGGAGTATTTATTTTGTTACGATTTCACATTATTCTATTTGTTTTTTGTATATATATTTTTTTTTTACATATTTACATTATTTAAAGTGTATCTTGCATATATATTTCATACAAATTTATTATCTATTATTTATTTTCATGCAAATACACATTCTTTTCATGATATTTTGTTTATTTATTTTGACACGAATTTACCTAGATATGTATTTTGTATATATATTTTTATACGTATTTACATAATTTCATGTGTATTTTGTATATATATTTCTATAGAAATCTACGTTATTTTATGTGTATTCGTATATATATTTTGAAACAAATTAACTTTGTTTTATATGTATTTTTGAATATCTCTTTCAATACATATATACCTTACTGTATATGCATTTTGTATATTTATTTCAATACAAATTTAAATATTTTATGTGTATTTTGGTATATATATTTTTATAAAAAATGCGCTATTTTATGGGAAATTTGCATCTTTCTTTTCATACAAATTTACATTATTTGATTGATATTCTGAGTATTTATATTGATAGGATTTTACATTATTCTATTTCTTTTTTATATATATTTTTTTATACACATTTACATTATTTAATGTGTATCTTGCATATATATTTTATACAAATTTACGTTATTTTAAGTGTATTTGTTTATATATTTTCATTCAAATTTACATTATTTTATGTGTATTTTGTATATGTATTTTAATACAAATTTACCTAATTTTACGTGTATTTTGTATATTTCTTTTCATTAAAATTTAAAAAAAAATTGTGTATTTTTTTATATAGTTTTATACAAATTTAGTTTATTTTATGTACGCATTTACATTATTTAATGTGTGTTTTGTATATATATTTTTATGCAAATTTACTTTATTTTATGTGCATTTTTGTACATATATTTATTTAGAAATTTGCGTTATTTTATGTGTATTTGTATATGTTATCTCATACAAATTTACATTATTTTATTGCTATTTTGTTTATTTATTTTGATACGAATGAAAATAGATATACAAAGTATACATAAAATAAAAAAAAATTGTATTAAAATATATATACAAAATACATAAAATAATGTAAATTTGTATCAAAATATTTTAACAGATGCGCATAAAATAACGTAAATTTGTTTTAAAATATACAAAATACACATTAGATAATGTAAATATGTATAAAAAAATATATACAAAACACAAATAGAATAATGTAAAATCGTACCAAAATAAATACACTGAATATTAATAAAACAATGTAAATTTGTATGAAAATAAAGATGCAAAATACCCATTAAATAACGCATTTTTTTTATAAAAATATATATACCAAAATACACATGAAAAAATTAATTTGTATTAAAATAAATATACAAAATACACATACAATAAGGTAAATATGTATTGAAATAGATATGCAAAATACATATAAAACAATGTAAATTTGTTTCAAAATATATATAAGAATACACATAAAATAACGTAGATTTGTATAAAAATATATATACAAAATACACATAAAATGAAGTAAATACGTATAAGAAAATGTATACAAAATACACGTTAGGTTATGTGTATTTTGTAAATCTATTTTCATTCAAATATATATTATTTTATTGGTATTTTGTTGATTTATATTGATACGAATTTACATTATTTTATATGTACTTTGTATATATATTTTTATACGCATTTACATTATTTAATATTTATTTTGAGTATATAATTTTATACAAATTCATGGTATTTTATGTGTATTTGTATATATATTTTCATATAAATTTACATTATTTTATGTGTATTTTGTACATATATTTCATTACAAATTTACCTAATTTTATGTTTATTTTGTATGTGTATTTTGTACACTTATATTTATACAAATACACATTCTTTTATTGGTATTTTGTTTATTTATTTTGTTTCGAATTTACATTATTTTATGTGTATTTTGCTTACATTTTTTTATACGTATTTACCTAATTTTATGTGTATTTTGTATATATATTTTTATAGAAATCTACGTTATTTTATGTGTATTCTTACATATATTTTGAAACAAATTTACATTGTTTTATATGTACAATAAGGTAAATTTGTATTGAAATACATATGCAAAATACATATAAAGCCATGTAAATTTGTTTCAAAATATGTATACGAATACACATAAAATAACGTAGATTTCTATAAAAATATATATACAAAATACACATAAAATGAAGTAAATACGTATAAAAAATGTATACAAAATACACATAAGATAATGTAAATTCGTATCAAAATAAATAAACAAAATACCAATAAAAGAATGTGTATTTGTATAAATATAAATATACAAAATACTCATAAAATAACGTAAATTTATATAAAACTATATAAAAAATACACAGAAGTGATTAAATTTGTATGAAAATATATACAAAACACACAAAAAATAAGCTAAATTTGAATTGAAATATATATACAAAATACATGAAATAAAGTAAATTTGTATCAAAATATTTATACAAATACACATATAAAAACGTAAATTTGTATGAAAATATATAAACAAAATACACATTAAATAATGTAAATACGTATAAAAAAAATTTGTACAAAATACACATATAATCATGTAATTCGTATCAAAATAAATAAACAAAATACCAATAAAATAATATAAATTTGTATGAGTAAACGTGTATAAATATAAATGTACAAAATACACATACAAAATAAACATAAAATAAGGTAAATTTGTAAAGAAATATATGAAAAAATACACATAAAATGATATAAATTTGTATGAAAATATATATACAAATACACATTAAATAACATGAATTTGTATAAAATTTGTATCAAAATATATACTTATACACACAATAAAATAACGTAATTTTTTTATGAAAATGTATTTACAAAATACACATGAAATAATTTAAATACGTAGAAAAATATATATACAAAAAACACATAAAATAGTGTAAATATGTATGAAAATATATAAACAAATACACATAAAATAATGTAAATTTGGATAAAAAATATATACAAAATTAACATTAAATAATGTAAATATATATATATATATATATATATATATATATATATATATATATATATATATATATATATATATATATATATATATAAATATATATATATATATATATATATATATATATATATATATATATATATATATATATATATATATATATATATATATATATATATATATATAAAATATATATACAAAAAACACATAGAATAATGTTAAATCGTATCAAAATAAATAAAGAGAATATAAATAAAATAATGTAAATTTGTATGAAAATAAAGATGCAAAATATCCATATAATAAAGCATATTTGCATAAAAATATATATACAAAAATACATATAAAATAATTAAATTTGTATTAAAATAAATATACAAAATGCACGTACAATAAAGTAAATTTGTATTGAAATAGATATGCAAAATACACATTAATAATGTAAATTTGTATCAAAATATATATACGAATACTCATAAAATAGAGTAAATTTCTATGAAAATATACATACAAAATAGATAAACAAAAAACACATATAACTAGTTAAATTTGTATTTAAATACATGTACAAAAAACACATAAAATAATGTAGATTTGTATGAAATGAAAACAAATACATTTT
Source organism: Eriocheir sinensis (assembly GCF_024679095.1). Lineage (NCBI taxonomy): Eukaryota > Metazoa > Arthropoda > Malacostraca > Decapoda > Varunidae > Eriocheir > Eriocheir sinensis. The sequence goes on from NC_066510.1 coordinate 14,784,001, forward strand.
ATATAAAATATATATACAAAATACACATAGAATAATGGAAAATCATATCAAAATAAATACACAGAATATCAATAAAATAATGTAAATTTGTATGAAAATAAAGATGCAAAATACCCATAAAATAAAGCATATTTTTATAAAAATAAATATACAAAAATACTCATAGATTAATCAAATTTGTATTAAAATTAATATACAAAATGCACTTACAATAAGGTAAATTTGTATTAAAAAAATATGCAAAATACACATAAAACAATGTAAATTTGTTTCAAAATATATATACGGATACACATAAAATAACGCAGACTTCTATAGAAATATATATACAAAATACACTTGAAATAATGTAAATACGTATAAAAATATATATACAAAATACACATTAAATAATGTTAATTCGTGTCAAAATAAATAAACAAAATATCATGAAAAGAATGTGTATTTGTATGAAAATAGATATACAAAATACACATAAAATAACCTAAATTTGTATAAAACTATATACAAAAATACACAAAAATAATTTAAACTTGTATGAAAATAAATATACAAAAAACATAAAATTACGTAAAATTGTATTGAAATACATATACAAAATACACATAAAATAATGTAAATTTTTATGAAAATATATAAACATATAGACTTAAAATAACGTAAATTTGTATCAAATATATATACAAAAAACACATTAAATAATGTAAATATGTATAAAAAAAATATATACAAAACACAAATAAAATAATGTAAAATCGTATCAAAATAAATACAGAAAATATTAATAAAATAATGTAAATTTGTATGAAAATTAAGATGCAAAATACCCATAAAATAATGATTTTTTTATAAAAATATATATACGAAAAAACATAAAATATTTGATTTTGTATTTAAATAAATAGATATACAAAATACACATAAAATAAGCTAAATTTGAATTGAAATATATATACAAAATACATAAAATAATGTAAATTTGTATCAAAATACTTATACAAATACACATATAATAACGTAAATTTGTATAAAAATATATAAACAAAATACACATTAAATAATGTAAATACGTATAAAAAAATGTACAAAATCCACAAATAATCATGTAATTCGTATCAAAATAAATAGACAAAATACCAATAAAATAATGTAAATTTCTATGAGAAAACATACACAAAATACACATAAATAACGCAAATATCAATAAAAATATATATAATATATTTTTATACATATTTAAAATATTTAATGTATATTTTGAATATATATTTTATCCAAATTTACGTTATTTTATATGTATTTGTTTATATATTTTCATACAAATTTACATTATTTTATGTGAGTTTTGTATATGTATTTCAATACAATTTTCCCTAACTTTATGAGTATTTTGCATATCTATTTTCAAACAAATTTAAATTATTTTTGTGTATTTTTGTAAATATTTTTATACAAATTTTAGTTATTTTATTTGTTTTTTGTATATATATTTTCCTACAAATTTACATTCTTTTATTGGAATTTTGTGTATTTAATTTTTTACGAATTTACATTATTTTATGTGTATTTTGTATATATATTTTTCTACGTATTTAAATTATTTTATGTGTATTTTATATATACATTTTCATAAAAATTTACGTTATTTTATTGTGTGTATTCGTATATATTTTGAAACAAATTTTATACAAATTCATGTTATTTTATGTGTATTTGTATATATATTTTTATACAAATTTATATTATTTTATGTGTATTCTTACATATATTTTATTACAAATTTACCTTATTTTATGTTTATTTTGTATATTTATTTCATTTAATATAATCAAATTTAAATTTATTGTATATGCATTTTGTATATTAATTTTAATACAAATTTAATTATTCTATGTGTTTTTTTCTATATGTATTTTTATAAAAATATGCTTTATTTTATGGGTATTTTGCATCTTTATATTCATACATATTTACGTTATTTTATTGATATTCTGCTCATTGATTTTGATACGATATGACATTATTCTATGAGTATTTATTTTATATTTTTTTCATACAAATTTACGTTATTTTATGTGTTTTTGTTTATATATTTTGACACAAATTTACAATATTTTATGGGTATTTTGTATATATATTTCATAAGAAATTTATATAGTTTTATGTGTATTTTGAATATCTATTTTCATACAAACTCAAATTATTTTTATGTATTTTTGTATATATTTCAATACAAATTTTAGTTAGGTTATGTGTATTTTGTAAATCTATTTTCATTCAAATATATATTATTTTATTGGTATTTTGTTGATTTATATTGATACGAGTTTACATTATTTTATATGTACTTTGTATATATATTTTTACACGCATTTACATTATTTAATATTTATTTTGAGTATATAATTTTATACAAATTCATGGTATTTTATGTGTATTTGTATATATATTTTCATATAAATTTACATTATTTTATGTGTATTTTGTACATATATTTCATTACAAATTTACCTTATTTTATGTTTATTTTGTATGTGTATTTTGTACATTTATATTTATACAAAGACACATTCTTTTATTGGTATTTTGTTTATTTATTTTGTTTCGAATTTACATTATTATATGTGTATTTTGTTTCCATTTTTTTATACGTATTTACTTAATTTTATGTGTATTTTGTATATATATTTTTATAGAAATCTACGTTATTTTATGTGTATTCGTACATATATTTTGAAAAAAAGTTACCTTGTTTTATATGTACAATAAGGTAAATTTGTATTGAAATAGATATGCAAAATACATATAAAGCAATGTAAATTTGTTTCAAAATATGTTTACAAATACACATAAAATAACGTAGATTTCTATAAAAATATATATTCAAAATACACATAAAATGAAGTAAATACGTATTAAAAATGTATACAAAATACACATAAAATAATGTAAATTCGTATCAAAATAAATAAACAAAATAAAAATAAAAGAATGTGTATTTGTATAAATATAAATATACAAAATACACATAAAATAACGTAAATTTATATAAAACTATATACAAAAATACACAGAAGTAATTAAATTTGTATGAAAATATATACAAAACACACAAAATAAGCTAAATTTGAATTGAAATATATATACAAAATCATGAAATAAAGTAAATTGGTATCAAAATATTTATTCAAATACACATATAATAACGTAAATTTGTATGAAAATATATAAACAAAATACACATTAAATAATGTAAATACGTATAAAAAAATGTGTACAAAATACACATTTTAATCATGTAATTCGTATCAAAATAAATAAACAAAATACCAATAAAATAATATAAATTTGTATGAGTAAACGTGTATAAATATAAATGTACAAAATGCACATACAAAATAAACATAAAATAAGGTAATTTTGTAATGAAATATATGTACAAAATACACATAAAATAATGTAAATTTATATGAAAATATATATACAAATACACATAAAATACCATGAATTTGTATAAAATTATATATTCAAAATAAATATTAAATTGTGTAAATGTGTATAAAAATATATATAAAAAGTACATATAAAATAATGTAAATTCGTATCAATATAAATCAAGAAAATACCAATACAATAATATATATTTGAATGAAAATAGATTTACAAAATACACATAACATAACTAAAATTTGTATTGAAATATAATTATACAAAAAAACATAAAAATAATTTGAGTTTGTATGAAAATAGATATTCAAAATACACATTAAACTAGGTAAATTTCTTTTGAAATATATATACAAAATACCCATAAAATATTGTAAATTTGTGTCAAAATATATATACAAATACACATAAAATAGCGTAAATTTGTATGAAAAATATTTACAAAATACACATAGAATAATGTCAAATCGTATCAAAATGAATGAGCAGAATATCAATAAAATAACGTAAATTTGTATGAAAATAAAGATGCAAAATACACATAAAATAAAGCATATTTTTATAAAAATACATATACAAAAATACACATAAAATAATTAAATTTGTATTAAAATTAATATACAAAATGCATATACAATAAGGTAAATTTGTATTGAAAAAATATGCAAAATACACAGTGTAAATTTGTTTAAAAATCTATATACGAATACACATAATATAACGTAGATTTCTATAGAAATATATATACAAAATACACATGAAATGATGTAAATACGTACAAAAATATATATACAAAATACACATTAAATAATTTAAATTCTCGTCAAAATAAATAAACAAAATATCAATAAAAGAAAGTGTATTTGTATGAAAATAGATATACAAAATATTCATAAAATAACCTAAGTTTGTATAAAACTATATACAAAAATACACAAAAATAATTTAAATTTGTATGAAAATAAATATACAAAATACACAAAATTAGGTAAATTTGTATTGAAATACATATACAAAATACACATATAATAATGGAAGTTTGAATGAAAATATATAAACATATACACTTAAAATAACGTAAATTTGTATCAAATATAATATATACAAAATACTAATTAAATAATGTAAGTATGTATAAAAAAATATATACAAAACACAACTAGAATAATGTAAAATCGCATCAAAATAAATACACAGAATATTAATAAAATAATGTAAATTTGTTTGAAAATAAAGATGCAAAATAGCCATAAAATAACGCATTTTTTAAAAAATATATATATATCAAAATACATATAAAATATTAAAATTTGTATTAAAATAAATATAAAAAATGCACATACTGTAAGGTAAATTTGTATTGAAATAGATATGCAAAATACATATAAAACAATGTAAATTTGTTTCAAAATATATATACGAATACACTTAAAATAACGTTGATTTCTATAAAAATGTATTCAAAATACACATAAAATGAAGTAAATACGTATAAAAAAATGAATACAAAATACACATAAAAATCGTATCAAAATAAATAAACAAAATACCAGTAAAAGAAAGTGTTTTTGTATAAATATAAATATACAAAATACACATAAAATATCATAAATTTGTATAAAACAAATACAAAAATACACAGAAGTTATTAAATATGTATGAAAATATATATATATATGTATATATATATATATATATATATATATATATATATATATATATATATATATATATATATATATATATATATATATATATATATATATATATATATATATATATATATATATATATATATATATATATATATAAAATACAGCTAAAATAAGGTAAATTTGAATTGAAATATACATACAAAATACATAAAATAATGTAAATCTGTATCAAAATATTTATACAAATTCTTATAATAACGTAGATTTGTTTAAAAAAATAAAAACAAAATACACATTAAGTAATGTAAATACGTATAAAAAATATGTACAAAATACACATATAATCATGTAATTCGTATCAAAATAAATAAACAAAATAGCAATAAAATAATGTAAATTTGTATGAGAAAAAATATACAAATAACGCAAATTTCTATAAAAATATATGTACAAAAATGCACATAAAATAAAGTAAATTAGCATAAAAAAAATATATACAAAACACACACTAAATAATGTAAATGCGTACATAAAATAACCTAAATTTGTATAAAACTATATACAAAAATACACAAAAATAATTTAAATTTGTTTGAAAAGAAACATACAAAATACACATAAAATTAGGTAAATTTGTATGGAAATACATATACAAAATACACATCAAATAATGTAAATTTGAATGAAAATATATAAACAAATACACTTAAAATAACGTAAATTTGTATAAAATATATATGCAAGATACACATTAAATAATGTAAATGTTTATAAAAAAAATATATGCAAAAAACAAATAGAATAATGTAAAATCGTATCAAAATAAATACACAGAATATCAATAAAATAATGTAAATTTGTATGAAAAAAAAGATGCAAAATTCCCAAAAAGTATCGAATTTTTTTAAAAATATATATACCAAAATACACATAAAATATTTAAATTTGTATTGAAATAAATATACAAAATGCATATACAGTAAGGTAAATTTGTATTGAAAGAGATATTCAAAAATACATATAAAACAATGTAAATTTGTTTGAAAATATATCTACGAATACACATAAAATAAAGTAGATTTCTATAGAAATATATATACAAAATACATATGAAATTATGTAAATACGTATAAAAATATATATATAAAATACATATCAAATAATGTAAATTCGTGTCAAAATAAATAAACAAAATATCATGAAAAGAATGTGTATATGTATGATATATGCAAGATACACATTAAATAATGTAAATATGTATAAAAAAGTATATACAAAAAACAAATAGAATAATGTAAAATCGTATCAAAATAAATACACCGAATATTAATAAAATAATGTAAATTTGTATGAAAATAAAGATGAAAAATTCCCATAAAATAGCGCATTGCTTATAAAAATATATATACCAAAATACACATAATATATATGTAGATTTCTATAGAAATTTTGTATATTTATTTCAATGCAAATTTAAATATTTTATGTGTATTTTGGTATATATATTTTTATAAGATTACGAAAATTTGAATAAAAATATATACAAAAAAACGAAAAAATAAATTTCAATTTTGTATGAAAATAGATATGCAAAATACACATATAATTAGTTAAATTTGTATTTAAATACATGTACAAAATACACATAAAATAATGTAAATTTGTATGAAATGAAAACAAATTCACATAAAATTCGCGTCAAAATAAATAAACAAAATATCAATAAAAGAATGTGTATTTGTATGAAAATAGATATACAAAATACACATAAAATAACCTAAATTTGTATCAAACTATATACAAAAATACACAAAAATATTTTAAATTTGAATGAAAATAAATATACAAAATACACATAAAATTAGGTAAATTTGTATTGAAATACATACACAAAATACACATAAAATAATGTAAATTTGAATGAAAATACATAAACAAATACACTTAAAATAACGTAAATTCGTATAAAAAAATATGTACAAAACACAAATTGAAAAATGTAAAATCGTATCAAAATAAATACACAGAATATTAATAAAATAATGTAAATTTGTATGAAAATAAAGAAGCAAAATACCCATAAAATAACGCATTTTTTTTTTTATAAAAATATATATACCAAAATACACATCAAAAAATTAAATTTGTATTAAAATAAATATACAAAAAACACATCCAATAAGGTAAATTTGTATTGAAATAGATATGTAAAATACATATAAAACAATGTAAATTTGTTTCAAAATATATATACGAATACACATAAAATAACGTAGATTTCTATAAAAATATATATACAAATTACACATAAAATGAAGTAAATACGTATAAAGAAATGTATACAAAAAACACATAAAATAATGTAAATTCGTATCAAAATAAATAAACAAAATACCAATAAAAGAATGTGTATTTGTATAAATATAAATATACAAAATACACATAAAATAACGTAAATTTATATAAAACTATATACAAAAAAACACAGAAGTAATTAAATTTGTATGAAAATATATACAAAATACACACAAAATAAGCTAAATTTGAATTGAAATATATATACAAAATACATGAAATAAAGTAAATTTGTATCAAAATATTTATACAAATACACATATAATAACGTAAATTTGTATTAAGATATATAAACAAAATACACATTAAATAATGTAAATACGTATAAAAAATATGTACAAAATACACATATAATCATGTAACTCGTATCAAAATAAATAAAAAAAATACCAATAAAATAATATAAATTTGTATGAGTAAACGTGTATGTTGCATATATTTTCAATACAAATTTACCTTATTATATACGCATTTTGTATATTAATTTTAATACAAATTTAATTATTCGATGTGTATTTTTGTATCTGTATTTGTATATATATTTTTATACGCTTTTACATTATTTAATATTTATTTTGAATATATATTTTTATACAAATTCATGGTATTTTAAGTGTATTTGTATATATATTTTTATATAAATTTACATAATTTTATGTGTATTTCGTACATATATTTTTTTACAAATCTACCTTATTTTATGTTTATTTTGTATGTGTATTTTGTATATTTATATTTATCCAAATACACATTCTTTTATTGGTATTTTGTTTATTTATTTTATTTCGAATTTACATTTTTTTATGTGTATTTTGTATACATTTTTTTATACGTATTTACTTAATTTTATGTGTTTTTTTTTATATATTTTTTTTTATAGAAATCTACGTCTTTTTATTTGTATTCGATATATATTTTGAAACAAATTTACAATCTTTTATATGTATTTTTGCATATCTTTCAATACAAATTTACCTTATTGTATGTGCATTTTGTATATTTATTTCAATGCAAATTTAAATATTTTATGTGTATTTTGGTATATATATTTTTATAAGATTACGAAAATTTGAATAAAAATATATACAAAAAAACAAAACAAAATTTCAATTTGTATGAAAATAGATATACAAAATACACATATAATTAGTTAAATTTGTATTTAAATACATGTACAAAATACACATAAAATAATGTAAATTTGTATGAAATGAAAGCAAATTCACATAAAATTCGCGTCAAAATAAATAAACAAAATATCAATAAAAGAATGTGTATTTGTATGAAAATAGATATACAAAATACACATAAAATAACCTAAATTTGTATCAAACTATATACAAAAATACACAAAAATATTTCAAATTTGTATGAAAATAAATATACAAAAAACATATAAAATTAGGTAAATTTCTATTGAAATACATACACAAAATCCACATAAAATAATGTAAATTTGAATGAAAATACATAAACAAATACACTTAAAATAACGTAAATTTGTATAAAAAATATGCTCAAAACACAAATAGAATAATGTAAAATCGTATCAAAATAAATACACAGAATATTAATAAAATAATGTAAATTTGTATGAAAATAAAGAAGCAAAATATCCATAAAATAACGCATTTTTTTTATTTATAAAAATATATATACCAAAATACACATCAAAAAATTAAATTTGTATTAAAATAAATATACAAAAAACACATACAATAAGGTAAATTTGTATTGAAATAGATATGCAAAATACATATAAAACAATGTAAATTTGTTTCAAAATATATACGAATACACATATAATAACGTAGATTTCTATAAAAATATATATACAAAATACACATAAAATGAAGTAAATACGTATAAAAAAATGTATACAAAATATACATAAAATAATGTAAATTCGTATCAAAATAAATAAACAAAATAGCAATAAAAGAATGTGTATTTGTATGAATATAAATAACCAAAATACACATAAAATAACGTAAATTTATATAAAACTATATACAAAAATACACAGAAGTAATTAAATTTGTATGAAAATATATACAAAATACACACGAAATAAGCTAAATTTGAATTGAAATATATATACAAAATACATGAAATAAAGTAAATTTGTATCAAAATATTTATACAAATACACATATAATAACGTAAATTTGTATGAAAATATATAAACAAAATACACATTAAATAATGTAAATACGTATAAAAAATATGTACAAAATACACATATAATCATGTAATTCGTATCAAAATAAATAAACAAAATAACAATAAAATAATATAAATTTGTATGAGTAAACGTGTATGTTGCATATTTTTTCAATACAAATTTACCATATTATATACGCATTTTGTATATTAATTTTAATACAAATTTAATTATTCGATGTGTATTTTTGTATCGGTATTTTTATAAACATATGCTTTATTTTTTGGGTATTTTGCATCTTTATTTTCATACAAATTTACATTATTTTATTGATATTCTGCTCATTCATTTTGATACGAATTGACATTATTCTATGTGTATTTTGTATATATTTTTCATACAAATTTACGTTATTTTATGTTTAAAAATATGTACAAAATACACATATAATCATGTAATTCGTATCAAAATAAATAAACAAAATACCAATAAAATAATATAAATTTGTATGAGTAAACGTGTATGTTGCATATTTTTTCAATACAAATTTACTTTATTATATACGCATTTTGTATATTAATTTTAATACAAATTTAATTATTCGATGTGTATTTTTGTATCTGTATTTTTATAAACATTTGCTTTATTTTTTGAGTATTTTGCATCTTTATTTTCATACAAATTTACATTATTTTATTGATATTCTGCTAATTCATTTTGATACGAATTGACATTATTCTATGTGTATTTTGTATATATTTTTCATACAAATTTACGTTATTTTATGTGTATTTGTTTATATATTTTGACACAGATTTACAATATTTTATGGGTATTTTGTATATACATTTCAAAAGAAATTTACCTAGTTTTATGTGTATTTTGTATATCTATTTTCATACAAACTCAATTATTTCTATGTTTTTTTGTATATATTTTAATACAAATTTTAGTTATGTAATGTGTATTTTGTAAATTTATTTTCATTCAAATATATATTATTTTATTGGTGTTTTGTTGATTTATATTGATACGAATTTACATTGTCTTATATGTACTTTGTATATATATTTTTATACGCTTTTACATTATTTAATATTTATTTTGAAAATATATTTTTATACAAATTCATGGTATTATATGTGTATTTGTATATATATTTTTATACAAATTTACATTATTTTATGTGTATTTTGTACATATATTTTTTTTATAAATCTACCTTATTTTATGTTTATTTTGTATGTGTATTTTGTATATTTATATTTATCCAAATACACATTCTTTTATTGGTATTTTGTTTATTTATTTTAATTCGAATTTACATTATTTTATGTGTATTTTGTATACATTTTTTTATACGTATTTACTTAATTTTAAGTGTATTTTGTATATATATTTTTATAGAAATCTACGTTTTTTTATTTCTATTCGTATATATATGTTGAAACAAATTTACATTGTTTTATATGTATTTTTGCATATCTCTTTCAATACAAATTTACCTTATTGTATGTGCATTTTGTATATTTATTTCAATGCAAATTTAAATATTTTATGTGTATTTTGGTATATATATTTTTATAAGATTACGAAAATTTGAATAAAAATATATACAAAAAAACAAAAAAATAAATTTAAATTTTGTATGAAAATAGATATACAAAATACACATATAATTAGTTAAATTTGTGTTTAAGTACATGTACAAAATACACATAAAATAATGTAAATTTATCTGAAATGAAAACAAATTCACATAAAATAACGTACATTTGTATAAAATAGATATACAAAATATACATAGAATAATGTAAAATCGTATCAAAATAAATACACAGAATATCAATAAAATAATGTAATTTTGTATGAAAATAAAGATGCAAAATACCCATAAAATAAAGCCTATTTTATTTAAAATACATATACAAGAATACACATAGAATAATTAAATTTGTATTAAAATTAATATACAAAATGCAGGTAATGGAAATAAAAATACAAAAAAAATATAAAAAATATATGTTATATATAAAATTATAATAATAATATAGAATAAACATAAAATAGCATTCTATTCTAAATATATATAAAAATACAAATGAATGAAATGCAATAATAATAAATATATATACAATAACACATTAAAATATGTAAATTCAAATCAATATAAAAAAAAAATATCAAAAAAAAGAATGAATGTGTGTGAAAAAGAAAATATAAAATACACATAAAATATTGTAAATTTGTATAAAACTCTATTAAAAAAATAGACAAAAATAATTTAAATTTGTATAAAAATATATATACAAAATACACATAAAACTAGTTAAATTTCTATTGAAATACATATACAAAATACATATAAAATAATGTAAATTTGAATGAAAATATATAAACAAATGCACTTAAAATAACGTAAATTTGTATGAAATATATACAGAAAATACTCATTAAATAATGTAAATATGTATACAAAAAATATATACAAAACACAAATAGAATAATGTAAAATAGTATCAAAATAAATACACAGAATATTAATAAAATAATGTAAATTTTTATGAAAATAAAGATGCAAAATACCCATAAAACAACGCATTTTTTATGAAAATATATATACCAAAATACACATAAAATATTTAAATTTGTATTACAATAAATATACAAAATGCACATATAATAAGGTAAATTTGTATTGAAATAGATATGCAAAATACACATAAAACAATGTAAATTTGTTTCAAAATATATATACGAATACACATATAATAACGTAGATTTCTATAAAAATATATATACAAAATACACATAAAATGAAGTAAATACGTATAAGAAAATGTATACAAAATACACGCAAAATAATGTAGATTCGTATCAAAATAGATAAACTAAATGCCAATAAAAGAATGTTTACTTCTATAAATATAAATATACAAAATACACATAAAATAACATAAAATTGTATAAAACTATATACAAAAATAAACAAAAATAATTAAATTTGTATGAAAATAGATATACAAAAGACACATAAAATAAATTAAATTTGAATTGAAATAAATATAGAAAATACATAAAATAATGTAAATTTGTATCAAAATATATATTCAAATACACATATATTAAAATTAATATACAAAATGCGTATATAATAAGGTAAATTTGTGTTGAATAAATATGCAACATACACGTTTACTCATACAAATTTATATTATTTTATTGGTATTTTGTTTATTTATTTTGATACGAATTACATGATTATATGTGTATTTTGTACATATTTTTTATACGAATTTACATTATTTAATATGTATTTTGTTTATATATTTTCATACAAATTTACGTTATTATATGTGTATTTGTATAATTATACAAATCATTTTTTTATATATATATATATATATATATATATATATATATATATATATATATATATATATATATATATATATATATATATATATATATATATATATATATATATATATATATATATATATATATATATATATATATATATATATATGAATTCAAATTTAGCTTATTTTGTGTATTTTGTATATATTTTAATACAAATTTAATTACTTCTGTGTATTTTTGTATATAGTTTTATATAAATTTACGTTATTTTATGTGTATTTTGTATATTTATATTCATACAAATACACATTCTTTTATTGGTATTTTGTTTATTTATTTTGATACGAGCTTACATTATTTTATGTGTTTTTTGTATACATTTTTTTATACGTATTTACTTCATTTTATGTGTATTTTGTATATATATTTTTATAGAAATCTACGGTATTTTATGTGTATTCGTATATATATTTTGAAACAAATTTACATTGTTTTATATGTATTATGCACATCTATTTCAATACAAATTTACCTTATTGTATGTGTTATTTGTATATTTATTTTAATACAAATTTAGTTTTTTGATGTGTATTTTGGTATATATATTTTTATAAATAAAAAAAATGCGTTATTTTATAGGTATTTTGCTTCTTTATTTTCATACAAATTTACATTATTTTATTAATATTCTGTGTATTTATTTTGGTACGATTTTACATTATTCTATTTGTGTTTTGTACATATTTTTTTATACAAATTTACGTTATTTTAAGTGTATTTGTTTATATATTTTCATTCAAATTTACATTGTTTTATGTATATTTTGTGTATGTATTTCAATACAAATTTACCTAATTTTATGTGTATTTTGTATATTTATTTTCATACAAATTTAAAATATTTTTGTGTATTTTTGTATATAGTTTGATACAAATTTAGGTTATTTTATGTGTATTTTGTATATCTATTTTCATACAAATACACATTCTTTTATTGATATTTTTTTTATTTATTCTGACGCGAATTTACATTATTTAATGTGTATTTTGTATATATATATTTATACGTATTTACATCATTTCATGTTTATTTTGTATAGTTTTAAACAAATTTATATTATTTAATGTGTATTTTGTATATATATATTTATACAAATAAACATTCATTTATTGGTATTTTGTTTATTTATTTTGATACTAATTTACATTATTTTATGTGTATTTTGTATATATTTTGAAACAAATTTACATTGTTTATATTTATTTTGCATATCTATTTTTTGTGTATTCTGAATTTATTTTTGTTATACATTGAATAATGTAAAATCGTATCAAAATAGGTACACAGAATATCAATAAAATAATTTAAATTTGTATGAAAATAAAGATGCAAAATACCAATAAGATAAAGCATTTTTATTTAAATACATATACAAAAATACACATAGAATAATTAAATTTGTATTAAAATTAATAAACAAAATACACACATACAATAAAATAAATTTGTATTGAAAAAAAAAACGCAAAATACAAATAAAACTGTAAACTTGTTTCAAAATATATATACGAATACACAAAAAATAACGTAGATTTTTATAGAAATATATATACAAAATACACATGAAATTATGTAAATACGTATAAAAATATATATATATATAAAATACATATTAAGTAATGTATATTCGTTACAAAATAAATAAACAAAATATCATGAAAAGAATGTGTATTTGTATGAAAATAAATAATAGATAATAAATTTGTATGTAATATATATGCAAGATACACATTAAATAATGTAAATATGTATAAAAAAATATATACAAAAAACAAATAGAATAATGTAAAATACACAGAATATTAATAAAATAATGTAAATTTTTATGAAAATAAAGATGCAAAATTCCCATCAAATAGCGCATTTCTTATAAAAATATATATACCAAAATACACATAAAATATTTAAATTTGTATTGAAATAAATATACAAAATGCACATACAATAAGGTGAACTTCTGTTGAAAGAGATATGCAAAAATACATATAAGAAATTGTAAATTTGTTTCAAAATATATATACGAATACACATAAAATAACGTAGATTTCTATAAAAATATATATACAAAATACACATAAAATTAGGTAAATACGTATAAAAAAATGTAAACAAAATAAATATAAAATAATAATAATTCGAAACAAAATAAATAAACAAAATACCAATAAAAGAATGTGTATTTGTTCTGTGTATTTTTGTATATAGTTTTATACAAATTTACGATATTTTATGGGTATTTTGTATATTTATATTTATACAAATACACATTCTTTAACTGGTATTTTGTTTATTTATTTTGATACGATTTTTATGTGTATTTTGTATTCATTTTTTAATAAGTATTTACTTCATTTTATGTGTATTTTGTATATATTTTTATAGAAATCAACGTTATTTTATGTGTATTCGTATATGTATTTTGAAACAAATTTACATTGTTTTATATGTATTTTGCATATCTATTTCAATACAAATTTACCTTACAGTATATGCATTTTTTATATTTATTTTAATACAAATTTTAATATTTTATGTGTATTTTGGTATATATATTTTTAATAAAAAATGCGTTATTTTATGGCTATTTTGCATCTTTATTTTCATACAAATTTACATTATTTAATTAATATTCTGTGTATTTATTTTGATACGATTTTACATTATTCTATTTGTGTTTTGTATATATTTTTTATACATATTTACATTATTTAATTAGTATTTTGTATATATATTTGATACAAATTTACGTTATTTTAAGTGTATATGTTTATATATTTTCATTCAAATTTCCATTATATTATGTGTATTTTGTATATGTATTTCAATACAAATTTACCTAATTTTATGTGTATTTTGTATATTTATTTTCATACAAATTTAAATTATTTTTGTGTATTTTTGTATATAGTTTTATACAAACTTAGGTTATTTTATGAGTATTTTGTATATCTATTTTCATACAAATACACATTCTTTTATTGATATTTTGTTTATTTATTTTGACGAGAATTTAAATTATTTAATGTGTATTTTGTATATATATATTTTTATACGTATTTACATAATTTCATGTGTATTTTGTATATATATTTCTATAGAAATCTACGTTATTTTATGTGTATTCGTATATAGATTTTTAAACAAATTTACGCTTTAATGTGCATTTTGTATATTTTTTCAATACAAATTTACCTTATTGTACGTGCATTTTTTATATTAATTTTAATACAAATTTAATTATTCTATGTGTATTTTTGTATATGTATTTTTATAAAAATATGCTTTATTTTATGGGTATTTTGCATCTTTATTTTCATTCAAAATTACATTATTTTATTGATATTCTGTGTATATATTTTGATACGATTTTACACTGTTCTATGTGTATTTTGTATATATTTTTCATTTAATTTAGCTTATTTTATGTGTATTTTGTATATCTATTTATTTTAATACAAAATCAAATATTTTATGTTTTTTCGTATATATATTTTTATAAAAAAGGCGTTATTTTATGGGTATTTTGCATCTTAATTTTCATACAAATTTACATTATTTTATTAATATTTTCTGTATTTATTTTGATACGATTTTACATTATTTTATTTGTGTTTAGTATATATTTTTTTATACATATTTACATTATTTAATGTGTTTTTTGCATATATATTTGATACAAATTTACGTTATTTTAAGTCTATATGTTTATATATTTTCATTCAAATTTACATTATTTTATGTGTATTTTGTATATGTATTTCAATACAAATTTACCTAATTTTATATGTTTTTTGTATATTTATTTCCATACAAGTTTAAATTATTTTTGTGTATTTTTGTTTATAGTTTTATACAAATTTAGGTTTTTTATGTGTATTTTGTATATCTATTTTCATACAAATACACATTTTTTTCATGATATTTTGTTTATTTATTTTGACACGAATTAACATTATTTAATGTGTATTTTGTATATATATTTTTATACGTATTTACATTATTTCAAGTGTATTTTGTATATAAATTTCTATAGAAATCTGCGTTATTTCATGTGTATTCGTATATATATTTTGAAACAAATTTACATTGTTTTATGTGTATTTTGCATATTTTTTCAATACAAATTTACCTTATTGTATGTGTATTTTGTATATTAATTTTAATACAAATTTGATGAGTCTATGTGTATTTTTCTATATGTATTTTTATAAAAATATGTAATTAGTTAAATTTGTATTTAAATACATGTACAAAATACACATAAAATAATGTAAATTTGTATGAAATGAAAACAAATTCACATAAAATAACGTACATTTGTATAAAATATATATACAAAATAATTTTATGTGTATTTATTTTCATACAAATATAAATCATTTTTGTGTATTTTTGTATATAGTTTTATACAAACTTAGGTTATTTTATGAGTATTTTGTATATCTATTTTCATACAAATACACATTCTTTTATTGATATTTTGTTTATTTATTTTGACGAGAATTAAATTATTTAATGTGTATTTTGTATATATATTTTTATACGTATTTACATCATTTCATGTGTATTTTGTATATATCTTTCTATAGAAATCTACGTTATATTATGTGTATTCGTATATCGATTTTTAAACAAATTTACACTTTTATGTGTATTTTGCATATTTTTTCAATACAAATTTACCTTATTGTATATGCATTTTGTATATTAATTTTAATACAAATTTAATTATTCTATGTGTATTTTTGTATATGTATTTTTATAAAAATATGCTTTATTTTATGGGTATTTTGCATCTTTATTTTCAAACAAATTTACGTTATTTTATTGATATTCTGCTCATTCATTTTGATACGATTTGACATTATTCTATGTGTATTTTGTATATATTTTTCAAACAAATTTACGTTATTTTATGTGTATTTGTTTATATATTCTGACACAAATTTACAATATTTTATGGGTATTTTGTATATATATTTCAAAAGAAATTTACCTATTTTTATGTGTATTTTGAAGATCTATTTTCATACAAACTCGAATTATTTCTATGTAGTTTTGTATATATTTCAATACAAATTTTAGTTATGTTATGTGTATTTTGTAAATCTATTTTCAATCAAATATATATTATTTTATTGGTATTTTGTTGATTTATATTGATACGAATTTACATTATTTTATATGTACTTTTTATATATATATTTTTATACGCATTTACATTATTTAATATTTATTTTGAATATATAATTTTATAAAAATTCATTTTATTTTATGTGTATATGTATATATATTTTCATATAAATTTACATTATTTTATGTGTATTTTGTCCATATATTTCATTACAAATTTACCTTATTTTATGTTTATTTTGTATGTGTATTTTGTACATTTATATTTATACAAATACACTTTTTTTTTATATGTATTTTGTTTATTTATTTTGTTTCGAATTTATATTATTTTATGTGTATTTTGTTTACATTTTTTTATACGTATTTACCTAATTTTATGTGTATTTTGTACATATATTTTTATAGAGATCTACGTTATTTTATGTGTATTCGTATATATATTTTTAAAATAAATTTACTTTGTTTTATATGTATTTTTGCATATCTCTTTCAATAGAAGTTTACCTTATTGTATGTGCATTTTGTACATTTATTTCAATACAAATTTAAATATTTTATGTGTATTTTGGTATATATATTTTTATAAGAAATGCGCTATTTGATAGGAATTTTGCATCTTTATTTTCATACAAATTTACATTATTTTATTAATATTCGGTGTATTTATATTGATACGATCTTACATTATTCTATTTGTTTTTTGTATATATTTTTTTTATACATATTTACATTATTTAATGTATATCTTGCATATATATTTCATACAAATTTATTATCTATTATTTATTTTCATACAAATACACATTCTTTTCATGATATTTTGTTTACTTATTTTGACACGAATTTACATTACTTAATTTGTATTTTATATATATATTTTTATACGTATTTACATAATTTCATGTATATTTTGTACGTTATATTTATGTGTATTCGTATATATATTATTTTGTATTCATATATATATTGTTTTGAATTTATTTTTTTTTTTTATTTTTATTTTATTTTATGTCAATGCATTTTGTATTTTAATTTTAATACAAATTTAATTATTCTATGTGTATTTTTGTATATGTATTTAAAAAAAAAATGCTTTATCTTATGGGTATTTTGGATCTTTGTTTTTATACAAATTTAAATTATTTTATTGATATTCTGTGTACTTGATACGATTTTACATTATTCTATGTATAACAAAATAAAAATAATACAAATACACAAAATAGATATGCAAAATACATATAAACAATGTAAATTTGTTTCAAAATATATATACGAATACACATGACATGGGTATTTTGAATCTTAATTTTCATACAAATTTACATTATTTTATTAATATTTTCTGTATTTATTTTGATAAGATTTTACATTATTTTATTTGTGTTTTGTATATATTTTTTTTATACATATTTACATTATTTAAAGTGTTTTTTGTATATATATTTGATACAAATTTACGTTATTTTAAGTCTATATGTTTATATATTTTTATTCAAATTTACATTATTTTATGTGTATTTTTTATATGTATTTCAATACAAATTTACTTATTTTTATATGTTTTTGGTATATTTATTTTCATACAAGTTTAAATTATTTTTGTTTATTTTTGTATATAGTTTTATACAAATTTAGGTTATTTTATGTGAATTTTGTATATCTATTTTCATACAAATACACATTCTTTTCATGATATTTTTATTTATTTATTTGACACGAATTAACATTATTTAATGTGTATTTTATATATATATATTTTTATACGTATTTACATTATTTCAAGTGTATTTTGTATATATATTTCTATAGATATCTACGTTATTTTATGTGTATTCGTATATATATTTTGAAACAAATTTACATTGTTTTATGTGTATTTTGCATATTTTTTCAATACAAATTTACATTATTGTATGTGCATTTTGTATATTAATTTTAATACAAATTTGATTAATCTATGTTTTTTTTTGTGTATGTATTTTTATAAAAATATGCTTTATTTTATGGGTATTTTGCATCTTTATTTTCATACAAATTTACATTATTTTATTGATATTCTGTGTATTTATTTGGTATGATTTTACATTATTCTATGTGTATTTTGTATATATATTTTATATAAAATGTATTTGTTTTCATTTCATACAAATCTACATTATTTTATGTGTTTTTTGTTCATGTATTTAAATACAAATTTAACTAGTTATATGTGTATTTTGTATATCTATTTTGTATGTATATTTTCATAGAAATTTTCTCTATTTTATGAGTATTCGTATATATATTTTGATACAAATTTACATTATTGATGTGTATTTCAAAACAAATTTTCTTAATTGTACGTGCGTTTTGTATATTTATTTTAATACAAATTTAATTATTTTATATGTATTTTTGTACAAATATGCGTTATTATATGGATATTTTTCAGCTTTATTTTCATACAAATTTACATTATTTTATTGATATTCTCTTTATTTATTTTGATACGATTTAACATTATTCTATGTGTATTTTGTATATATTTTTTTTACATATTTACATTATTTAAGGTTTATTTTGTATATATATTTTATCCAAATTTACATTATTTCATGTGTATTTGTTTATATATTTTTATACAAATTTACATCATTTTATGTGTATTTTGTATATACATTTTCATAAAAAAACTACGTTATTTTATTGTGTGTATTCGTATATATTTTGATACAAATTTTATACAAATTCATGTTATTTAATGTGTATTTGTATATATATTTTCATACAAATTTATATTATTTTATGTGTATTTTTTCATATATTTCATTACAAATTTACCTTATTTTATGTTTATTTTGAATATTTATTTCATTTAATTTTAAATTATTTTATGTGTATATATGTATTTGTATTTAGTTTATTTTATGTGTATTTTGTATATATATTTTCATCCAAAATTACATTATTATATCGGTATTTTCTTAATTTAATTCGATACGAATTTAGATTATTTCATTGGTATTTTGTATACATATTTTTATACTCATTTACATTATCTAAAGTATGTTTTGTATATATATTTTTATGCAAATTTATTTTATGTTCATTTTTGTACATATATTTTTATAGAAATTTGCGTTATTTTATGTATATAGTTTTATATAAATTAACGTTATTTTATGTGCATTTTGTACATTTATATTTATACAAATACACATTCTTTTATTGCTATATTGTTTGTTTATATTTATACGAATTTACATTATTTTATGTGTATTTTATATACATTTTTTTATACGTATTTACTTAATTTTATGTGTATTTTGTAAATGTATTTTTATAGAAATCTACGTTATTTTATGAGTATTCGCATATATATTTTGAAACAAATTTACATTATTTTATATGTATTTTGCATATCTATTTCACTACAAATTTACCTTATTGTATGTGCATTTTGTATATTTATTTTGATACAAATTAAAATATTTTATGTGTATTTTGGTATCAATAATTTTATAAAAAATGCGTTATTTTAAAGGTATTTTGCATCTTAATTTTCATACAAATTTACATTATTTTATTAATATTCTGTGTATATATTTTTATACGATTTTACATTATTCTATTTGTGTTTTGTATATATTTTTTATACATATTTACATTATTTAATGTGTATTTTGTATATATATTTCATACAAACTTACGTTATTATATGTGTATTTGTTTATATATTTTCTCTCAAATTTACATTATTTTATGTGTATTTTGTATATGTATTTCAATAGAAATTAACCTAAATTTATGTGTATTTTGTATATTTCTTTTCATACAAATTTAAACTATTTTTGTGTATTTTTGTATATAGTTTTATACAAATTTAGGTTATTTTATGTACGCATTTACATTATTTAATGTGTGTTTTGTATATATATTTTTATCCAAAGTTAATTTATTTTACGTTCATTTTTGGACATATATTTTTATAGAAATTAGCGTTATTTTATATGTATTTGTATATGTTTTCTCATACAAATTTACATTATTTTATTGCTATTTTCTTTATTTAGTTTTATACGTATTACATGATTATATGTGTATTTTGTACATATTTTTTATACGTATTTACATTACTTAATGTGTATTTTGTTTATATATTTTTAAACAAATTTACGTTATTATATGTATTTTTATAAATATATTGATACAAATTTACATTATTTTATGTATTTTGTATATACATTTCAATTCAAATTTAGCTTATTTTATCTGTATTTTGTACATCTATTTTCATACCAACTTAGTTACTTCTCTGTATTTTTTTATATAGTTTTATGCAAATTTACGTTATTTTATGTGTATTTTGTATATTTATATTTATACAAATACACATTCTTTTATTGGTATTTTGTTCTATAATTTTGATACGAATTTACATTATTTTATGTGTATTTTGTATACATTTTTTTATACGTATTTTCTTCATTTTACGTGTATTTTGCATATATTTTTATACAAATCTACGTTATTTTATGTGTATTCGTATATATATTTTGAAACAAATTTACATTGTTTTATATGTGTTTTGCATATCTATTTCAATACAGATTTACCTTATTGTATGTGTATTTTGTATATTTATTTTAATACAAATAAATATTTTTGTGTATTTTTGTATATATATTTTATGGGTATTTTGCTTCTTTATTTTCATACAAATTTTCATTATTTTATTAATATTCTGTGTATTTATTTTGATACGATTTTACATTATTCTATTTGTGTTTTGTATATATTTTTTTATACAAATTTACGTTATTTTAAGTGTATTTGTTTATGTATTTTCATTCAAATTTACAGTATTTTATGTGTATTTTGTATATGTATTTCAATTTAAATTTACCTAATTTTATGTGTATTTTGTATATATATTTTCATACAAATTTAAATTATTTTGTGTATTTTTGTATATAGTTTTATACAAATTTATGTTATCTTATGTGTATTTTGTATATGTATTTTCATACAAATACAGATTCTTTTATTGATATTTTAATTATTTATTCTGACGCGAATTTACATTATTTAATGTGTATTTTGTATATATATTTTTATACGTATTTACATCCTTTCATGTGTATTTTGTATATTTATAAAAAATGCGTTATTTTATGGGTATTTTGCATTTTTATTTTCATACAAATTTACATTATTTTATTTACATTCTGTGTATTTATTTTAATACGATTTTACATTATTCTATTTGTGTTTTGTATATATATTTTTTATACATATGTACATTATTTAATGAGTATTTTTTATATATATTTTATACAAATTTATGTTAATTTAAGTGTATTTGTTTATATATTTTCATTCAAATTTACATTATTTTATGTGTATTTTGTATATGTATTTCTTTACAAATTTACCTAATTTAATGTGTATTTTGTATATTTATTTTCATACAAATTTAACTTATGTTTGTGTATTTTTATATATAGTTTTATACAAATTTACCTTATTTTATGTGTATTTTGTATATGTATTTTCATACAAATACACATTCTTTTATTGATATTTTAATTATTTATTTTGACACGAATTTACATTATTTAATGTGTATTTTGTATATATATTTTTATACGTATTTACAACATTTCATGTGTATTTTGTATATATATTTCTATAGAAATCTACGTTATTTTATGTGTATTCGTATATATATTTTGAAACAAATCTACATTATTATATGTGTATTTTGTATATATATTTCATTATAAATTTGCCTTATTTTAAGTTTATTTTTATATCTATTTTCATTCAAATTCAAATCATTTTATGTGTATATATTTATTTGTATTTACGTTATTTTATGTGTATTTTCTATATATTTTCATTCAAAATTACATTATTTTATCGGTATTTAGTTCATTTATTTCGATACGAATTTAGATTATTTCATGTGTATTTTCTATACATATACATATAGAGTAAATTTCTATGAAAATATATATTCAAAATACATATAAAATTATGTAAATAAGTATAAAAATATATATATCAAATACTTCATTTTATGTGTATTTTGTATATATTTTTATAGAAATCAACGTTATTTTATGTGTATTCGTATATATATTTTGAAACAAATTTACATTGTTTTATATGTATTTTGCATATCTATTTCAATACAAATTTACCTTACAGTATGTGCATTTTTTATAATTATTTTAATACAAATTTTAATATTTTATGTGTATTTTGGTATATATATATTTATAAAAAAAATGCGTTATTTTATGGCTATTTTGCATCTTTATTTTCATACAAATTTACATTATTTTATTAATATTCTGTGTATTTATTTTCATACGATTTTACATTATTCTATTTGTGTTTTGAATATATTTTTTTATACATATTTACATAATTAGTATTTTGTATATATATTTGATACAATTTTACGTTATTTTAAGTGTATATGTTTATATATTTTCATTCAAACTTCCATTATTTTATGTGTATTTTGTATATGTATTTCAATACAAATTTACCTAATTATATGTTTATTTTGTATATTTATTTTCATACAAATTTAAATTATTTTTGTGTATTTTTGTATATAGTTTTATTCAAACTTAGGTTATTTAATGAGTATTTCGTATATCTATTTTCATACAAATACACATTCTTTTATTGATATTTTGTTTATTTATTTTGACGAGAATTTAAATTATTTAATGTGTATTTTGTATATATATTTTTATACGTATTTACATCATTTCATGTGTATTTTGTATATATATTTCTATAGAAATCTACGTTATATTATGTGTATTCGTATATAGATTTTTAAACAAATTTATTCTTGTATGTGAATTTTGCATATTTTTTCAATACAAATTTACCTTATTGTAATGCATTTTGTATATTAATTTTAATACAAATTTAATTATTCTATGTGTATTTTTGTATATGTATTTTTATAAAAATATGCTTTATTTTATGGGTATTTTACATCTTTATTTTCATAAAAATTTACGTTATTTTATTGATATTCTGCTCATTCATTTTGATTCGATCTGACATTATTCTATGTGTATTTTGTAAATATTTTTCATACAAATTTACGTTATTTTATGTGTATTTGTTTATATATTTTGACACATATTTACAATATTTTATGGGTATTTTGTATATATATTTCAAAAGAAATTTACATAGTTTTATGTGTATTTTGAATATCTATTTTCATACAAACCCAAATTATTTTTATGTATTTTTGTATATATTTCAATACAAATTTTAGTTATGTTATGTGTATTTTGTAAATCTATTTTCATTCAAATATATATTATTTTATTGGTATTTTGTTGATTTATATTGATACGAATTTACATTATTTTATATGTACTTTTTATATATATTTTTATACGCATTTACATTATTTAATATTTATTTCGAAAATATAATTTTATACAAATTCATGGTATTTTATGTGTATTTGTATATATATTTTCATATAGATTTACATTATTTTATGTGTATTTTGTACATATATTTCATTACAAATTTACCTTATTTTATGTTTATTTTGTATGTGTATTTTGTATATTTATATTTATCCAAATACACATTCTTTTATTGATATTTTGTTTATTTATTTTAAATCGAATTACATGATTATATGTGTATTTTGTACACATTTTTTTTATACGTATTTACATTATTTAATGTGTATTTTGTTTATATATTTTCATACAAATTTACGTTATTATATGTGTATTTGTATAAATATTTTGATACTAGTTTACTTTATATCATGTATTTTGTATATATATTTCAATTCTAATTTACCTTATTTTCTGTGTGTTTTGTATATATTTTCCTACAAATTTAATTACTTCTGTGTATTTTTGTATATAGTTTTATATAAATTTACGTTATTTTATGTGTATTTTGTATATTTATATTTATTCAAATACACATTCTTTTATTGGTATTTTGTTTATTTATTTTGATACGAATCTACATTATTTTATGTATATTTTGTATACATTTTCTATACGTATTTACTTCATTTTATGTGTATTTTGTATATATATTTTTATAGAAATCTACGTTATTTTAGGTGTATTCGTATACATATTTTGAAACAAATTTACATTGCTTTATATGTATTTTGCATATCTATTTCAATATAAATTTACCTTATTGTACATATAAAACAATGTAGATTTGTTTCAAAATATATGTACGAATACACATAAAATATCGTAGATTTCTATAAAAATATATACTCAAAATACGCATAAAATTAAGTAAATACGTATAAAAAAATGTAAACAAAATACACATAAAATAATGTAAATTCCAAACAAAATAAATAAACAAAATACCAATAAAAGAATGTGTATTTGTATAAATATAAATATACTAAAAACACATACAAAATAAACATAAAATAATGTAAATTTGTAATGAAACATATGTACAAAATACACATAAAATAATGTAAATTTATATGAAAATATATATACAAATACACATAAAATACCATGAATTTGTATAAAATTATATACTCAAAATAAATATTAAATAATGTAAATGCGTATAAAAATATATATACAAAGTACATATAAAATAATGTAAACTCGTATCAATATAAATCAACAAAATACCAATAAAATAATATATATATGAATGAAAATAGATTTACAAAATACACATAACCTAACTAAAATTTGTATTGAAATATATACAAAAATACATAAAAATAATTTGAGTTTGAATGAAAATAGATATTCAAAATACACATAAAACTAGGTAAACTTCTTTGAAATATATATACAAAATACCCATAAAATATTGTAAATTTGTGTCAAAATATATAAACAAATACACGTAAAATAACGTAAATTTGTATGAAAAATATATACAAAATACACATAGAATAATGTGAAATCGTATCAAAATGAATGAGCAGAATATTAATAAAATAACGTAAATTTGAATGAAAATAAAGATGCAAAATACCCATAAAATAAAGCATATTTTTATAAAAATACAAATAGAAAAATACACATAGAATAATTAAATTTGTATTAAAATTAATATACAAAATGCATATACAATAAATTTAAATTTGATTATATTAAATGAAATAAATATACAAAATAAACATAAAATAAGGTAAATTTGTAATAAAATATATGTATGAATACACATAAAATAATATAAATTTGTATGAAAATATATATACAAATACACATAAAATAACATGAATTTGTATAAAATTTGTTTCAAAATATATACGAATACATACAATAAAATAACGTAAATTTTTATGAAAATGTATATATAAAATACACATAAAATAATTTAAATACGTAGAAAAATATATATACAAAATACACATAAAATAATGTAAATTCGTAAAAAATTAAATACACAAAATTTCAATAAAAGAATTTATATTTGTAGGAAAATATATATACAAAAAACAAATCAAATAACTAAAATTTGTATAAAAATATATACAAAAATACACAAAAATAATTTAAATTTGTTTGAAAATAGATATGCAAAATACACATAAAGTTAGGCAAATTTGTATTGAAATACATATACAAAACTCACATAAAATAAAGTAAATTTGTATGAAAATATATAAACAAATACATATAAAATAACGTAAATTTGGATAAAATATATATACAAAATATACATTAAATATTTTAAATATGTATAAAAATATATTATATTATATATATTTTTATTGATATTTGCGTTATTTATGTGTATTTTGTATATGTTTTCTCATAGAAATTTACATTATTTTATTAGTATTTTGTCTATTTATTTTGATACGAATTACATGATTATTTGTGTATTTTGTACATTTTTTTATACGTATTTACATTATTTAATGTGTATTTTGTTTATATATTTTTATACAAATTTACGTTATTATATGTGTATTTGTATAAGTATTTTGATACAAATTTACATTATTTTATGTATTTTGCATATATATTTCAATTCAAATTTAGCTTATTTTATGAGTATTTTGTATATCTATTTATTTTAATACAAAATCAAATATTTTATGTTTTTTCGTATATATATTTTTATAAAAATTGCATTATTTTATGGGTATTTTGCATCTAATTTTCATACAAATTTACATTATTTTATTAATATTTTCTGTATTTATTTTGATACGATTTTACATTATTTTATTTGTGTTTTGTATATATTTTTTTTATACATATTTACATTATTTAATGTGTTTTTTGTATATACATTTGATACAAATTTACGTTATTTTAAGTCTATATGCTTATATATTTTCATTCAAATTTACATTATTTTATGTGTATTTTGTATATGTATTTCAATACAAATTTACCTAATGTTATATGTTTTTTATATATCTATTTTCATACAAGTTTAAATTATTTTTGTGTATTTTTGTATATAGTTTTATACAAATTTAGGTTATTTTATGTGTATTTTGTATATCTATTTTCATACAAATACACATTCTTTTCATAATATTTTGTTTATTTATTTTAACACGAATTAACATTATTTAATGTGTATTTTGTATATATATTTTTATACGTATTTACATTATTTCAAGTGTATTTTGTATATATATTTCTATAGAAATCTGCGTTATTTTATGTGTATTCGTATATATATTTTGAAACAAATTTACATATTTATTATTATATTATTTGTTTTATGTGTATTTTGCATTTTTTTTTTAATACAAATTTACCTTATTGTATGTGCATTTTGTATATTAATTTTAATACAAATTTGATTAATCTATGTGTATTTTTGTATATGTATTTTTATAAAAATATGCTTTATTATATGGGTATTTTGCATCTTTATTTTCATACAAATTTACATTATCTTATTGATATTTTGTGTATTTATTTTGATATGATTTTACATTATTCTATGTGTATTTTGTATATATATTTTATATAAAATGTATTTGTTTTCATTTCATACAAATCTACATTATTTTATGTGTTTTTTGTACATGTATTTAAATACAAATTTAACTAGTTATATGTGTATTTTGTATATCTATTTTGTATGTATATTTTCATAGAAATTTACTCTATTTTATAAGTATTCGTATATATATTTTGATACAAATTTACATTATTAACGTGTATTTTGCATATCTATTTCAATACAAATTTACTTTATTGTACGTGCATTTTGTATATTTATTTTAATACAAATTTAATTATTTTATATGTATTTTTGTATATATATTTTTATGCAAATATGCGTTATTATATGGATATTTTGCATCTTTATTTTCATACAAATTTACATTATTTTATTGATATTCTCTTTATTTATTTTGATACGATTTAACATTATTCTATGTGTTTTTTGTATATATATATATATATATATATATATATATATATATATATATATATATATATATATATATATATATATATATATATATATATATATATATATATATATATATATATATATATATATATATATATATATATATATATATATACATTATTTAATGTTAATTTTGTATATATTTTTTTATCCAAATTTACATTATTTTATATGTATTTGTTTATATATTTTCATACATATTTACACTATTTAATGTGTTTTTTGTATATATATTTTTCTACGTATTTAAATTATTTTATGTGTATTTTGTATATACATTTTCATAAAAAAATTACGTTATTTTATTGTGTGTATAAGTATATATTTTGATACAAATTTTATACAAATTCATGTTATTTAATGTGTATTTGTATATATATTTTCATACAAATTTATATTATTTTATGTGTATTTTTTCATATATTTCATTACAAATTTACCTTATTTTATGTTTATTTTGTATATTTATTTCATTCAATTTTAAATTATTTTATGTGTATATTTGTATTTGTATTTAGGTTATTTTATGTGTATTTTGTATATATATTTTATCCAAAATTACACTATTTTATTGGTATTTCTTAATTTAATTCGATACGAATTTAGATTATTTCATAGGTATTTTGTATACATATTTTTATACTCATTTACATTATCTAATGTGTGTTTTGTATATATATTTTTATGCAAATTTATCTAATGTTCATTTTTGTACATATATTTTTATAGAAATTTGCGTTATTTTATGTACATATTTTATATAAATTTACGTTATTTTATGTGCATTTTGTATATTTATATTTATACAAATACACATTCTTTTATTGGTATATTGTTTATTTACATTTATACGAATTTACATTATTTTATGTGTATTTTGTATACATTTTTTTATACGTATTTACTTAATTTTATGCGTATTTTGTATATGTATTTTTATAGAAATCTACGTTATTTTATGTGTATTCGTATATATATTTTGAAACAAATTTACATTATTTTATAGGTATTTTCCATATCTATTTCAATACAAATTTACCTTATTGTATGTGCATTTTGTATATTTATTTTAATACAAGTTCAAATATTTTATGTGTATTTTGGTATCAATAAATTTATAAAAAAATGCGTTATTTTATAGGTATTTTGGATCTTAATTTTCATTTTATATGTTCTTTGTATATATATTTTTATACGCTCTTACATTATTTAATATTTATTTTGAATATAATTTTTTATACAAATTCATGGTATTTTATGTGTATTTGTATATATATTTTCATATAAATTTACATTATTGTATGTGTATTTTGTACATATATTTTATTACAAATCTACCTTATTTTATGTTTATTT
Source organism: Eriocheir sinensis (assembly GCF_024679095.1). Classification (NCBI taxonomy): domain Eukaryota; kingdom Metazoa; phylum Arthropoda; class Malacostraca; order Decapoda; family Varunidae; genus Eriocheir; species Eriocheir sinensis. The sequence continues at coordinate 14,814,979 of NC_066510.1, forward strand.
TGTATGTGTATTTTGTATATTTATATTTATCCAAATACACATTCTTTTATTGGTATTTTGTTTATTTAATGAGTATTTTTTATATATATTTTATACAAATTTATGTTAATTTAAGTGTATTTGTTTATATATTTTCATTCAAATTTACATTATTTTATGTGTATTTTGTATATGTATTTCTTTACAAATTTACCTAATTTTATGTGTATTTTGTATATTTATTTTCATACAAATTTAACTTATTTTTGTGTATTTTTATATATAGTTTTATACAAATTTACGTTATTTTATGTGTATTTTGTATATGTATTTTCATACAAATACACATTCTTTTATTGATATTTTAATTATTTATTTTGACACGAATTTACATTATTTAATGTGTATTTAGTATATATATTTTTTTTACGTATTTACAACATTTCATGTATATTTTGTATATATATTTCTATAGAAATCTACGTTATTTTATGTGTATTCGTATATATATTTTGAAACAAATCTACATTATTTTATGTGTATTTTGTATATATATTTCATTATAAATTTGCCTTATTTTAAGTTTATTTTTATATCTATTTTCATTCAATTCAAATCATTTTATGTGTATATATTTATTTGTATTTACGTTATTTTATGTGTATTTTCTATATATATTTTCATTCAAAATTACATTATTTTATCAGTATTTTGTTCATTTATTTTGATACGAATTTAGATTATTTTATGTGTATTTTCTATTCATATACATTCTATGAAAATATATATTCAAAATACATATAAAATTATGTAAATAAGTATAAAAAAAAAAATATATATATATATATATATCAAATACAACTAAAAAAATTGAAAAAATATGAATATATATAAAATAAATAACGTATATTTGTATCAAAATATATATAAAATACACATACACAAAATACTTTAAATTTGTATAACATCTCTATCCAAATTACTCATGAAATTAGGTAAATGTCTATTGAAATACATGTACAAAATACATAAAATAATGTAAATTTGAATAAAAATATATAAACAAATACACTTAAAATAACGAAAATTTGTATGAAATATATATAGAAAATACACATTAAATAATCTAAATATGTATAAAAAAATATATACAAAACACAAATAGAATAATGTAAAATAGTATCAAAATAAATACACAGAATATTAATAAAATAATGTAAATTTGTACGAAAATAAAGATGCAAAATACCCATAAAACAACGCATTTTTTATGAAAATATATATACCAAAATGCACATAAAATATTTAAATTTGTATTACAATAAATATACAAAATGCACATACAATAAGGTAAATTTGTATTGAAATAGATATGCAAAATACATATAAAACAATGTAAATTTGTTTCAAAATATACATACGAATACTCATAAAATAACGTAGATTTCTATAAAATATATATACAAAATACACATAAAATGAAGTAAATACGTATAAGAAAATGTATACAAAATACACATAAAAAATTGTAAATTCGTATCAAAATAAATAAATTAAATGCCAATAAAAGAATGTTTACTTGTATAAATATAAATATACAAAATACACATAAAATAACGTAAAATTGTATAAAACTATATACAAAAATAAACAAAAATAATTAAATTTGTATGAAAATAGATATACAAAAGATGTAAAATAAGCTAAATTTGAATTGAAATAAATATAGAAAATACATAAAATAATGTAAATTTGTATCAAAATATATATTCAAATACACATTTAATAACGTAAATTTGTATAAAAATATATAAACAAAATACACATTAAATAATGTAAATACGTATAAAAGATATGTACGTAATGTAAAAATTTATATTTAAAGATGCAAATTAACCATAAAATATCTTATATTTAAAAAAATATATATACATAAAATACACATAAAATAATTAAATTTGTATTAAAATAAATATACAAAATACACATATAATAAGGTAGATTTTTATTGAAATAGATATGCAAAAAACACATAAAATAATGAAAATTTTTATCAAAATATATACGAATACACACAATAAAATTACGTAAATTTTTATGAAAATATATATACAAAATACACATAAAATAATGTAAATACATAGAAAAATATATATACAAAATACACATAAAATAATATAAATTCGTATCAAAATAAATAAACAAAATTTCCTCTAAAAGAATGTATATGTGTAAGAAAATATATATACAAAATACAAATAAAATAAAAAAAATTTGTATAAAAATAATACAAAAATACACAAAAATAACTTAAATTTGTTTGAAAATAGGTATGCAGAATACAAATGAAATTAGGCAAATTTTTATTGAAATACATATACAAAATACACATAAAATAATGTAAATTTGTATAAAAATATATAAACAAATACACATAAGATAACGTAAATTTCCATAAAATATATGTACAAAATATACATTAAATAATGTAAATATGGCTAAAAATATATATACAAAATACACAGAATAACGTAAAATCGTATCAAAATAAATAAACAGACAATCAATAAAATAATGTAAATTTGTATGAAAATAAAGATGCAAAATACCCATATAATAACGCATATTTGTTTAAAAATATATATACAAAAATACACATAAAATAATTAAATTTGCATCAAAATAAATATACAAAAGGCACATACAATAAAGAAATTTGTATTGAAATAGATATGCGAAATACACATAAATAATGTAAATATGTATCAAAATATATATACGAATACACATAAAATAGAGTAAATTTCTATGAAAATATATATTCAAAATACATATAAGATTATGTAAATAAGTATAAAAATATATATATCAAATACACCTAAAATAATGAAAACTCGTATCAAAATAAATAAACAAAATTCCGATAAAAGAACGTATATTTGTAGGAAAATAAATATACAAAATTCACATAAAATTACGAAAATCTGAATAAAAATATATACTATAATACACAAAATTAATTTCAATTTGTATGAAAATAGATATACATAATACACATAATTAGTTAAATTTGTATTTAAATACATGTACAAAATACACATAAAATAATGTAAATTTGTATGAAATGAAAACAAATTCACATCAAATAACGTTCATTTGTATGAAATATATATACAAAATATACATAGAATAATGTAAAATCGTATCAAAATAAATACACAAAATATCAATAAAATAATGTAAATTTGTATGAAAATAAAGATGCAAAACACCCATAAAATAAAGCATTTTTTTATGAAAATACATATACAAAAATACACATTGCATAATTAAATTTGTATTAAAATTAATATACAAAATGCACGTACAATAAGGTAAATTTATATTGAAAAAATATGCAAAATGCATATAAAACAATGTATATTTGTTTCAAAATATATATACGAATACACATAAAATAACATATATTTCTATAGAAATATATATTCAAAATACACATGAAATGACGTAAATACGTATAAAAATATATATACACAATACACATTAAATAATGTGAATTCGCGTCAAAATAAATAAACAAAATATCAATAAAAAATGTGTATTTGTATGAAAATAGATATACAAAATACACATAAAATATTTTAAATTTATATAAAACTCTTTTTATAAAAATATATATACCAAAATAATAAAATTTTAAAATTTGTATTACAATAAATATACAAAATGCACATGCAATAAGGTAGATATATATTTAAATAGATATGCTAAATACATATAAAACAATGTAAATTTGCTTCAAAATATATATACCAATACACATAAAATAACGTAGATTACTATGAAAATATATATGCAAAATACACATTAAATGAAGTAAATACGTATAAGAAAATGTATACAAAGTACACATAAAATAATTAAATTTGTATTAAAATAAATATAGAAAATACACATACAATAAGGTAAATCTATATTGAAATAGATATGCAAAATAAACATAAAATAATGTAAATTTGTATCAAATCATATAGGAATACACACAATAAAAGAACGTAATTTTTTATGAAAATGTATATAAAAAATACACATAAAATAATGTAAATACGTAGAAAAATATATATATACAAAATACACATAAAATTATGTAAATTCTTATGAAAATAAATGAGCAAAATTCCACTAAAAGAATGTATATTTGTAGGAAAATATAAATACAAAATACAAATAAAATAACTAAAATTTGTATAAAAATATATAAAAAATACATAAAAATAATTTAAATTTGTTTGAAAATAGATATGCAAAATACGCATAAAATTAGGCAAATCTGTATTGAAATACATATACAAATTACACATAAAATATTGTAAATTTGTATGAAAATATATAAACAAATACACATAAAACAGCGTAAATTTATATAAAATATATATACAAAATATACATTAAATAATGTAAATGTGTATAAATATATATATATATACAAAATACACATAGAATAATGTAAAATCGTATCAAAATAAATATACAGAATATCAATAAAATAATGTAAATTTGTATGAAAATAAAGATGCAAAATACCCAAATAATAACGCATATTTTTACAAATATACACATAAAATAATTAAATTTGTATTAAAATAAATATACAATATAAATATAGATTTGTTTAAAAATATATAAACAAAATACACATTAAGTAATGTAAATACGTATAAAAAATATGTACAAAATACACATATAATCATATAATTCGTATCAAAATAAATAAACAAAATAGCAATAAAATAATGTAAATTTGTATGAGAAAACATATACAAATAACGCAAATTTCTATAAAAATATATTTACAAAAATGCACATAAAATAAAGTAAATTTGCAAAAAAATATATATACAAAACACACACTAAATAATGTAAATGCTTACATAAAATAACCTTAATTTGTATAAAACAATATACAAAAATACACAAAAATAATCTAAATTTGTTTGAAAAGAAATATACAAAATACACATAAAATTAGGTAAATTTGTATTGAAATACATATACAAAATACACATCAAATAATGTAAATTTGAATGAAAATAATATAAACAAATACACTTAAAATAACGTAAATTTGTATAAAATATATATGCAAGATACACATTAAATAATGTAAATGTGTATAAAAAAATTATATACAAAAAACAAATAGAATAATGTAAAATCGTATCAAAATAAATACACAGAATATCAATAAAATAATGTAAATTTGCATGAAAATAAAGATACAAAATTCCCAAAAATTATCGCATTTTTTATAAAAATATATTTACCAAAATACACATCAAATATTTAAATTTGTATTGAAATAAATATACAAAATGCATATACAGTAAGGTAAAATTGTATTGAAAGAGATATTCAAAAATACATATAAAACAATGTAAATTTGTTTCAAAATATATATACGAATACACATAAAATAAAGTAGATTTCTATAGAAATATATATACAAAATACATATGAAATTATGTAAATACGTATAAAAATATATATACAAAATACATATCAAATAATGTAAATTCGTGTCAAAATAAATAAACAAAATATCATGAAAAGAATGTGTATTTGTATAAAAATAGATAATAGATAATAAATTTGTATAAAATATATATGCAAGATACTCATTAAATAATGTAATTATGTATAAAAAGTATATACAAAAACAAATAGAATAATGTAACATCGTATCAAAATAAATACACCGAATATTAATAAAATAATGTAAATTTGTATGAAAATAAAGATTCAAAACTCACATAAAATATCGCATTTCTTATAAAAATATATATACAAAAATACACATAAAATATTTAAATTTGTATTGAAATAAATAAACAAAATGCACACACAATAAGGTAAATTTGTATTGAAAGAGATATGCAAAAATACATATAAAACAATGTAAATTTGTTTCAAAATATATTTACGAATACAAATAAAAAACGTAGATTTCTATAAAAATATATATACAAAATACACATAAAATTAAGTAAATACGTATAAAAAAATGTGTATTTGTAAAAATATAAATATACAAAATACACATAAAATATCGTAAATTTGTATAAAACTGTATACAAAAATACACAGATGTAATAAAATTTGTATGAAAATATATATACAAAATACAGCTAAAATAAGCTAAATTTGAATTGAAATGTACATACAAAATACATAAAATAATGTAAATCTGTATCAAAATATTTATACAAATACATATAATAACGTAGATTTGTTTAAAAATATATAAACAAAATACACATTAAGTAATGTAAATACGTATAAAAAATATGTACAAAATACACATATAATCATGTAATTCGTATCAAAATAAATAAACAAAATAGCAATAAAATAATGTAAATTTGTATGAGAAAACATATACAAATAACGCAAATTCGAATAAAAATATATGTACAAATATGCACATAAAATAAAGTAAATTAGCATAAAAATATATATACAAAACACACTAAATAATGTAAATGCGTACATAAAATAACCTAAATTTGTATAAAACTATATACAAAAATACACAAAAATAATTTAAATTTGTTTGAAAAGAAATATACAAAATACACATAAAATTAGGTAAATTTGTATGAAATACATATACAAAATACACATCAAATAATGTAAATTTGAATGAAAATATATAAACAAATACACTTAAAATAACGTAAATTTGTATAAAATATATATGTAAGATACACATTAAATAATGTAAATGTGTATAAAAAAAATATATACAAAAAACAAATAGAATAATGTAAACTCGTATCAAATTAAATACACAGAATATTAATAAAATAATGTAAATTTGTATGAAAATAAAGATGCAAAATTCCCAAAAATTATCGCATTTTTTATAAAAATATATATACCAAAATACACATGAAATATTTAAACTTGTATTGAAATAAATATACAAAATGCATATACAGTAAGGTAAATTTGTATTAAAAGAGATATTCAAAAATACATATAAAACAATGTAAATTTGTTTCAAAATATATATACGAATACACATAAAAGAAAGTAGATTTCTATAGAAATATATATACAAAATATATATGAAATTATGTCAATACGTATAAAAATATATAAACAAAATACATATCAAATAATGTAAATTCGTGTCAAAATAAATAAACAAAATATCATGTAAAGAATGTGTATTTGTATAAAAATAGATAATAGATAATAAATTTGTATAAAATATATATGCAAGATACTCATTAAATAATGTAAATATGTATAAAAAGTATATACAAAAAACAAATAGAAGAATGTAAATTCGTATCAAAATAAATACACCGAATATTAATAAAATAATGTAAATTTGTATGAAAATAAAGATGCAAAATTCCCATAAAATAGCGCATTTCTTATAAAAATATATATACCAAAATACACATAAAATATTTAAATTTGTATTGAAATAAATATACAAAATGCACATACAATAAGATAAATTTGTATTGAAAGAGATATGCAAAAATACATATAAAACAATGTAAATTTGTTTCAAAATATATATACGAATACAAATAAAAAAACGTAGATTTCTATAAAAATATATATATAAAATACACATAAAATTAAGTAAATACGTATAAAAAAATGTATACAAAATAAACATAAAATAATGTAAACTCGATTTAAAATAAATAAACAAAATATCATGTAAAGAATGTGTATTTGTATAAAAATAGATAATAGATAATAAATTTGTATAAAATATATATGCAAGATACTCATTAAATAATGTAAATATGTATAAAAAAGTATATACAAAAAACAAATAGAATAATGTAAATTCGTATCAAAATAAATACACCGAATATTAATAAAATAATGTAAATTTGTATGAAAATAAAGATGCAAAACTCCCATTAAATAGCGCATTTTTTATAAAAATATATATACCAAAATACACATAAGATATTTGAATTTGTATTGAAATAAATATACAAAATGCACATACAATAAGGTAAATTTGTATTGAAAGAGATATGCAAAAATACATATAAAACAATGTAAATTTGTTTCAAAATATATATACGAATACAAATAAAAAAACGTAGATTTATATAAAAATATATATACAAAATACACATAAAATTAAGTAAATACGTATAAAAAAATGTATACAAAATACACATAAAATAATGTAAATTCGATTTAAAATAAATAAAGAAAATACCAATAAAAGAATGTGTATTTGGATAAATATAAATATACAAAATACATATACAAAATAAATATAAAATAAGGTAGATTTGTAATGAAATATATGTACAAAATACACATAAAATAATGTAAATTTATATGAAAATATAAATACAAATACACATAAAATACCATGAATTTGTATAAAAATATATATTCAAAATAGATATTAAATAATGTAAAAGCGTATAAAAATATATATACAAAGTACATATAAAATAATGTAAATTCGTATCAATATAAATCAACAAAACACCAATAAAATAATATATATATATATGAATGAAAATAAATTTAAAAAATACACATAACATAACTAAAATTTGTATTAAAATATATACAAAAATACATAGAAATAATATGAGTTTGTATGAAAATAGATATACAAAATACACATAAAACTAGGTAAATTTCTTTTGAAATGTAGATACAAAATAGCCATAAAATATTGTAAATTTGTGTCAAAATATATAAACAAATACACATAAAATAACGTAAATTTGTATGAAAAATATATACAAAATACACTTAGAATAATGTAAATTCGCATCAAAATGAATGAGCAGAAATCAATAAAATAATGTATATTTGTATGAAAATAAAGATGCAAAATACCCAAAAAATAAAGCATATGTTTATAAAAATACAGATACAAAAATACACATCGAATAATTAAATATGTATTAAAATTAATATACAAAATGCGTATATAAAAAGGTAAATTTGTATTGAAAAAATATGCAACATACACGTTTACTCATACAAATTTATATTATTTTATTGGTATTTTGTTTATTTATTTTGATACGAATTACATGATTATATGTGTATTTTGTACATATTTTTTTATACGTATTTACATTATTTAATGTGTATTTTGTTTATATATTTTCATACAAATTTACGTTATTATATGTGTATTTGTATAAATCTTTTGATACAAATTTACTTTATTTCATGTATTTTGTATATATATTTCAATTCAAATTTAGCTTATTTTGTGTGTATTTTGTATATATTTTCATACAAATTTAATTGCTTCTGTGTATTTTTGTATATAGTTTTATATAAATTTACGTTATTTTATGTGTATTTTGTATAATTATATTTATACAAATACACATTCTTTTATTGCTATTTTGTTTATTTATTTTGATACAAATTTACATTATTTTATGTGTATTTTGTATACATTTTTTATACGTATTTACTTCATTTTATGTGTATTTTGTATATATATTTTTATAGAAATCTACGTTATTATATGTGTATTCGTATATATATTTTGAAACAAATTTACATTGTTTTATATGTATTTTGCATATCTATTTCAATACAAATTTACCTTATTGTATTTGTTTTTTTATATTTATTTTAATACAAATTTAATTTTTTGATGTGTATTTTGGTATATATATTTTTATAAATAAAAAAATGCGTTATTTTATGGGTATTTTGCTTCTTTATTTTCATACAAATTTACATTATTTTATTAATATTCTGTGTATTTATTTTGATACGATTTTACATTATTCTATTTGTGTTTTGTATATATTTTTTTATACAAATTTACGTTATTTTAAGTGTATTTGTTTATGTATTTTCATTCAAATTTACAGTATTTTATGTATATTTTGTATATGTATTTCAATACAAATTTACCTAATTTTATGTGTATTTTGTATATTTATTTTCATACAAATTTAAATAATTTTTGTGTATTTTTATATATAGTTTTATACAAATTTATGTTATCTTATGTGTATTTTGTATATTTATTTTCATACAAATACACATTCTTTTATTGACATTTTGTTTATTTATTTGACGCGAATTTACATTATTTAATGTGTATTTTGTTTATATATTTTTATACGTATTTACATCCTTTCATGTGTATTTTGTATATTTATAAAAAATGCGTTATTTTATGGGTATTTTGCATCTTTATTTTCATACAAATTTACATTATTTTATTTACATTTTGTGTATTTATTTTAATACGATTTTACATTATTCTATTTGTGTTTTGTATATATATTTTTTATACATATTTACATTATTTAATGAGTATTTTCTATATATATTTTATACAAATTTATGTTGATTTAACTGTATTTGTTTATATATTTTCATTCAAATTTACATTATTTTATGTGTATTTTGTATATGTATTTCTTTACAAATTTACCTAATTTTATGTGTATTTTGTATATTTATTATCAAACAAATTTAACTTATGTTTGTGTATTTTTATATATAGTTTTATACAAATTTGCGTTATTTTATGTGTATTTTGTATATGTATTTTCATACAAATACACATTCTTTTATTGATATTTTAATTATTTATTTTGACACGAATTTACATTATTTAATGTGTATTTTGTATATATATTTTTATACGTATTTACAACATTTCATGTGTATTTTGTATATATATTTCTATACAAATCTACGTTATTTTGTGTGTATTTGTATATATATTTTGAAACAAATCTACATTATTTTATGTGTATTTTGTATATATATTTCATTATAACTTTGCCTTATTTTAAGTTTATTTTTATATCTATTTTCATTCAAATTCAAATCATTTTATGTGTATATATTTATTTGTATTTACGTTATTTTATGTGTATTTTCTATATATATTTTCATTCAAAATTACATTATTTTATCGGTATTTTGTTCATTTATTTCGATACGAATTTAGATTATTTCATGTGAATTTTCTATACATATACATATTGAGTAAATTTCTATGAAAATATATATTCAAAATACATATAAAATTATGTAAATAAGTATAAAAATATATATATCAAATACTTCATTTTATGTGTATTTTGTATATATTTTTATAGAAATCAACGTTATTTTATATGTATTCGTATATATATTTTGAAACAAATTTACATTGTTTTATATGTATTTTGCATATCTATTTCAATACAAATTTACCTTACAGTATGTGCATTTTTTATATTTATTTTAATACAAATTTTAATATTTTTTGTGTATTTTGGTATGTATATATTTATAAAAAATGCGTTATTTTATGGCTATTTTGCATCTTTATTTACATACAAATTTACATTATTTTATTAATATTCTGTGTATTTATTTTGATAGGATTTTACATTATTCTATTTGTGTTTTGAACATATTTTTTTATACATATTTACATTATTTAATTAGTATTTTGTATATATATTTGATACAAATTTACGTTATTTTAAGTGTATATGTTTATATATTTTCATTCAAACTTCCATTATTTTATGAGTATTTTGTATATGTATTTCAATACAAATTTACCTAATTTTATGTGTATTTTGTATATTTATTTTCATACAAATTTAAATTATTTTTGTGTATTTTTGTACATACTTAGGTTATTTTATGAGAATTTTGTATACCTATTTTCATACAAATACACATTCTTTTATTGATATTTTGTTTATTTATTTTGACGAGAATTTAAATTATTTAATGTGTATTTTGTATATATATTTTTATACGTATTTACATCATTTCATGTGTATTTTGTATATATATTTCTATAGAAATCTACGTTATATTATGTGTATTCGTATATAGAATTTTAAACAAATTTACACTTTTATGTGTATTTTGCATATTTTTTCAATACAAATTTACTTTATTGTATATGCATTTTGTATATTAATTTTAATACAAATTTAATTATTCTATGTGTATTTTTGTATATGTATTTTTATAAAAATATGCTTTATTTTATGGGTATTTTGCATCTTTATTTTCATACAAATTTACGTTATTTTATTGATATTCTGGTTATTCATTTTGATACGATTTGACATTATTCTATGTGTATTTTGTAAATATTTTTCATACAAATTTACATTATTTTATGTGTATTTGTTTATATATTTTGACACAAATTTAAAATATTTTATGGGTATTTTGTATATATATTTCAAAAGAAATTTACCTAGTTTTATGTGTATTTTGAATATCTATTTTCATACAAACTCAAATTATTTTTATGTATTTTTGTATATATTTCAATATAAATTTTAGTTATGTTATGTGTATTTTGTAAATCTATTTTCATTCAAATATATATTATTTTATTGGTATTTTGTTGATTTATATTGATACGAATTTACATTATTTTATATGTACTTTTTATATATATTTTTATACACATTTACATTATTTAATATTTATTTTGAATATATAATTTTATACAAATTCATGGTATTTTATGTGTATTTGTATATATATTTTCATATAAATTTACATTATTTTATGTGTATTTTGTACATATATTTCATTACAAATTTACCTTATATTATGTTTATTTTGTATGTGTATTTTGTACATTTATATTTATACACGTTTACTCATACAAATTTATATTATTTTATTTATTTTGATACGAATTACATGATTTTGTATTTGTATTTTGTACACATTTTTTTTATACGTATTTACATTATTTAATGTGTATTTTGTTTATATATTTTCATACAAATTTACGTTATTATATGTGTATTTGTATAAATATTTTGATACCAATTTACTTTATTTCATGTATTTTGTATATATATTTCAATTCAAATTTAGCTTATTTTCTGTGTGTTTTGTATGTATTTTCATACAAATTTATTTACTTCTGTGTATTTTTGTATATAGTTTTATATAAATTTACGTTATTTTATGTGTATTTTGTATATTTATATTTATACAAATACACATTCTTTTAATGGTATTTTGTTTATTTATTTTGATACGAATTTACATTATTTTATGTGTATTTTGTATACATTTTTTATACGTATTTACTTCATTTTATGTGAATTTTGTATATATATTTTTATAGAAATCTACGTTATTTTAGGTGTATTCGTATACATATTTTGAAACAAATTTACTTTGCTTTATATGTATTTTGCATATCTATTTCAATACAAATTTACCTTATTGTACATATAAAACAATGTAAATTTGTTTCAAAATATTTTTACGAATACACATAAAATAACGTAGATTTCTATAAAAATATATATACAAAATACACATAAGTAAATACGTATAAAAAAATGTAAACAAAATACACATAAAATAATGTAACTTCGAAACAAAATAAATAAACAAAATACCAATAAAAGAATGTATATTTGTATAAATATAAATGTACAAAATACACATACAAAATAAACATAAAATAAGGTAAATTTGTTAGAAAATATATGTACAAAATACACATAAAATAATGTAAATTTATATGAAAATATATATACAAATACACATAAAATACCATGAATTTGTATAAAATTATATACTCAAAATAAATATTAAATAAAGTAAATGCGTATAAAAATATATATACAAAGTACATATAAAATAATGTAAATTCGTATCAATATAAATCAACAAAATACCAATAAAATAATATATATTTGAATGAAAATAGATTTACAAAATACACATAACCTAACTAAAATTTGTATTGAAATATATACAAAAATACATAAAAATAATTTGAGTTTGAATGAAAATAGATATTCAAAATACACATAAAACTAGGTAAATTTCTTTGAAATATATATACAAAATACCCATAAAATATTGTAAATTTGTGTCAAAATATATAAACAAATACACATAAAATAACGTAAATTTGTATGAAAAATATATACAAAATACACATAGAATAATGTCAAATCGTATCAAAATGAATGAGCAGAATATCAATAAAATAACGTAAATTTGTATGAAAATAAAGATGCAAAATAACCATAAAATAAAGCATATTTTTATAAAAATACATATAGAAAAATACACATAGAATAATTAAATTTGTATTAAAATTAATATACAAAATGCATATACAATAAATTTAAATTTGATTATATTAAATGAAATAAATATACAAAATAAACATAAAATAAGGTAAATTTGTAATAAAATATATGTAAGAATACACATAAATTATTATAAATTTGTATGAAAATATATATACAAATACACATAAAATAACATGAAATTGTATAAAATTTGTTTCAAAATATATACGAATACACACAATAAAATAACGTAAATTTTTATGAAAAAGTATATATAAAATACACATAAAATAATTTAAATACGTAGAAAAATATATATACAAAATACACATAAAATAATGTAAATTCGTAAAAAATTAAATACACAAAATTCCAATAAAAGAATGTATATTTGTAGGAAAATATATATACAAAAAACAAATAAAATAACTAAAATTTGTATAAAAATATATACAAAAATACACATAAATAATTTAAATTTGTTTGAAAATAGATATGCAAAATACACATAAAGTTAGGCAAATTTGTATTGAAATACATATACAAAACTCACATAAAATAATGTAAATTTGTATGAAAATATATGAACAAATACATATAACATAACGTAAATTTGGATAAAATATATATACAAAATATACATTAAATATTTTAAATATGTTTAAAAATATATTATATTATATACATTTTTATTGATATTTGCGTTATTTATGTGTATTTTGTATATGTTTTCTCATAGAAATTTACATTATTTTATTGGTATTTTGTCTATTTATTTTGATACGAATTACATGATTATTTGTGTATTTTGAACATTTTTTTATACGTATTTACATTATTTAATGTGTATTTTGTTTATATATTTTTATACAAATTTACGTTATTATATGTGTATTTGTATAAGTATTTTGATACAAATTTACATTATTTTATGTATTTTGTATATATATTTCAATTCAAATTTAGCTTATTTTATGAGTATTTTGTATATCTATTTATTTTAATGCAAAATCAAATATTTTATGTTTTTTCGTATATATATTTTTATAAAAAATGCATTATTTTATGGGTATTTTGCATCTTAATTTTCATACAAATTTACATTATTTTATTAATAATTTCTGTATCTATTTTGATACGATTTTACATTATTTTATGTGTTTTGTATATATATTTTTTATACATATTTACATTATTTAATGTGTTTTTTGTATATATATTTGATACAAATTTACGTTATTTTAAGTCTATATGTTTATATATTTTCATTCAAATTTCCATTATTTTATGTGTATTTTGTATATGTATTTCAATACAAATTTACCTAATTTTATGTTTTTTGTATATTTATTATCATACAAGTTTAAATTATTTTTGTGTATTTTTGTATATAGTTTTATACAAATTTAGGTTATTTTATGTGTATTTTGTATATCTATTTTCATACAAATACACATTCTTTTCATGATATTTTGTTTATTTATTTTGACACGAATTAACATTATTTAATGTGTATTTTGTATATATATTTTTATACGTATTTACATTATTTCAAGTGTATTTTGTATATATATTTCTATAGAAATCTGCGTTATTTTATGTGTATTCGTATATATATTTTGAAACAAATTTACATTGTTTTATATGTATTTTGCATATTTTTTTAATACAAATTTACCTTATTGTATGTGCATTTTGTATATTAATTTTAATACAAATTTGATTAATCTATGTGAATTTTTGTATATGTATTTTTATAAAAATATGCTTTATTTTAATTTATTTTATGTATATTTTGTATATCTATTTTCATTCGTATCAAAATAAATAAACAAAATAGCAATCAAATAATGTAAATTTGTATGAGAAAACATATACAAATACACATAAATTAACGGAAATTTCTAAAAAAATATATGTACAAAAATGCACATAAAATAAAGTAAATTTGCATAAAAATATATATACAAAACACACATTAAATAAAGTAAATGCGTACATAAAATAACCTAAATTTGTATAAAACTATATACAAAAATACACAAAAATATTTAAAATTTGTATGAAAAGAAATATACAAAATACACATAAAATTAGGTAAATTTGTATTGAAATACATATACAAAACACACATAGAATAATGTAAATTTGAATGAAAATATATAAACAAATACACTTAAAATAACGTAAATATGTATAAAATATATATGCAAGATACACATTAAATAATGTAAATGTGAATAAAAAATATTTACAAAAAAGAAATAGAATAATGTAAAATCCTATCAATATAAATACACAGAATATCAATAAAATAATGTAAATTTGTATGAAAAGAAAGATGCAAAATTCCCATAAAATAGCGCATTTTTTATAAAAATATATATACCAAAATACACATAAAATATTTAAATTTGTATTGAAATAAATATCCAAAATGCATATACAGTAAGGTAAATATGTATTGAAAGAGATATTCAAAAATACATATAAAACAAAGTAAATTTGTTTCAAAATATATATACGAATACACATAAAATAACGTAGATTTCTATAGAAACATATATACAGAATACACATGAAATTATGTAAATACGTATAAAAATATATATACAAAATACATATCTAGGTAAATTCGTGTCAAAATAAATAAACAAAATATCATGAAAAGAATGTGTATTTGTATGAAAATAAGTAAGTAGATTTGTATGAAATATATATGAAAGATACACATTAAATAATGTAAATATGTATAAAAAATATATATACAAAAAACAAATAGAATAATGTGAAATCGTATCAAAATAAATACACCGAATATTAATAAAATAATGTAAATTTGTATGAAAATAAAGATGCAAAATTCCCATCAAATAGCGCATTTCTTATAAAAATATATATACCAAAATACACATAAAATATTTAAATTTGTATTGAAGTAAATATACAAAATGCAAATTCAATAAGGTAAACTTGTCTTGAAAGAGATATGCAAAAATACATATGAAACAATGTAAATTTGTTTCAAAATATATATACGAATACACATAAAATAACGTAGATTTCTATAAAAATATATATACAAAATACACATAAATTAAGTAAATACGTATAAAAATAGATATACAAAATACACATAGAATAATGTAAAATTGTTTAAAAAAAAATAAACAGAATATAAATAAAATAATGTAAATTTGAATGAAAATAAAAATGCAAAATACCCATAAAATAAAGCATATTTTTATAAAAATACATATACAAAAATACACATAGCATAATTAAATTTGTATTAAAATTAATATACAAAATGCATATACAATAAGGTAAATTTGTATTGAAAAAATATGCAAAATACACATAAAACAGTGTAAATTTATTTCAAAATCTATATACGAATACTCATAAATCAACGTAGATTTCTATAGAAATATATATACAAAATACACATCAAATGATGTAAACACGTATAAAAATATATATATAAAATACACATTAAATAATGTAAATTCGCGTCAAAATAAATAAACAAAATATCAATAAAAGAAGGTGTATTTGTATGAAAATAGATATACAATATACACATAAAATCACCTAAATTTGTATAAAAGTATATACAAAAATAGACAAAAATAATTTTAATTTGTATGAAAATAAATATACAAAATACACATAAAATTAAGTAAATTTGTATGGAAATACATTTACAAAATACACATAAAATAATGTAACTTTGAATGAAAATATATAAACAAATACACTTAAAATAACGTAAATTTGTATAAAATATATATAAAAAATACACATTAAATAATGTAAATATGTATAAAAAAATATATACAAAACACAAATAGAATAATATAAAATCGTATCAAAATAAATACACAGAATATTAATAAAATAATGTAAATTTGTATGAAAATTAAGATGCAAAATACCCATAAAATAACGCATTTTTTCTAAAAATATTTATACCAAGACACACATAAAATATTTGAATTTGTATGGAAATAAATATACAAAATGCACATACAATAAGGTAAATTTGTATTGAAATAGATATGCAAAATACATATAAAACCATGTAAATTTTTTTCAAAATATATATACGAATACAAATAAAATAACGTAGATTTCTATGAAAATAAATATACAAAATACAGATAAAATGAAGTAAATACGTATAAAAAAAGGCATACAAAATACACATAAAATAATGTAAACTCGTATCAAAATAAATAAACAAAATACTAATAAAAGAATGTGTATTGTATTAATATAAATATACAAAATTCAAATAAAATAACGTAAATTTATATAAAACTGTATGCAAAAATACACAAAAGTAATTAAATTTGTGTGAAAATAGATATACAAAATACAAGTGTATTTTGTATATTTATTTTCATACAAATTGAAATTATTTTTGTTTATTTTTTTATATATTTTCAAACAAATTTTCGTTATTTGATGTGTATTTTGTATATTTATTTTTTCTACAAATATACTTTCTTTTATCTGAATTTTGTTTATTGAATTTGAAACGAATTTACCTTATTTTGTATATCTATTTTCATACAAATTAAAATACTTCTGTGTATTTTTGTAATACACAGAAATACACTTAAAATAACGTAAATTTGTATAAAATATATATGCAAGATACACATTAAATAATGTAAATGTGTATAAAAAATATATATACAAAAAACAAATAGAATAATGTAAAATCGTATCAAAATAAATACACAGAATATCAATAAAATAATGTAAATTTGTATGAAAATATAGATACAAAATTCCCAAAAATTATCGCATTTTTTATAAAAATATATTTACCAAAATACACATAAAATATTTAAATTTGTATTGAAATAAATATACAAAATGCATACACAGTAAGGTAAATTTGTATTGAAAGAGATATTCAAAAATACATATAAAACAATGTAAATTTGTTTCAAAATATATATACGAATACACATAAAATAAAGTAGATTTCTATAGAAATATATATACAAAATACATATGAAATTATGTAAATACGTATAAAAATATATATACAAAATACATATCAAATAATGTAAATTCGTGTCAAAATAAATAAACAAAATATCATGAAAAGAATGTGTATTTGTATGAAAATAGATAATAGATAATAAATTTGTATAAAATATATATGCAAGATACACATTAAATAATGTAAATATGTATAAAAAAGTATATACAAAAAACAAATAGAATAACGTAACATCGTATCAAAATAAATACACCGAATATTAATAAAATAATGTAAATTTGTATGAAAATAAAGATGCAAAATTCCCATAAAATAGCGCATTTCTTATAAAAATATATATACCAAAGTACACATAAAATATTTAAATTTGCATTGAAATAAATATACAAAATGCACATACAATAAGGTAAATTTGTATTGAAAGAGATATGCAAAAATACATATAAAACTATGTAGATTTGTTTCAAAATATATATACGAATACAAATAAAAAAACCTAGATTTCTATAAAAAATATATATACAAAATACACATAAAATTAAGTAAATACGTATAAAAAAAATGTATACAAAATACACATAAAATAATGTAATTTCGAAATAAAATAAATGTAAATTTGAATGAAAATATAAAAACAAATACACTTAAAAAAACGTAAATTTGTATAAAATATATATGCAAGATACACATTAAATAATGTAAATGTGTATAAAAAAATATATACAAAAAACAAATAGAATAATGTAAAATCGTATCAAAATAAATACATAGAATATCAATAAAATAATGTAAATTTGTATGAAAATATAGATGCAAAATTCCCAAAAATTTTCGCATTTTTTATAAAAATATATATACCAAAATACACATAAAATATTTAAATTTGTATTGAAATAAATATACAAAATGCATATACAGTAAGGTAAATTTGTATTAAAAGAGATATTCAAAAATACATATAAAACAATGTAAATTTGTTTCAAAATATATATACGAATACACATAAAATAAAGTAGATTTCTATTGAAATATATATACAAAATACATATGAAATTATGTAAATACGTATAAAAATATATATACAAAATACATATCAAATAATGTAAATTTTTGTATATGTATTTTTATAAAAATATGCTTTATTTTATGGGTATTTTGCATCTTTATTTTCATACAAATTTAGGTTTTTTTATTGATATTCTGCTCATTCATTTTGATACGATTTGACATTATTCTATGTGTATTTTGTATATATTTTTCATACAAATTTACGTTATTTTATGTGTATTTTTTATATATTTTGACACAAATTTACAATATTTTATGGGTATTTTGTATATATATTTCAAAAGAAATTTACCTAGTTTTATGAGTATTTTGAATATCTATCTTCATACAAACTCAAATTATTTATATGTATTTTTGTATATATTTCATTACAAATTTTAGTTATGTTATGTGTATTTTGTAAATCTATTTTCATTCAAATATATATTATTTCATTGGTAATTTGTTGATTTATATTGATACGAATTTACATTATTTTATATGTACTTTTAATATATATTTTTATACGCATTTACATTATTTAATATTTATTTTGAATGTATAATTTTATACAAATTCATGGTATTTTATGTGTATTTGTATATATATTTTCATATAAATTTACATTATTTTATGTGTATTTTGTACATATATTTCATTACAAATTTACCTTATTTTATGTTTATTTTGTATGTGTATTTTGTACATTTATATTTATACACGTTTACTCATACAAATTTATATTATTTTATTGGTATTTTGTTTATTTATTTTGATACGAATTACATGATTATATGTGTTTTTTGTACACATTTTTTATACGTATTTACATTATTTAATGTGTATTTTGTTTATATATTTTCATACAAATTTACGTTATTATATGTGTATTTTTTTTTTTTTTTTTTTACTATACTATTGCGCCGGTAGGCATCTTCCCGGTGGGGCCTGATGGTCGGCCCAAGGCTTCTTCAAGGTGGGGCGTGATGGTCGGCCCAGCCCGTTCTGGCGCAGGCGAATATTTATAGTGGCGCCATCTTGCATTGGCTCATGCTGCCCCCCGGAACTCGTTCATGATTCGCTTGGACGGCTTCCTCTAGAGTCCTGGTTGATGGGTGGTCTTCAGGACAGCATGTGGGTAGTTTTAAGCCACTCGGAGGAGACTGAAAAATCCGAGTGGTAGCGTGAGGATTCGAACCCGCGTCGTCCATCACGCGGCGAATGTGGGTCCAGTACGCTATCACTTCGGCCACCGCCTACAAATTTACTTTATTTCATGTATTTTGTCTATATATTTCAATACAAATTTAGCTTATTTTGTGTGTATTTTGTATATATTTTCATACAAATTTAATTACTTCAGTGTATTTTTGTATATAGTTTTATATAAATTTACGTTATTTTAAGTGTATTTTGTATATTTATATTTATACAAATACACATTCTTTTATTTGTATTTTGTTTATTTATTTTGATACGAAATTACATTATTCTATGTGTATTTTGCATACATTTTTTTATACGTATTTCCTCATTTTAGGTGTATTTTGTATATATATATTTTTATAGAAATCTACGTTATTTTATGTGTATTCGTATACATATTTTGAAACAAATTTACATTGCTTTATATGTATTTTGCATATCTATTTCAATACAAATTTACCTTATTGTACATATAAAACAATGTAAATTTGTTTCAAAATATATGTACGAATACAAATCAAATAACGTAGATTTCTATAAAAATATATATACAAAATACACATAAAATTAAGTAAATACGTATAAAAAAATGTAAACAAAATACACATAAAATAATGTAAATTCGAAACAAAATAAATAAAAAAATACCAATAAAAAAGCGTGTATTTGTATAAATATAAATGTACAAAATACACATACAAAATAAACATAAAATAAGGTAAATTTGTAATGAAATATATGAACAAAATACACTTAAAATAATGTAAATTTATATGAAAATATATATACAAATACACATAAAATACCATGAATTTGTATAAAATTATATATTCAAAATAAATATTAAATAACGTAAATACCTATAAAAATATATATACAAAGTACATATAAAATAATGTAAATTCGTATCAATATAAATGAACAAAATACCAATAAAATAATATATATATGAATGAAAATAGATTTACAAAATACACATAACCTAACTAAAATTTGTATTGAAATATATACAAAAATACATAAAAATAAATTGAGTTTGTATGAAAATAGATATTCAAAATACACATAAAACTAGGTAAATTTCTTTTGAAATATATATACAAAATACCCATAAAATATTGTAAATTTGTATCAAAATATATAAACAAATAACGTAAATTTGTATGAAAAATATATACAAAATACACATAGAATAATGTCAAATCGTATCAAAATGAATGAGCAGAATATCAATAAAATAACGTAAATTTGTATGAAAATAAAGATGCAAAATACCCATAAAATAAAGCATATTTTTATAAAAATACATATAGAAAAATACACATAGAATAATTAAATTTGTATTAAAATTAATATGCAAAATGCATATACAATAAATTTAAATTTGATTATATTAAATGAAATAAATATACAAAATAAACATAAAATAAGGTAAATTTGTAATAAAATATGTGTAAGAATACACATAAAATAATATAAATTTGTATGAAAATATATATACAAATACACATAAAATAACATGAATTTGTATAAAATTTGTTTCAAAATATATACGAATACACACAATAAAATAACGTAAATTTTTATGAAAATGTATATATAAAATACACATAAAATAATCTAAATACGTAGAAAAATATATATACAAAATACACATAAAATAATGTAAATTCGTAAAAAATTAAATACACAAAATTCCAATAAAAGAATGTATATTTGTAGGAAAATATATATACAAAAAACAAATAAAATAACTAGAATTTGTATAAAAATATATACAAAAATACACAAAAATAATTTAAATTTGTTTGAAAATAGATATGCAAAATACACATAAAGTTAGGCAAATTTGTATTGAAATACATATACAAAACTCACATGAAATAAAGTAACTTTGTATTAAAATATATAAACAAATACATACAAAATAACGTAAATTTGGATAAAATATATATACAAAATATACATTAAATATTTTAAATATGTATAAAAATATATTATATTATATATATTTTTATTGATATTTGCGTTATTTATGTGCATTTTTTTTTATAGAAATTTACATTATTTTATTGGTATTTTGTCTATTTATTTTGATACGAATTACATGATTATTTGTGTATTTTGTACATTTTTTTATACGTATTTACATTATTTAATGTGTATTTTGTTTATATATTTTTATACAAATTTACGTTATTATATGTGTATTTGTATAAGTATTTTGATACAAATTTAAATTATTTTATGTATTTTGTATATATATTTGAAATCAAATTTAGCTTATTTTATGTGTATTTTGTATATCTATTTATTTTAATACAAAATCAAATATTTTATGTCTTATCGTATATATTTTTATAAAAAAAATGCGTTATTTTATGGGTATTTTGCATCTTAATTTTCATACAAATTTACATTATTTTATTAATATTTTCTGTATTTATTTTGATACGATTTTACATTATTTTATTTGTGTTTTGTATATATTTTTTTTATACATATTTACATTATTTAATGTTTTTTTTATATATTTGATACAAATTTACGTTATTTTAAGTCTATATGTTTATATATTTTCATTCAAATTTACATTATTTTATGTGTATTTTGTATATGTATTTTAATACAAATTTACCTATTTTATATGTTTTTGTATATTTATTTTCATACAAGTTTAAATTATTTTGTGTATTTTGTATATAGTTTTATACAAATTTAGGTTATTTTATGTGTATTTTGTATATCTATTTTCATACAAATACACATTCTTTTCATGATATTTTGTTTATTTATTTTGACACGAATTAACATTATTTAATGTGTATTTTGTATATATATTGTTATACGTATTTACATTATTTCATGTGTATTTTGTATATATATTTCTCTAGAAATCTACGTTATTTTATGTGTATTAGTATATATATTTTTAAACAAATTTACATTGTTTTATGTGTATTTTGCACATTTTTTCAATACAAATTTACCTTACTGTAAGTGCATTTTGTATATTAATTTTAATACAGATTTAATTATTTTATGGGTATTTTGTATATGTATATTTATAAAAAATATGCTTTATTTTATGGGTGTTTTGCATCTTTATTTTCATACAAATTTACATTATTTTATTGATATTCTGTGTATTTATTTTGATATGATTTTACATTATTCTATGTGTATTTTGTATATATATTTTATATAAAATGTATTTGTTTTCATTTCATACAAATCTACATTATTTTATGTGATTTTTGTACATGTATTTAAATACAAATTTAACTAGTTATATGTGTATTTTGTATATCTATATTGTATGTATATTTTCATAGAAATTTACTCTATTTTATGAGTATTCGTATATATATTTTGATACAAATTTATATTATTAATGTGTATTTTGCATATCTATTTCAATAAATTTACTTTATTGTACGTGCATTTTGTATATTTATTTTAATACAAATTTAACTATTTTATATGTATTTTTGTATATATATTTTTATGCAAATATGCGTTATTATATGGATATTTTGCATCTTTATTTTCATACAAATTTACATTATTTTATTGATATTCTCTTAATTTATTTTGATACGATTTAACATTATTCTATGTGTTTTTTGTATATATTTTTTTTATACATATTTACATTATTTAATGTTCATTTTGTATATATATTTTATCCAAATATACATTATTTTATGTGTATTTGTTTATATATTTTCATACATATTTACATTATTTTATGTTTTTTGTATATATATTTTTCTAGGTATTTAAATTATTTTGTGTGTATTTTGTATATACATTTTCATTAAAAAATTACGTTATTTTATTGTATTTACATTATTTCAAGTGTATTTTGTATATATATTTCTATAGAAATCTGCGTTATTTTATGTGTATTCGTATATATATTTTGAAACAAATTTACATTGTTTTAGTATTTTGCATATTTTTTCAATACAAATTTACCTTATTGTATGTGCATTTTGTATATTAATTTTAATACAAATTTGATTAATCTATGTGTATTTTTGTATATGTATTTTTATAAAAATATGCTTTATTTTATGGGTATTTTGCATCTTTATTTTCATACAAATTTACATTATTTTATTGATATTCTGTGTATTTATTTTGATATGATTTTACATTATTCTATGTGTATTTTGTATATATATTTTATATAAAATGTATTTGTTTTTATTTTATACAAATCTACATTATTTTATGTGATTTTTGTACATGTATTTAAATACAAATTTAACTAGTTATATGTGTATTTTGTATATCTATATTGTATGTATATTTTCATAGAAATTTACTCTATTTTATGAGTATTCGTATATATATTTTGATACAAATTTATATTATTAATGTGTATTTTGCATATCTATTTCAATACAAATTTACTTTATTGTACGTGCATTTTGTATATTTATTTTAATACAAATTTAACTATTTTATATGTATTTTTGTATATATATTTTTATGCAAATATGCGTTATTATATGGATATTTTTCATCTTTATTTTTATACAAATTTACATTATTTTATTGATATTCTCTTAATTTATTTTGATACGATTTAACATTATTCTATGTGTTTTTTGTATATATTTTTTTATACATATTTACATTATTTAATGTTCATTTTGTATATATATTTTATCCAAATATACATTATTTTATGTGTATTTGTTTATATATTTTCATACATATATACATTATTTTATGTTTTTTGTATATATATTTTTCTACGTATTTAAATTATTTTGTGTGTATTTTGTATATACATTTTCATAAAAAAATTACGTTATTTTATTGTGTATATAAGTACATATTTTGATACAAATTTTATACAAATTCATGTTATTTAATGTGTATTTGTATATATATTTTCATATAAATTTATATTATTTTATGTGTATTTTTTCATATATTTCATTATAAATTTACCTTATTTTATGTGTATTTTGTATATTTATTTCATTCAATTTTAAATAATTTTATGTGTATATTTGTATTTGTATTTAGGTTATTTTATGTGTATTTTGTATATATATTTTCATCCAAAATTACATTATTATATTGGTATTTTCTTAATTTAATTCGATACGAATTTAGATTATTTCATAGGTATTTTGTATACATATTTTTATACTCATTTACATTATCTAATGTGTGTTTTGTATATATATTTTTATGCAAATTTATTTTATGTTCATTTTTGTACATATATTTTTATAGAAATTTGCGTTATTTTATGTATATAGTTTTATATAAATTTACGTTATTTTATGTGCATTTTGTATATTTATATTTATACAAATACACATTCTTTTATTGCTATATTGTTTATTTATATTTATACGAATTTACATTATTTTATGTGTATTTTGTATACATTTTTTTATACGTATTTACTTAATTTTATGTGTATTTTGTATATGTATTTTTATAGAAATCTACGTTATTTTATGAGTATTCGCATATATATTTTGAAACAAATTTACATTATTTTACATGTATTTTGCATATCTATTTCAATACAAATTTACCTTATTGTATGTGCATTTTGTATATTTATTTTGATACAAATTCAAATATTTTATGTGTATTTTGGTATCAATAATTTTTTAAAAAATGCGTTGCTTTATAGGTATTTTGCATCTTAATTTTCATACAAATTTACATTATTTTATTATTATTCTGTGTATATATTTTGATACGATTTTACATTATTCTATTTGTGTTTTGTATATATTTTTTTTATACATATTTACATTATTTAATGTGTATTTTGTATATATATTTCATACAAATTTACGTTATTATATGTGTATTTGTTTATATATTTTCTTTCAAATTTACATTATTTTATGTGTATTTTGTATATGTATTTCAATAGAAAATAACCTAATTTTATGTGTATTTTGTATATTTCTTTTCATACAAATTTAAATTATTTTTGTGTATTTTTGTATATAGTTTTATACAAATTTAGGTTATTTTATGTACGCATTTACATTATTTAATGTGTGTTTTGTATATATGTTTTTATCCAAAGTTAATTTATTTTACGTTCATTTTTGGACATATATTTTTGTAGAGATTAGCGTTATTTTATATGTATTTGTATATGTTTTCTCATACAAATTTACATTATTTTATTGCTATTTTGTTTATTTAGTTTGATACGAATAACATGATTATATATGTATTTTGTACATATTTTTTATACGTATTTACATTACTTAATGTGTATTTTGTTTATATATTTTTAAACAAATTCACGTTATTATATGTATTTTTATAAATATTTTGATACAAATTTACATTATTTTATGTATTTAGTATATACATTTCAATTCAAATTTAGCTTATTTTATCTGTATTTTGTATATCTATTTTCAAACGAATTTAATTACTTCTGTGTATTTTTGTATATAGTTTTATAAAAACTTACGTTATTTTATGTGTATTTTGTATATTTATATTTATACAAATACACATTCTTTTATTGGTATTTTGTTTATTTATTTTGATACGAATTTACATTATTTTATGTGTATTTTGTATACATTTTTTTATACGTATTTACTTCATTTTACGTGTATTTTGTATATATATTTTTATGCAAATCTACGTTATTTTATGTGTATTCGTATATATATTTTGAAACAAATTTACATTGTTTTATATGTATTTTGCATATTTATTTCAATACAGATTTACCTTATTGTATGTGTATTTTGTATAATTATTTTAATACAAATAAATTTTTTTATGTGTATTTTTGTATATATATTTTTAAAAAAAATGCGTTATTTTATGGGTATTTTGCTTCTTTATTTTCATACAAATTTAGATTATTTTATTAATATTCTGTGTATTTATTTTGATACGATTTTACATTATTCTATTTGTGTTTTGTATATATTTTTTTATACAAATTTACGTTATTTTAAGTGTATTTGTTTATGTATTTTCATTCAAATTTACAGTATTTTATGTGTATTTTGTATATGTATTTCAATAAAAATTTACCTAATTTTATGTGTATTTTGTATATTTATTTTCATACAAATTTAAATTATTTTTGTGTATTATTGTATATAGTTTTATAGAAATTTATGTTATCTTATGTGTATTTTGTATATTTATTTTCATACAAATACACATTCTTTTATTGACATTTTGTTTATTTATTTTGACGTGAATTTACATTATTTAATGTGTATTTTGTATATATATTTTTATACATATTTACATCCTTTCATGCGTATTTTGCATATTTATAAAAAATACGTTATTTTATGGGTATTTTGCATCTTTATTTTCATACAAATTTACATTATTTTATTTACATTCTGTGTATTTATTTTAATACGATTTTACATTATTCTATTTGTGTTTTGTATATATATTTTTTATACATATTTACATTATTTAATGAGTATTTTTTATATATATATTTTATACAAATTTATGTTAATTTAAGTGTTTTTGTTTATATATTTTCATTCAAATTTACATTATTTTATGTGTATTTTGTATATGTATTTCTTTACAAATTTACCTAATTTTATGTGTATTTTGTATATTTTTTTTCATACAAATTTAACTTATGTTTGTGTATTTTTATATATAGTTTTATACAAATTTACGTTATTTTATGTGTATTTTGTATATGTATTTTCATACAAATACACATTATTTTAATTATTTATTTTGACACGAATTTACATTATTTAATGTGTATTTAGTATATATATTTTTTTTACGTATTTACAACATTTCATGTATATTTTGTATATATATTTCTATAGAAATCTACGTTATTTTATGTGTATTCGTATATATATTTTGAAACAAATCTACATTATTTTATGTGTATTTTGTATATATATTTCATTATAAATTTGCCTTATTTTAAGTTTATTTTTATATCTATTTTCATTCAATTCAAATCATTTTATGTGTATATATTTATTTGTATTTACGTTATTTTATGTGTATTTTCTATATATATTTTCATTCAAAATTACATTATTTTATCAGTATTTTGTTCATTTATTTTGATACGAATTTAGATTATTTTATGTGTATTTGCTATTCATATACATTCTATGAAAATATATATTCAAAATACATATATATATATATAAATATATATATATATATATATATATATATATATATATATATATATATATCTATATATATATATATATATATATATATATATATATATATATATATATATATATATATATATCAAATACAACTAAAAAAAAATGAAAATTCGTATCAAAATAAATAAATAAAATTCCGATAAAAGAACGTATATTTGTAGGAAAATAAATATACAAAATACACATAAAATTACGAAAATTTGAATAAAAATATATACAAAAATACACAAAATTAATTTCAATTTGTATGAAAATAGATATACAAAATACACATATAATTAGTTAAATTTGTATTTAAATACATGTACAAAATTCACATAAAATAATGTAAATTTGTATGAAATGAAAACAAATTCACATAAAATAACGTACATTGGTATAAAATAGATATACAAAATATACATAGAATAATGTAAAATCGTATCAAAATAAATACACAGAATATCAATAAAATAATGTAATTTTGTATGAAAATAAAGATGTAAAATACCCATAAAATAAAGCATATTTTTATAAAAATACATATACAAAAATACACATAGAATAGCTAAATTTGTATTAAAATTAATATACAAAATGCACGTACAATAAGGTAAATTTGTATTGAAAAAATATGCAAAATGCACATAAAACAATGTATATTTGTTTCAAAATATATATACGAATACACATAAAATAACGTATATTTCTATAGAAATATATATACAAAATAGACATGAAATGACGTAAATACGTATAAAAATATATATACACAATACACATTAAATAATGTAAATTCGCATCAAAATAAATAAACAAAATATCAATAAAAGAATGTGTATTTGTATGAAAATAGATATACAAAATACACATAAAATATTGTAAATTTGAATAAAACTATCTACAAAAAATACACAAAAAATAATTTAAATTTGTATAAAATATATATACAAAATACACATGAAATTAGGTAAATTTCTATTGAAATACATATACAAAATACACATAAAATAATGTAAATTTGAATAAAAATATATAAACAAATACACTTAAAATAACGAAAATTTGTATGAAATATATATAGAAAATACACATTAAATAATCTAAATATGTATAAAAAAATATATACAAAACACAAATAGAATAATGTTAATTTGTACGAAAATAAAGATGCAAAATAACCATTAAATAACGCATTTTTTTATCAAAATATATATACCAAAATACACTTGAAAAAATTTATTTGTATTAAAAATAAATATACAAATTACACATACAATAAGGTAAATCTGTATTGAAATAGATATGCAAAATACCCATAAAACAACGCATTTTTTATGAAAATATATATACCAAAATGCACATAAAATATTTAAATTTGTATTACAATAAATATACAAAATGCACATACAATAAGGTAAATTTGTATTGAAATAGATATGCAAAATACATATAAAACAATGTAAATTTGTTTCAAAATATACATACGAATACTCATAAAATAACGTAGATTTCTATAAAATATATATACAAAATACACATAAAATGAAGTAAATACGTATAAGAAAATGTATACAAAATACTCATAAAATAATGTAAATTCGTATCAAAATAAATAAATTAAATGCCAATAAAAGAATGTTTACTTGTATAAATATAAATATACAAAATACACATAAAATAACGTAAAAATGTATAAAACTATATAAAAAATAAACAAAAATAATTAAATTTGTATGAAAATAGATATACAAAAGATATAAAATAAGCTAAATTTGAATTGAAATAAATATAGAAAATACATAAAATAATGTAAATTTGTATCAAAATATATATTCAAATACACATATAATAACGTAAATTTGTATAAAAATATATAAACAAAATACACATTAAATAATGTAAATACTTATAAAAGATATGTACGTAATGTAAAAATTTATATTTAAAGATGCAAATTACCTATAAAATATCTTATATTTAAAAAAATATATATACATAAAATACACATAAAATAATTAAATTTGTATTAAAATAAATATACAAAATACACATACAATAACGTAGATTTTTATTGAAATAGATATGCAAAAAACACATAAAATAATGAAATTTTTTATCAAAATATATACGAATACACACAATAAAATTACGTAAATTTTTATGAAAATATATATACAAAATACACATAAAATAATGTAAATACATAGAAAAATATATATACAAAATACACATAAAATAATATAAACTCGTATCAAAATAAATAAACAAAATTTCCTCTAAAAGAATGTATATGCGTAGGAAAATATATATACAAAATACAAATAAAATAAAAAAAATTTGTATAAAAATAATACAAAAATACACAAAAATAATTTAAATTTGTTTGAAAATAGATATGCAAAATACAAATGAAATTAGGCAAATTTTTATTGAAATACATATTCAAAATACACATAAAATAATGTAAATTTGTATGAAAATATATAAACAAATACACATAAGATAACGTAAATTTCCATAAAATATATGTACAAAATATACATTAAATAATGTAAATATGTCTAAAAATATATATACAAAATACACAGAATAACGTAAAATCGTATCAAAATAAATAAACAGACAATCAATAAAATAATGTAAATTTGTATGAAAATAAAGATGCAAAATACCCATATAATAACGCATATTTGTTTAAAAATATATATACAAAAACACACATAAAATAATTAAATTTGCATCAAAATAAATATACAAAAGGCACATACAATAAAGAAATTTGTATTGAAATAGATATGCGAAATACACATAAATAATGTAAATATGTATCAAAATATATATACGAATACACATAAAATAGAGTAAATTTCTATGAAAATATATATTCAAAATACATATAAGATTATGTAAATAAGTATAAAAATATATATATCAAATACACCTAAAATAATGAAAACTCGTATCAAAATAAATAAACAAAATTCCGATAAAAGAACGTATATTTGTAGGAAAATAAATATACAAAATTCACATAAAATTACGAAAATCTGAATAAAAATATATACTATAATACACAAAATTAATTTCAATTTGTATGAAAATAGATATATAATACACATAATTAGTTAAATTTGTATTTAAATACATGTACAAAATACATAAAATAATGTAAATTTGTATGAAATGAAAACAAATTCACATCAAATAACGTTCATTTGTATGAAATATATATACAAAATATACATAGAATAATGTAAAATCGTATCAAAATAAATACACAAAATATCAATAAAATAATGTAAATTTGTATGAAAATAAAGATGCAAAACATATAAATAAAGCATTTTTTATGAAAATACATACAAAAATACACATTGCATAATTAAATTTGTATTAAAATTAATATACAAAATGCACGTACAATAAGGTAAATTTATATTGAAAAAATATGCAAAATGCACATAAAACAATGTATATTTGTTTCAAAATATATATACGAATACATAAAATAACATATATTTCTATAGAAATATATATACAAAATACACATGAAATGACGTAAATACGTATAAAATATATATACACAATACATTAAATAATGTGAATTCGCGTCAAAATAAATAAACAAAATATCAATAAAAAATGTGTATTTGTATGAAAATAGATATACAAAATACACATAAAATATTTTAAATTTATATAAAACTCTTTTTATAAAAATATATATACCAAAATAATAAAATTTTAAAATTTGTATTACAATAAATATACAAAATGCACATGCAATAAGGTAGATTTATATTTAAATAGATATGCTAAATACATATAAAACAATGTAAATTTCCTTCAAAATATATATACCAATACACATAAAATAACGTAGATTACTATAAAAATATATATACAAAATACACATTAAATGAAGTAAATACGTATAAGAAAATGTATACAAAGTACACATAAAATAATTAAATTTGTATTAAAATAAATATACAAAATACACATACAATAAGGTAAATCTGTATTGAAATAGATATGCAAAATAAACATAAAATAATGTATATTTGTATCAAATCATATACGAATACACACAATAAAATAACGTAAATTTTTATGAAAATGTATATAAAAAATACACATAAAATAATGTAAATACGTAGAAAAATATATATACAAAATACACATAAAATTATGTAAATTCTTATGAAAATAAATGAGCAAAATTCCACTAAAAGAATGTATATTTGTAGGAAAATATAAATACAAAATACAAATAAAATAACTAAAATTTGTATAAAAATATATAAAAAATACATAAAAATAATTTAAATTTGTTTGAAAATAGATATGCAAAATACACATAAAATTAGGCAAATCTGTATTGAAATACATATACAAATTACACATAAAATATTGTAAATTTGTATGAAAATATGTAAACAAATACACATAAAATAGCGTAAAATTTATATAAAATATATATACAAAATATACATTAAATAATGTAAATGTGTATAAAAATACATATACAAAATATACATAGAATAATGTAAAATCGTATCAAAATAAATAAACAGAATATCAATAAAATATTGTAAATTTGTATGAAAATAAAGATGCAAAATACCCAAATAATAACGCATATTTTTACAAAAATACACATAAAATAATTAAATTTGTATTAAAATGAATATACAAAATACACATACAATATAGTAAATTTTTTATTGAAATAGATATGCAAAATAAACATAAATAATGTAAATTTGTATCAAAATATATATACGAATACCCATAAAATAGAGTAAATTTCTATGAAAATATATATTCAAAACACAAATAAAATGATATAAATAAGTATAAAAATATACATATCAAATACACCTAAAATAATGTAAATTCGTATATAAATAAATAAATAAAATTACGATAAAAGATGCAAGATGTGAAATCGTATCAAAATAAATACACCGAATATTAATAAAATAATGTAAATTTGTATGAAAATTAAGATGCAAAATACCCATAAAATAACGCATTTCTTATAAAAATATATATACCAAAATACACATAAAATATTTAAATTTGTATTGAAATAAATATACAAAATGCACATACAATAAGGTATATAATTGTATTGAAAGAGATATGCAAAAATACATATAAAACAATGTAAATTTGTTTCAAAATATATATACGAATACACATAAAATAACGTAGATTTCTATAAAAATATATATACAAAATACACATAAAATTAAGTAAATACGTATAAAAATAGATATACAAAATACACATAAAATAATGTAAAATTGTTTAAAAAAAAAAAAACAGAATATAAATAAAATAATGTAAATTTGTATGAAAATAAAAATGCAAAATACCCATAAAATAAAGCATTTTTTATAAAAATACATATACAAATATACACTTAGCATAATTAAATTTGTATTAAAATTAATATACAAAATGCATATACAATAAGTAATAAATTATATATATATATATAAAAATATATATAAAAATATAAATATATTTCAAAATATATATATATATATAAATCATATATATAAATATATATATATATATATATATATATATATATATATATATATATATATATATATATATATATATATATATATATATATATATATATATATATATATATATATATATATATATATATATATATATATATATATATATATATATATATATATATATATATATATATATATATATATATATATATATATATATATATATATATATATATATATATAAATAATGTAAACTATGAGAAAGTAAATAAACAAAATATCAATAAAAGAATGTATTTGTATGAAAATATACAATATACACATAAAATCACCTAAATTTGGATAAAACGATATACAAAAATACACAAAAATAATTTTAATTTGTATGAAAATAAATATACAAAATACACATAAAATTAGGTAAATTTGTATTGAAATACATTTACAAAATACACATAAAATAATGTAAATTTGAATGAAAATATATAAACAAATACACTTAAAATAACGCAAATTTGTATAAAATATATAAAAAAATACACATTAAATAATGTAAATATGTATAAAAGAATATATACAAAACACAAATAGAATAATATAAAATCGTATCAAAATAAATACACATAATATTAATAAAATAATGTAAATTTGTATGAAAATTAAGATGCAAAATACCCATAAAATAACGCATTTTTTCTAAAAATATTTATACCAAGACACACATAAAATATTTGAATTTGTATTAAAATAAATATACAAAATGCACATATAATAAGGTAAATTTGTATTGAAATAGATATGCAAAATACATATACAACCATGTAAATTTTTTTAAAAAATATATATACGAATGCACATAAAATAACGTAGATTTCTATGAAAATAAATATACAAAATATGCATAAAATGAAGCAAATACGTATAAAAAAAGGTATACAAAATACACATAAAATAATGTAAACTTGTATCAAAATAAATAAACAAAATACTAATAAAAGAAAGTGTATTGTATATATATATATATATATATATATATATATATATATATATATATATATATATATATATATATATATATATATATATATATATATATATATATATATATATATATATATATATATATATATATATATATATATATATATATATATATATATATATATATATATATATTTACAAAATACAAATAAAATAACGTAAATTTATATAAAACTATATGCAAAAATACACAAAAGTAATTAAATTTGTGTGAAAATAGATATACAAAATACATGTGTATTTTGTATATTTATTTTCATACAAATTGAAATTATTTTTGTTTAATTTTTTATATATTTTCATACAAATTTTCAATATTTAATGTGTATTTTGTATATTTATTTTTTCTACAAATATACGTTCTTTTATCTGAATTTTGTTTATTGAATTTGTAACGAATTTACCTTATTTTGTATATCTATTTTCATACAAATTAAAATACTTCTGTGTATTTTTGTATATAGTTTTATATAAATTTACGTTATTTTATGTGTATTTTGTATATTTATATTTATACAAATACACATTCTTTTATTGGTATTTTGTATACTTATTTTGATACGAAATTTACATTATTTTATGTGTATTTTGTATACATTTTTTTATACGTATTTACTTCATTTTATGTGTATTTTGTATATATATTTTTATAGAAATCTACGTTATTTTATGTGTATTCGTATATATATTTTGAAACAAATTTACATTGTTTTATATGTATTTTGCATATCTATTTCAATACAAATTTACCTTATTGAATGTGTTTTTTGTATATTTATTTTAATACAAATTTAATTTTTTGATGTGTATTTTGGTATATATATTTTTATAAATAAAAAAAATGCGTTATTTTATGGGTATTTTTATAAATATTTTGATACAAATCTACATTATTTTATGTATTTTGTATATACATTTCAATTCAAATTTAGCTTATTTTACCTGTATTTTGTATATCTATTTTCATACGAATTTAATTACTTCTGTGTATTTTTGTATAATGTTTTATACAAATTTACGTTATTTTATGTGTATTTTGTATATTTATATTTATACAAATACACATTCGTTTATTGGTATTTTGTTTATTTATTTTGAAACGAATTTACATTATTTTATATGTATTTTGTATACTTTTTCTATACGTATTTACTTCATTTTATGTGTATTTTGTATATATATTTTTATACAAATCTACGTTATTTTATGTGTATTCGTATATATATTTTGAAACAAATTTACATTGTTTTATATGTATTTTGCATATCTATTTCAATACAGATTTACCTTATTGTATGTGTATTTTGTATATTTATTTTAATACAAATTAATTTTTTCATGTGTATTTTGGTATATATATTTTTATAGAAAATGCGTTATTTAATGGGTATTTTGCATCTTTATTTTCATACAAATTTACATTGTTTTATTAATATTCTATGTATTTATTTTGATACGATTTTACATTATTCTATTTGTGTTTTGTATATATTTTTTTATACATATTTACATTATTTAATGTGTATTTTGTATATTTTAAAACAAATTTACGTTATTTTATGCGCATCTGTTAAAATATTTTGATACAAATTTACATTATTTTATGTATTTTGTATATATATTTCAATACAAATTTAATTTATTTTATGAATATTTTGTATATCTATTTTCATTTGAATCAAAATAAATAAACAAAATAGCAATAAAATAATGTAAATTCGTATGAGAAAACATATACAAATGCACATAAATTAAAGTAAATTTGCAAATTTGTATTGAAATAGATATGCAAAATACATATAAAACAATGTAAATTTGTTTCAAAATATATATACGAATACACATAAAATAACGTAGATTTCAATAAAAATATATACAAAATACACATAAAATGAAGTAAATACGTATAAAAAAATGAATACAAAATACACATAAAAATCGTATCAAAATAAATAAACAAAATACCAGTAAAAGAATGTGTATTTGTATAAATATAAATATACAAAATACACAAAAAATGTAAATTTGTATAAAACTATATTCAAAAATACACAAAGGTAATTAAATTTCTGTGAAAATATATATACAAAATTCAGCTAAAATAAGCTAAATTTGAATTCAAATGTACATACAAAATACATAAAATAATGTAAATCTGTATCAAAATATTTATACAAATACATATAATAACGTAGATTTGTTTAAAAATATATAAACAAAATACACATTAAGTAATGTAAATACGAATAATAAATATGTACAAAATACACATATAATCATGTAACTGGTATCAAAATAAATAAACAAAATAGCAATAAAATAATGTAAATTTGTATGAGAAAACATATACAAATAACGTAAATTACTAAAAAAATATATGTACAAAAATGCACATAAAATAAAGTAGATTTGCATAAATATATATATACAAAACACACACTAAATAATGTAAATGCGTACATAAAATAACCTAAATTTGTATAAAATTATATACAAAAATACACAAAAATAATTTAAATTCGATTGAAAAGAAATATACAAAATACACATAAAATTTGGTAAATTTGTATTGAAATACATATACAAAATACACATCAAATAATGTAGATTTGAATGAAAATATATAAACAAATACACTTAAAATAACGTAAATTTGTATAAAATAAATATGCAAGATACACATTAAATAATGTAAATGTGTATAAAAAAATATATACAAAAAACAAATAGAATAATGTAAAATCGTATCAAAATAAATACACAGAATATCAATAAAATAATATAAATTTGTATGAAAATAAAGATGCAAAATTCCCAAAAATTATCGCATTTTTATAAAATATATTTACCAATATACACATAAAATATTTAAATTTGTATTGAAATAAATATACAAAATGCATATACAGTAAGGTAAATTTGTATTGAAAGAGATATTCAAAAATACATATAAAACAATGTAAATCTGTTTCAAAATATATATACGAATACACATAAAATAAAGTAGATTTCTATAGAAATATATATACAAAACACACACTAAATAATGTAAATGCGTATAAAACATATATACAAAATACATATCAAATAATGTAAATTCGTATCAAAATAAATAAAGAAAATATCATGAAAAAATGTGTATTTGTATAAAAATAGATAATAGATAATAAATTTGTATAAAATATATATACAAGATACACATTAAATAATGTAAATATGTATAAAAAGTATATACAAAAACAAATAGAATAATGTGACATCGTATCAAAATAAATACACTGAATATTAATAAAATAATGTAAATTTGTATGAAAATAAAGATGCAAAATTCTAAAATAGCGCATTTCTTATAAAATATATATACCAAAATACACATAAAATATTTAAACTTGCATTGAAATAAATATACAAAATGCACATACAATAAGGTAAATTTGTATTGAAAGAGAAATGCAAAAATACATATAAAACAAAGTAAATTTGTTTCAAAATATATATACGAATTCAAATAAAAAAACATAGATTTCTATAAAAATATATATACGAAAAACACATAAAATTAAGTAAATACGTATATAAAAATGTATACAAAATACACATAAAATAATGTAATTTCGAATTAAAATAAATGAAAATTTGAATGAAAATATAAAAACAAATACACTTAAAATAACGTAAATTTGTATAAAATATATAAGCAAGATACACATTAAATAATGTAAATGTGTATAAAAAATTATATACAAAAAACAAATAGAATAATGTAAAATCGTATCAAAATAAATACACAGAATATCAATAAAATAATGTAAATTTGTATGAAAATAAAGATACAAAATTCCCAAAAATTATCGCATTTTTTATAAAAATATATTTACCAAAATACACATCAAATATTTAAATTTGTATTGAAATAAATATACAAAATGCATATACAGTAAGGTAAAATTGTATTGAAAGAGATATTCAAAAATACATATAAAACAATGTAAATTTGTTTCAAAATATATATACGAATACACATAAAATAAAGTAGATTTCTATAGAAATATATATACAAAATACATATGAAATTATGTAAATACGTATAAAAATATATATACAAAATACATATCAAATAATGTAAATTCGTGTCAAAATAAATAAACAAAATATCATGAAAAGAATGTGTATTTGTATAAAAATAGATAATAGATAATAAATTTGTATAAAATATATATGCAAGATACTCATTAAATAATGTAAATATGTATAAAAAAGTATATACAAAAAACAAATAGAATAATGTAACATCGTATCAAAATAAATACACCGAATATTAATAAAATAATGTAAATTTGTATGAAAATAAAGATGCAAAATTCCCATAAAATAGCGCATTTCTTATAAAAATATATACCAAAATACACATAAAATATTTAAATTTGTATTGAAATAAATAAACAAAATGCACACACAATAAGGTAAATTTGTATTGAAAGAGATATGCAAAAATACATATAAAACAATGTAAATTTGTTTCAAAATATATATACGAATACAAATAAAAAACGTAGATTTCTATAAAAATATATATACAAAATACACATAAAATTAAGTAAATACGTATAAAAAAATGTGTATTTGTAAAAATATAAATATACAAAATACACATAAAATATCGTAAATTTGTATAAAACTGTATACAAAAATACACAGATGTAATAAAATTTGTATGAAAATATATATACAAAATACAGCTAAAATAAGCTAAATTTGAATTGAAATGTACATACAAAATACATAAAATAATGTAAATCTGTATCAAAATATTTATACAAATACATATAATAACGTAGATTTGTTTAAAAATATATAAACAAAATACACATTAAGTAATGTAAATACGTATAAAAAATATGTACAAAATACACATATAATCATGTAATTCGTATCAAAATAAATAAACAAAATAGCAATAAAATAATGTAAATTTGTATGAGAAAATATATACAAATAACGCAAATTCGTATAAAAATATGTACAAATATGCACATAAAATAAAGTAAATTAGCATAAAAATATATATACAAAACACAC
This sequence comes from Eriocheir sinensis, assembly GCF_024679095.1. NCBI lineage: Eukaryota > Metazoa > Arthropoda > Malacostraca > Decapoda > Varunidae > Eriocheir > Eriocheir sinensis. The sequence goes on from NC_066510.1 coordinate 14,856,206, forward strand.
TAAATAATGTAAATGCGTAAATAAAATAACCTAAATTTGTATAAAACTATATACAAAAATACACAAAAATAATTTAAATTTGTTTGAAAAGAAATATACAAAATACACATAAAATTAGGTAAATTTGTATGAAATACATATACAAAATACACATCAAATAATGTAAATTTGAATGAAAATATATAAACAAATACACTTAAAATAACGTAAATTTGTATAAAATATATATGCAAGATACACATTAAATAATGTAAATGTGTATAAAAAAATATATACAAAAAACAAATAGAATAATGTAAAATCGTATCAAAATAAATACACAGAATATTAATAAAATAATGTAAATTTGTATGAAAATAAAGATGCAAAATTCCCATAATTATCGCATTTTTATAAAATATATATACCAAAATACACATGAAATATTTAAACTTGTATTGAAATAAATATACAAAATGCATATACAGTAAGGTAAATTTGTATTAAAAGAGATATTCAAAAATACATATAAAACAATGTAAATTTGTTTCAAAATATATATACGAATACACATAAAAGAAAGTAGATTTCTATAGAAATATATATACAAAATATATATGAAATTATGTAAATACGTATAAAAATATATAAACAAAATACATATCAAATAATGTAAATTCGTGTCAAAATAAATAAACAAAATATCATGTAAAGAATGTGTATTTGTATAAAAGTAGATAATAGATAATAAATTTGTATAAAATATATATGCAAGATACTCATTAAATAATGTAAATATGTATAAAAAAGTATATACAAAAAACAAATAGAATAATGTAAATTCGTATCAAAATAAATACACCGAATATTAATAAAATAATGTAAATTTGTATGAAAATAAAGATGCAAAATTCCCATAAAATAGCGCATTTCTTATAAAAATATATATACCAAAATACACATAAAATATTTAAATTTGTATTGAAATAAATATACAAAATGCACATACAATAAGATAAATTTGTATTGAAAGAGATATGCAAAAATACATATAAAACAATGTAAATTTGTTTCAAAATATATATACGAATACAAATAAAAAAACGTAGATTTCTATAAAAATATATATACAAAATACACATAAAATTAAGTAAATACGTATAAAAAAATGTATACAAAATACACATAAAATAATGTAAACTCGATTTAAAATAAATAAACAAAATATCATGTAAAGAATGTGTATTTGTATAAAAATAGATAATAGATAATAAATTTGTATAAAATATATATGCAAGATACTCATTAAATAATGTAAATATGTATAAAAAAGTATATACAAAAAACAAATAGAATAATGTAAATTCGTATCAAAATAAATACACCGAATATTAATAAAATAATGTAAATTTGTATGAAAATAAAGATGCAAAACTCCCATAAAATAGCGCATTTCTTATAAAAATATATATACCAAAATACACATAAAATATTTGAATTTGTATTGAAATAAATATACAAAATGCACATACAATAAGGTAAATTTGTATTGAAAGAGATATGCAAAAATACATATAAAACAATGTAAATTTGTTTCAAAATATATATACGAATACAAATAAAAAAACGTAGATTTATATAAAAATATATATACAAAATACACATAAAATTAAGTAAATACGTATAAAAAAATGTATACAAAATACACATAAAATAATGTAAATTCGATTTAAAATAAATAAAGAAAATACCAATAAAAGAATGTGTATTTGGATAAATATATATATAAAAAATACATATACAAAATAAATATAAAATAAGGTAGATTTGTAATGAAATATATGTACAAAATACACATAAAATAATGTAAATTTATATGAAAATATAAATACAAATACACATAAAATACCATGAATTTGTATAAAAATATATATTCAAAATAAATATTAAATAATGTAAAAGCGTATAAAAATATATATACAAAGTACATATAAAATAATGTAAATTCGTATCAATATAAATCAACAAAACACCAATAAAATAATATATATATATATGAATGAAAATAAATTTACAAAATACACATAACATAACTAAAATTTGTATTAAAATATATACAAAAATACATAGAAATAATATGAGTTTGTATGAAAATAGATATACAAAATACACATAAAACTAGGTAAATTTCTTTTGAAATGTAGATACAAAATAGCCATAAAATATTGTAAATTTGTGTCAAAATATATAAACAAATACACATAAAATAACGTAAATTTGTATGAAAAATATATACAAAATACACTTAGAATAATGTAAATTCGCATCAAAATGAATGAGCAGAAATCAATAAAATAATGTATATTTGTATGAAAATAAAGATGCAAAATACCCAAAAAATAAAGCATATGTTTATAAAAATACAGATACAAAAATACACATCGAATAATTAAATTTGTATTAAAATTAATATACAAAATGCGTATATAATAAGGTAAATTTGTATTGAAAAAATATGCAACATACACGTTTACTCATACAAATTTATATTATTTTATTGGTATTTTGTTTATTTATTTTGATACGAATTACATGATTATATGCGTATTTTATTCACATTTTTTTATACGTATTTACATTATTTAATGTGTATTTTGTTTATATTTTCATACAAATTTACGTTATTATATGTGTATTTGTATAAATATTTTGATACAAATTTACTTTATTTCATGTATTTTGTATATATATTTCAATTCAAATTTAGCTTATTTTGTGTGTATTTTGTATATATTTTCATACAAATTTGATTACTTTTGTGTATTTATGTATATAGTTTTATATAAATTTACGCTATTTTATGTGTATTTTGTATATTTATATTTATACAAATACACATTCTTTTATTGGTATTTTGTTTATTTATTTTGATACGAATTTACATTATTTTATGTGTATTTTGTATACATTTTTTTTATACGTATTCACTTCATTTTATGTGTATTTTGTATATATATATTTATAGAAATCTACGTTATTTTATGTGTATTCGTAAACATATTTTGAAACAAATTTGCTTTGATTTATATGTATTTTGCGTATCTATTTCAATACAAATTTACCTTATTGTATGTGTTTTTTATATATTTATCTTAATACAAATCTAATTTTTTTATGTGTATTTTGGTATATATATTTTTATAAATAAAAAAAATGCGTTATTTTATGGGTATTTTGCCTCTTTATTTTCATACAAATTTACATTATTTTATTAATATTCTGTGTATTTATTTTGATACGATTTTACATTATTCTATTTGTGTTTTGTATATATTTTTTTATACAAATTTACGTTATTTTAAGTGTATTTGTTTATGTATTTTCATTCAAATTTACATTATTTTATGTGTATTTAGTATATGTATTTCCATACAAATTTACCTAATTTATGTGTATTTTGTATATTTATTTTCATACAAATTTAAAATATTTTTTGTGTATTTTTGTATATAGTTTGATACAAATTTAGGTTATTTTATGTGTATTTTGAATATCTATTAAATATATATACAAAATACATATGAAATTATGTAAATACGTATAAAAATATATATACAAAATACATATCAAATAATGTAAATTCGTGTCAAAATAAATAAACAAAATATCATGAAAAGAATGTGTATTTGTATGAAAATAGATAATAGATAATAAATTTGTATAAAATATATATGCAAGATACACATTAAATAATGTAAATATGTATAAAAAAGTATATACAAAAAACAAATAGAATAATGTAAAATCGTATCAAAATAAATACACAGAATATTAATAAAATAATGTAAATTTGTATGAAAATAAAGATGCAAAATTCCCATATAATAGCGCATTTCTTATAAAAATATATATACCAAAATACACATATAATTTTTAAATTTGTATTGAAATAAATATACAAAATGCATATAAAATAAGATAAATTTGTATTGAAAGAGATATGCAAAAATACATATAAAACAATGTAAATTTGTTTCAAAATATATATACGAATACAAATAAAAAAACGTAGATTTCTATAAAAATATATATACAAAATACACATAAAATTAAATAAATAAGTATAAAAAAATGTATTCAAAATACACATAAAATAATATAAATTCGAATTAAAATAGATAAACAAAATTCCAATAAAAGAATGTGTATTTGGATAAATATAAATATACAAAATACACGTACAAAATAAACATAAAATAAGGTTGATTTGTAATAAAATATATGTACAAAATACACATACAATAATGTAAATTTATATGAAAATATATATACAAATACACATAAAATACCATGAATTTGTATAAAAATATATATTCAAAATAAATATTAAATAATGTAAAAGCGTATAAAAATATATATACAAAGTACATATAAAATGAAAATTAAGATGCAAAATACCTATAAAATAACGCATTTTTTATAAAATTATTGATACCAAAATACACATAAAATATTTGAACTTGTATTAAAATAAATATACAAAATGCACATACAATAAGGTAAATTTGTATTGAAATAGATATGCAAAATACATATAAAATAATGTAAATTTGTTTCAAAATATATATACGAATACACATAAGATAACGTAGATTTCTATAAAAATACATATACAAAATACACATAAAATTAAGTAAATACGTATAAAAAATGTATACAAAATACACATAAAATAATGTAAATTCGTATAAATGTAAATAAACAATATACCAATAAAAGAATGTGTATTTGTATAAATATAAATATACAAAATGCACATAAAATACCGTAAATTTATATAAAACTATATACATAAAATAACGCAAATTTCTATAAAAATATATGTACAAAAATGAACATTAAATAAATTTGCATAAAAATATATATACAAAACACACATTAGATAATGTAAATGAGTATAAAAATATGTATACAAAATACCTATGAAATAATCTAAATTCGTATCGAATTAAACTAAGAAATACCAATAAAATAATGTAATTTTGGATGAAAATATATATACAAAATACACATAAAATAACCTAAATAAAAATACAAATATACACATAAAATAATTTAAAATTGAATGAAATAAATATACAAAATAAACATAAAATAAGGTAAATTTGTAATGAAATATATGAAAAAATACACATAAAATAATATAAATTTGTATGAAAATATATATACAAATACACATTAAATAACATGAATTTGTATAAAATTTGTATCAAAATATATACTTATACACACAATAAAATAACGTAATTTTTTTATGAAAATGTATATACAAAATACACATAAAATAATTTAAATAAGTAGAAAAATATATATACAAAAAACACATAAAATAATGTAAATATGTATGAAAATAAATAAACAAATACACATAAAATAATGTAAATTTGGATAAAATATATATCATAAAATAATGTAAATTCGTATCAAAATAAATAAACAAAATACCAATAAAAGAATGTGTATTTGTATGAATATAAATATACAAAATACACATAAAATAACGTAAATTTATATAAAACTATATACAAAAATACACAGAAGTAATTAAATTTGTATGAAAATATATACAAGATACACACAAAATAAGCTAAATTTGAATTGAAATATATATACAAAATACATGAAATAAAGTAAATTTGTATCAAAATATTTATACAAATACACATATAATAACGTAAATTTGTATGAAAATATATAAACAAAATACACATTAAATAATGTAAATACGTATAAAAAATATGTACAAAATACACATATAATCATGTAATTCGTATCAAAATAAATAAACAAAATACCAATAAAATAATATAAATTTGTATGAGTAAACGTGTATGTTGCATATTTTTTCAATACAAATTTACCCTATTATAACATCATCTCTCCTCCTCTAAACCTCACCTTCTCTTCCTTACCGAAACGCAGGTTTCTGAGGCTACTGACAGCAATCTCTACTCTGTTCCCTCCTACTATCTCTATCCTAAATTTCAATCCAAAGCTGGATGTTGCGCCTACGTGCGCAACGACATCACTTGCTCTCGTGCCCACGACCTTGACTCTTCTGAATTTTCCACCATCTGGTTAAGACTTCACTGTCATTCTATTACTAAATACATCTGTGCTGTCTATCTCTCACCTAACTCTACCAACTATGTAAAATTCTTTGACTATTTGAATTCTAAAGTGGAGCACATCTTGACCCACTCTCCCTTCGCTGAAATCTCCATCCTAGGAGATTTCAATGTTCACCACCAGCTTTGGCTTTCATCCTCTTTCACTGACCATCCTGGTGAACAAGCCTACAACTTTGCTATCCTCAACGACCTAGAGCAGTTGGTCCAGCACCCTACACGTATTCCCGACCGTCTTGGAGATCGGCCCAACATTCTAGACCTCTTCCTTACCTCAAACCCTTCTGCTTATTCTGTCAAACTGTTCTCTCCGTTGGGCTCCTCCGATCACAATCTTATTTCTGCATCCTGTCCTATCGCTCCTGTACACCCTCTGGACCCACCGAAGAGGCGATGCTTCTGGCATTTTGCTTCAGCTCGGTGGGACGACCTGAGGATGTACTTTTCCGATTTCCCGTGGAATGATTATTGCTTCCAGGATAGAGACCCCTCTGTGTGTGCTCAGCGCATCACAGAGGTGATTGTCTCTGGAATGGAGGCATACATTCCTCGTTCTTTCGCTACTCCTCACGCTAAAAAGCCTTGGTTTAATCATGCTTGTTCTCGTGCTGTCAATGATAGAGAGGTAGCTCACAAAGGTACCAGAGCCTTCAAACTAATGCTAATTATGAACTTTACATTTCTGCCCGAAATCGTGCCAAATCTATTCTCCGACTAACCAAAATTCTTTCATTAATAGAAAATGTCAAAACCTTGCTTTCTCTAACTCTTCCCGTGACTTCTGGCATCTAGCCAAAACATCTCCTCCAACTTCACTTCTTCATCTTTCCCTCCACTCCTCAGTCCTGACGGCAACACTGCCGTCTCATCTATCTCTAAGGCTGAACTCTTCTCTCAAACTTTTTCTAAAAACTCCACTCTGGACGATTCTGGGCATATTCCTCCTACTCATCCCCCCTCTGACTCCTTTATGCCTGTTATAAAGATTCTTCAAAATGATGTTTTCTATGCCCTCTCTGGCCTCAATCCTCAGAAGGCTTATGGACCTGATGGAGTGCCTCCTATTGTCCTTAAAAACTGTGCTTCCGTGCTGTCACCCTGCCTGGTCAAACTCTTTCGCCTCTGCCTGTCAACATCTACCTTTCCTTCTTGCTGGAAGTATGCCTTCATACAGCCTGTACCTAAGAAGGGTGACCGCTCCAATCCCTCAAACTACCGTCCTATTGCTTTACTTTCTTGTCTATCTAAAGCTTTTGAATCAATCCTTAACCGGAAGATTCAAAAGCACCTTTCCACTTCTGACCTTCTATCTGATCGCCAGTATGGGTTCCGCAAGGGGCGTTCTACTGGTGATCTCCTAGCCTTCTTAACTGACTTCTCTCTTAGCCGTTTCGGTGAAACTTTTGCTATTGCGCTGGACATATCAAAAGCTTTTGATAGGGTCTGGCACAAATCTTTGCTTTCTAAACTACCCTCCTACGGTTTCTATCCTTCTCTCTGTACATTTATCTCCAGTTTCCTTTCTGACCGTTCTATTTCTGCCGTGGTAGACGGTCACTGTTCTTCCCCTAAATCTATTAACAGTGGTGTCCCACAGGGTTCTGTCCTATCTCCCACTCTTTTTCTGTTGTTCATTGATGATCTTCTTTCCAAAACGAACTGTCCTATCCACTCCTACGCCGATGATTCCACTCTGCATTATTCAACTTCTTTTAATAGAAGACCCACCCTTCAGGAACTTAACGACTCAAGGCTGGAGGCTGCAGAACGCTTAGCCTCAGACCTTACTATTATTTCCGATTGGGGCAAGAAGAACCTGGTGTCCTTCAACGCCTCAAAAACACAGTTTCTCCACCTATCCACTCGACACAATCTGCCAAACAACTATCCCCTATTCTTTGACAACACCCAGCTATCACCTTCCTCAACACTAAACATCCTCGGTCTATCCTTAACTCAAAATCTCAACTGGAAACTTCATATCTCATCTCTTACTAAATCAGCTTCCTCGAGGCTGGGCGTTCTGTACCGTCTCCGCCAGTTCTTCTCCCCTGCACAGTTGCTGTCCATATACAGGGGCCTTGTCCGCCCTCGTATGGAGTATGCATCTCATGTGTGGGGGGGCTCCACTCACACAGCTCTTCTAGACAGAGTGGAGGCTAAGGCTCTTCGTCTCATCAGCTCTCCTCCTCATACTGATAGTCTTCTACCTCTTAAATTCCGCCGCAATGTTGCCTCTCTTTCTATCTTCTATCGATATTTCCACGCTGACTGCTCTTCTGAACTTGCTAACTGCATGCCTCCCCCCCTCCCGCGGCCCCGTTGCACTCGGCTTTCTACTCATGCTCATCCCTATACTGTCCAAACCCCTTATGCAAGAGTTAACCAGCATCTTCACTCTTTCATCCCTCACACTGGTAAACTCTGGAACAATCTTCCTTCATCTGTATTTCCTCCTGCCTACAACTTGAACTCTTTCGAGAGGAGGGTATCAGGACACCTCTCCTCCCGAAATTGACCTCTGATTTTCGACACTCCTTTAACCTCTGTTCGGGAGCAGTGAGTAGCGGGCCTTTTTTTCTTTTTTTTTTCTTTGCGCCCTTGAGCTGTCTCCTTAGCTGTAAAAAAAAAATATATATACGCATTTTGTATATTAATTTTAATACGAATTTAATTATTCGATGTGTATTTTTGTATCTGTATTTTTATAAACATATGCTTAATTTTTTGCGTATTTTGCATCTTTATTTCATACAAATTTACATTATTTTATTGATATTCTGCTCATTCATTTTGATACGAAATGACATTATTCTATGTGTATTTTGTATATATTTTTCATACAAATTTACGTTATTTTATGTTTAAAAATATGTACAAAATACACATATAATTATGTAATTCGTATCAAAATAAATAAACAAAATACCAATAAAATAATATAAATTTGTATGAGTAAACGTGTATGTTGCATATTTTTTCAATACAAATTTACCTTATTATATACGCATTTTGTGTATTAATTTTAATACAAATTTAATTATTCGATGTGTATTTTTGTATCTGTATTTTTATAAACATATGCTTTATTTTTTGGGTATTTTGCATCTTTATTTTCATACAAATTTACATTATTTTATTGATATTCTGCTCATTCATTTTGATACGAATTGACATTATTCTATGTATATTTTGTATATATTTTTCATACAAATTTACGTTATTTTATGTGTATTTGTTTATATATTTTGACACAAATTTACAATATTTTATGGGTATTTTGTATATATATTTCAAAAGAAATTTACCTAGTTTTATGTGTATTTTGTATATCTATTTTCATACAAACTCAAATTATTTCTATGTATTTTTGTATATATTTTAATACAAATTTTAGTTATGTTATGTGTATTTTGTAAATTTATTTTCATTCAAATATATATTATTTTATTGGTGTTTTGTTGATTTATATTGATACGAATTTACATTATTTTTATTGTACTTTGTATATATATTTTTATACGCTTTTACATTATTTAATATTTATTTTGAATATATATTTTTATACAAATTCATGGTATTTTATGTGTATTTGTATATATATTTTTATATAAATTTACATTATTTTATGTGTATTTTGTACATATATTTTTTTTACAAATCTACCTTATTTTATGTTTATTTTGTATGTGTATTTTGTATATTTATATTTATCCAAATACACATTCTTTTATTGGTATTTTGTTTATTTATTTTAATTCGAATTTACATTTTTTTATGTGTATTTTGTATATATTTTTTATACGTATTTACTTAATTTTAAGTGTATTTTGTATATATATTTTTATAGAAATCTACGTTTTTTTATTTGCATTCGTATATATATTTTGAAACAAATTTACATTGTTTTATATGTATTTTTGCATATCTCTTTCAATACAAATTTACCTTATTTTATGTGCATTTTGTATGTTTATTTCAATGCAAATTTAAATATTTTATGTGTATTTTGGTATATATATTTTTATAAGATTACGAAAATTTGAGTAAAAATATATACAAAAAAACAAAAAAATAAATTTCAATTTGTATGAAAATAGATATACAAAATACACATATAATTATTTAAATTTGTATTTAAATACATGTACAAAATACACATAAAATAATGTAAATTTGTATGAAATGAAAACAAATTCACAAAATTCGCGTCAAAATAAATAAACAAAATATCAATAAAAGAATGTGTATTTGTATGAAAATAGATATACAAAATACACATAAAATAACCTAAATTTGTATCAAACTATATACAAAAATACACAACAATATTTTAAATTTGTATGAAAATAAATATTCAAAATACACATAAAATTAGGTAAATTTGTATTGAAATACATACACAAAATACACATAAAATAATGTAACTTTGAATGAAAATACATAAACAAATACACTTAAAATAACGTAAATTTGTATAAAAAAATATGTACAAAACACAAATAGAATAATGTAAAATCGTATCAAAATAAATACACAGAATATTAATAAAATAATGTAAATTTGTATGAAAATAAAGAAGCAAAATACTCATAAGATAACGCATTTTTTTTATTTATAAAAATATATATACCAAAATACACATCAAAAAATTAAATTTGTATTAAAATAAATATACAAAAAACACATACAATAAGGTAAATTTGTATTGAAATAGATATGCAAAATACATATAAAACAATGTAAATTTGTTTCAAAATATATATACGAATACACATATAATAACGTAGATTTCTATAAAAATATATATACAAAATACACATAAAATGAGGTAAATACGTATAAAAAAATGTATACAAAATACACATAAAATAATGTAAATTCGTATCAAAATAAATAAACAAAATAGCAATAAAAGAATGTGTATTTGTATAAATATAAATATACAAAATACACATAAAATAACGTAAATTTATATAAAACTATATACAAAAATACACAGAAGTAATTAAATTTGTATGAAAATATATACAAAATACACACAAAATAAGCTAAATTTGAGTTGAAATATATATACAAAATACATGAAATAAAGTAAATTTGTATCAAAATATTTATACAAATACACATATAATAACGTAAATTTGTATGAAAATATATAAACAAAATACACATTAAATAATGTAAATACGTATAAAAAAATATGTACAAAATACACATATAATCATGTAATTCGTATCAAAATAAATAAACAAAATACCAATAAAATAATATAAATTTGTATGAGTAAACGTGTATGTTGCATATTTTTTCAATACAAATTTACCTTATTATATACGCATTTTGTATATTAATTTTAATATATGTGTATTTGAATATATATTTTGATACAAATTTACATTATTTTATGTATTTTCTATATTTATTTCAATTCAAATTTAGCTTATTTTATGTGTCTTTTGTATATCTATTTTCATACAAATTTAATTATTTTTGTTTATTTTTGTATATAGTTTTATACAATTTTACGTTATTTTATGTGTATTTTGTATATTTATATTTATACAAGTAAATATTCTTTAATTGGCATTTAGTTTATTTATTTTGATACGGTTTTACATTATTTTATGTGTATTTTGTATACATTTTCTTATACGTATTTACTTCATTTTATGTGTATTTTGTATATATATTTTTATAGAAATCTACGTTATTTTATGTGTATTCGTATATATATTTTGAAACAAATTTACATTGTTTTATGTGTATTTTGCATATCTATTTCAATACAAATTTACCTTATTGTATGTGCATTTTGTATATTTATTGTAATACAAATTTAAATATTTTATGTGGATTTTGGTATATATATTTTCATAAAAAATGCGTTGTTTTATGGGTATTTTGCGTCTTTATTTTCATACAAATTTACATTTTTTTATTAATATTCTGTGTATTTATTTTGATACTATTTTACATTATTCTATTTGTGTTTTGTATATATTTTTTTATACATATTTACATTATTTAATGTGTATTTTCTAAATATATTTCATACAAACTTTTGTTATTTTAAGTGTATTTGTTTATATATTTTTATTCAAATTTACATTATTTTATGTGTATTTTGTATATGTATTTCAATAGAAATTTAACTAGTTTTATGTGTATTTTGTATATATATTTTTATACAAATTTAAATTATTTTTGTGTATTTTTTAATAGAGTTTTATACAAATATACAATATTTTATGTGTATTTTGTATATCTATTTTCATACAAATACACATTCTTTTATTGATATTTTGTTTATTTATTTTGATGCGAATTTATATTATTTAATGTGTATTGTGTATATATATTTTTTTACGTATTTACGTCATTTCATGTGTATTTTTTATATATATTTCTATAGAAATATACGTTATTTTATGTGTATTCGTATATATATTTTGAAACAAATATACATTGTTTTATGTGCATTTTGTATATTTTTTCAATACAATATTCCCTTATTGTACGTGCATTTTGTATATTAATTTTAATACAAATTTAATTATTCTATGTGTATTCTTGTATATGTATTTTTAAAAAAATATGCTTTATTTTATGGGTATTTTGCATCTTTATTTTCATACAAAATTACATTATTTTATTGATATTCTGTGTATTTTGATACGATTTTACATTATTCTATGTATATTTTGTATATCTATTTTATACAAATGTACGTTATTTTAAGTGAATTTGTTTTGATTTCATACAAATTTACATTATTTTATGTGTATTTTGTACATGTATTTAAATACATATTTAACTATATATATGTGTATTTTGTATATCTATTTTCATATAAATTGAAATTTATTTTTTTGTTTTTTTGTATATATTTTTATTCAAATTTTCGTAATTTTATGTGTATTTTGTATATTTATTTTCCTACAAATATACGTTCTTTTATCGGAATTTTGTTTATTTATTTTGATACGAATTTTCATTTTTTTAGGTGTATTTGATATATATATTTTTATACTTATTTGCATAATTTTATATGTATTTTGAATATATATTTTCATAGAAATTTACTCTATATGTATATACAAAAAAACACAAAAATAATTTAAATTTGTATGAAAATAAATATACAAAATACACATAAAATTAGGTAAATTTGTATTGAAATACATATACAAAATACACTTAAAATAATGTAAATTTGAATGAAATTTTATAAACAAATACACTTAAAATGACGTTAGTTTGTATAAAATATATATAAAAAATACACATTAAATAATGAAAATATGTATAAAAAATATATACAAAACACAAATAGTATAATATAAAATCGTATCAAAATATATACACAGAATATTAATAAAATAATGTACATTTGTATGAAAACTAAGATGCAAAATACCTATAAAATAACGCATTTTTTATCAAATTATATATATACCAAAATACACATAAAATATTTGAATTTGTATTAAAATAAATATACAAAATGCACATACAATTAGGTAAATTTGTATTGAAATAGATATGCAAAAAACATATAAAACAATGTAAATTTGTTTTAAAATATATATACGAATACACATAAAATAACGTAGATTTCTATAAATATATATATACAAAATACAAATAAAATTAAGTAAATACGAATCAAAAATGTATACAAAATACATAAAATAATGTAAATTCGTATAAATATAAATAAACAAAATACCAATAAGAGAATGTGTATTTGTATAAATATAAATATACAAAATGCACATAAAATAACGTAAATTTGTATAAAACTATATACAAAAATACACAGAAGTAATTAAATTTGCATGAAAATAGATATACAAAATACACACAAAATAAGCTAAATTTGAATTGAAATATATATACAAAATACATAAAATAAAGTAAACTCGTTTCAAAATATTTTTAACAAATACACATATAATAACGTAAATTTGTAAAAAAAAATATATAAACAAAATACACATTAAGTAATGTAAATACGTATAAAAAATATTTACAAAATACACCAATAATCAAGTCATTCGTATCAAAATAAATAAACAAAAAACTAATTAAATAATGTAAATTTGTATAAGAAAACATACAAAATACACATAAAATAACGTTTTAAGTTTCTATAAAAATATATGTACAAAAATGCACATAAAATTAGTTTGCATAAAAAAATATATACAAGACACACATTAGATAATGTAAATGAGTATAAAAATATGTATACAAAATACCTATGAAATAATCTAAATTCGTATCGAGTTAAATTAAGAAAATAACAATAAAATAATGTAATTTTGGATGAAAATATATATAGAAAACACACATAAAATAACCTAAATACAAATACAAATATACACATTAAATAATTTAAAATTGAATGAAATAAATATACAAAATAAACATAAAATAAGGTAAATTTGTAATAAAATATATGTAAGAATACACATAAAATAATATAAATTTGTATGAAAATATATATACAAATACACATAAAATAACATGAATTTGTATAAAATGTTTCAAAATATATACGAATACACAAAATAAAATAACGTAAATTTTTATGAAAATGTATATATAAAATACACATAAAATAGTTTAAATACGTAGAAAAATATATATACAAAATACACATAAAATAATGTAAATTCGTAAAAAATTAAATACACAAAATTCCAATAAAAGAATGTATATTTGTAGGAAAATATATATACAAAAAACAAATAAAATAACTAGAATTTGTATAAAAATATATACAAAAATACACAAAAATAATTTAAATTTGTTTGAAAATAGATATGAAAAATACACATAAAGTTAGGCAAATTTGTATTGAAATACATATACAAAACTCACATAAAATAATGTAAATTTGTATGAAAATATATAAACAAATACATATAAAATCACGTAAATTTGGATAAAATATATATACAAAATATACATTAAATATTTTAAATATGTATAAAAATATATATTATATATATTTTTATTGATATTTGCGTTATTTATGTGTATTTTGTATATGTTTTCTCATAGAAATTTACATTATTTTATTGGTATTTTGTCTATTTATTTTGATACGAATTACATGATTATTTGTGTATTTTTTACATTTTTTTATACGTATTTACATTATTTAATGTGTATTTTGTTTATATATTTTTATACAAATTTACGTTATTATATGTGTATTTGTATAGGTATTTTGATACAAATTTACATTATTTTATGTATTTTGTATATATATTTCAATTCAAATTTAGCTTATTTTATGTGTATTTTGTATATCTATTTATTTTAATACCAAATCAAATATTTTGTGTTTTTTCGTGTATATATTTTTATAAAAAATGCGTTATTTAATGGGTATTTTGCATCTTAATTTTCATACAAATTTACATTATTTTATTAATATTTTCTGTTTTTATTTTGATACGATTTTACATTATTTTATTTGTGTTTTGTATATATTTTTTTTTATACATATTTACATTATTTAATGTGTTTTTTGAATATATATTTGACAAATTTACCTTATTTTAAGTCTATAAGTTTATATATTTTCATTCAAATTTACATTATTTTCAGTGTATTTTGTATATGTATTTCAATACAAATTTACCTAATTTTATATGTTTTTTGTATATTTATTTTCATACAAGTTTAAATTATTTTTGTGTATTTTTGTTTATAGTTTTATACAAATTTAGGTTATTTTATGTGTATTTTGTGTATCTATTTTCATACAAATACACATTCTTTTCATGATATTTTGTTTATTTATTTTGACACGAATTAACATTATTTAATGTGTATTTTGTATATATTTTTTTATACGTATTTACATTATTTCAAGTGTATTTTGTATTATATTTCTATAGAAATCTGCGTTATTTTATGTGTATTCGTATATATATTTTGAAACAAATTTACATTGTTTTATGTGTATTTTGCATATTTTTTCAATACAAATTTACCTTATTGTATGTGTATTTTGTATATTAATTTTAATACAAATTTGATTAATCTATGTGTATTTTTGTATATGTATTTTTATAAAAATATGTAATTAGTTAAATTTGTATTTAAATACATGTACAAAATACACATAAAATAATGTAAATTTGTATGAAATGAAAACAAATTCACATAAAATAACGTACATTTGTATAAAATAGATATACAAAATAATTTTATGTGTATTTTGTATATTTATTTTCATACAAATTTAAATTATTTTTGTGTATTTTTGTATATAGTTTTATACAAACTTAGGTTATTTTATGAGTATTTTGTATATCTATTTTCATACAAATACACATTCTTTTATTGATATTTTGTTTATTTATTTTGACGAGAATTTAAATTATTTAATGTGTATTTTGTATATATATTTTTATACGTATTTACATCATTTCATGTGTATTTTGTATTCGTATATCGATTTTTAAACAAATTTACACTTTTATGTGTATTTTGCATATTTTTTCAATACAAATTTACCTTATTGTATATGCATTTTGTATATTAATTTTAATACAAATTTAATTATTCTATGTGTATTTTTGTATATGTATTTTTATAAAAATATGCTTTATTTTATGGGTATTTTGCATCTTTATTTTCATACAAATTTACGTTATTTTATTGATATTCTGCTCATTCATTTTGATACGATTTGACATTATTCTATGTGTATTTTGTATATATTTTTCAAACAAATTTACGTTATTTTATGTGTATTTGTTTATATATTCTGACACAAATTTACAATATTTTATGGGTATTTTGTATATATATTTCAAAAGAAATTTACTTATTTTTATGTGTATTTTGAATATCTATTTTCATACAAACTCAAATTATTTTTATGTATTTTTGTATATATTTCAATTCAAATTTTAGTTATGTTATGTGTATTTTGTAAATCTATTTTCAATCAAATATATATTATTTTATTGGTATTTTGTTGATTTATATTGATACGAATTTACATTATTTTATATGTACTTTTTATATATATTTTTATACGCATTTACATTATTTAATATTTATTTTGAATATATAATTTTATACAAATTCATGGTATTTTATGTGTATTTGTATATATATTTTCATATAAATTTACATTATTTTATGTGTATTTTGTACATATATTTCATTACAAATTTACCTTATTTTATGTTTATTTTGTACGTGTATTTTGTACATTTATATTTATAAAAAAACACATTCTTTTATTGGTATTTTGTTTATTTATTTTGTTTCGAATTTATATTATTTTATGTGTATTTTGTTTACATTTTTTTATACGTATTTACCTAATTTTATGTGTATTTTGTATATATGTTTTTATAGAGATCTACGTTATTTTATATGTATGCGTATATATATTTTGAAACAAATTTACTTTGTTTTATATGTATTTTTGCATATCTCCTTCAATAGAAGTTTACCTTATTGTATGTGCATTTTGTACATTTATTTCAATACAAATTTAAATATTTTATGTGTATTTTGATATATATATTTTTATAAGAAATGTGCTATTTGATGGGAATTTTGCATCTTTATTTTCATACAAATTTACATTATTTTATTAATATTCGGCGTATTTATTTTGATACGATCTTACATTATTCTATTTGTTTTTTGTATATATATATATATTTTTATACATATTTACATTATTTAATGTATATCTTGCATATATATTTCATACAAATTTATTATCTATTATTTATTTTCATACAAATACACATTCTTTTCACGATATTTTGTTTATTTATTTTGACACGAATTTACATTACTTAATTTGTATTTTATGTATATATTTTTATACGTATTTACATAATTTCATGTGTATTTTGTATATATATTTCTATAGAAATCTACGTTATTTTATGTGTATTCGTATATATATTTTGAAACAAATTTACAATGTTTTATTTGTATTTTGCGTTTTTTTTTCAATACAAATTTACCTTATTGTATGTGTGCATTTTGTATATTAATTTTAATACAAATTTAATTATTCTATGTGTATTTTTGTATATGTATTTTTAAAAAAAAAATATGCTTAATCTTATGGGTATTTTGCATCTTTGTTTTCATACAAATTTAAATTATTTTATTGATATTCTGTGTACATATTTTGATACGATTTTACATTATTCTATGTATAACAAAAATAAATACAGAATACACAAAAATAGATATAAACAATGTAAATTTGTTTCAAAATATATATTCGAATACACATGACATGGGTATTTTGAATCTTAATTTTCATACAAATTTACATTATTTTATTAATATTTTCTGTATTTATTTTGATACGATTTTACATTGTTTTATTTGTGTTTTGTATATATTTTTTTATACATATTTACATTATTTAAAGTGTTTTTTGTATATATATTTGATACAAATTTACGTTATTTTAAGTCTATATGTATATATATTTTCATTCAAATTTACATTATTTTATGTGTATTTTGTATATGTATTTCAATACAAATTTACCTAATTTTATATGTTTTTTGTATATTTATTTTCATACAAGTTTAAATTATTTTTGAGTATTTTTGTTTATAGTTTTATACAAATTTAGGTTATTTTATGTGTATTTTGTATATCTATTTTCATACAAATACACATTCTTTTCATGATATTTTGTTTATTTATTTTGACACGAATTAACATTATTTAATGTGTATTTTGTATATATATTTTTATACGTATTTATATTATTTCAAGTGTATTTTGAATATATATTTCTAAAAAAATCTGCGTTATTTTATGTGTATTCGTATATATATTTTGAAACAAATTTACATTGTTTTATGTGTATTTTGCATATTTTTTCAATACAAATTTACCTTATTGTATGTGTATTTTGTATATTAATTTTAATACAAATTTGATTAATCTATGTGTATTTTTGTGTATGTATTTTTATAAAAATATGCTTTATTTTAAGGGTATTTTGCATCTTTATTTTCATACAAATTTACATTATTTTATTGATATTCTGTGTATTTATTTGGTATGATTTTATATTATTCTATGTGTATTTTGCATATATATTTTATATAAAATGTATTTGTTTTCATTTCATACAAATCTACATTATTTTATGTGTTTTTTGTACATGTATTTAAATACAAATTTAACTAGTTATATGTGTATTTTGTATATCTATATTGTATGTATATTTTCATAGAAATTTACTCTATTTTATGAGTATTCATATATATATTTTGATACAAATTTACATTATTGATGTGTATTTTGCATATCTATTTCAATACAATTTTTTTTTATTGTACGTGCATTTTGTATATTTATTTTAATACAAATTTAATTATTTTATATGTATTTTTGTATATATATTTTTATGCAAATATGCGTTATTATATGGATATTTTGCAGCTTTAATTTCATACAAATTTACATTATTTTATTGATATTCTCTTTATTTATTTTGATACGATTTAACATTATTCTATGTGTATTTTGTATATATTTTTTATACATATTTACATTATTTAAGGTTTATTTTGTATATATATTTTATCCAAATTTACATTATTTTATGTGTATTTCTTTATATATTTTTATACAAATTTACATTATTTTATGTGTATTTTGTATATACATTTTCATAAAAAAATTACGTTATTTTATTGTGTGTATTCGTATATATTTTGATACAAATTTTATACAAATTCATGTTATTTAATGTGTATTTGTATATATATTTTCATACAAATTTATATTATTTTATGTGTATTTTTTCATATATTTCATTACAAATTTACCTTATTTTATGTTTATTTTGTATATTTATTTCATTCAATTTTAAATTATTTTATGTGTATATTTGTATTTGTATTTAGGTTATTTTATGTGTATTTTGCATATATATTTTCATCCAAAATTACATTATTATATTGGTATTTTCTTAATTTAACTCGATACGAATTTAGATTATTTCATAGGTATTTTGTATACATATTTTTATACTCATTTACATTATCTAATGTGTGTTTTGTATATATATTTTTATGCAAATTTATTTTATGTTCATTTTTGTACATATATTTTTATAGAAATTTGCGTTATTTTATGTATATAGTTTTATATAAATTTACGTTATTTTATGTGCATTTTGTATATTTATATTTATACAAATACACATTCTTATATTGTTATATTGTTTATTTATATTTATACTAATTTACATTATTTTATATGTATTTGGTATACATTTTTTTTATACGTATTTACTTAATTTTATGGTTATTTTGTATATGTATTTTTATAGAAATCTACGTTATTTTATGTGTATTCGCATATATATTTTGAAACAAATTTACATTATTTTATATGTATTTTGCATATCTATTTCAATACAAATTTACCTTATTGTATGTGCATTTTGTATATTTATTTTGATACAAATTCAAACATTTTATGTGTATTTTGGTATCAATAATTTTATAAAAAATGCGTTATTTTATAGGTATTTTGCATCTTAATTTTCATACAAATTTACATTATTTTATTAATATTCTGTGTATATATTTTGATACGATTTTACATTATTCTATTTGTGTTTTGTATATATTTTTTTTATACATATTTACATTATTTAATGTGTATTTTGTATATATATTTCATACAAATCAACGTTATTATATGTGTATTTGTTTATATATTTTCTTTCAAATTTACATTATTTTATGTGTATTTTGTATATGTATTTCATTAGAAATTAACCTAAGTTTATGTGTATTTTGTATATTTCTTTTCATACAAATTTAAATTATTTTTGTGTAATTTTGTATATAGTTTTATATAAATTTAGATTATTTTATGTACGCATTTACATTATTTAATGTGTGTTTTGTATATATATTTTTATCCAAAGTTAATTTATTCTACGTTCATTTTTGGACATATATTTTCATAGAAATTAGCGTTATTTTATATGTATTTGTATATGTTTTCTCATACAAATTTACATTATTTTATTGCTATTTTGTTTATTTAGTTTGATACGAATTACATGATTATATGTGTATTTTGTACATATTTTTTATACGTATTTACATTACTTAATGTGTATTTTGTTTATATATTTTTAAACAAATTTACGTTATTATATGTATTTTTGTAAATATTTTGATACAAATTTACATTATTTTATGTATTTTGTATATACATTTCAATTCAAATTTAGCTTATTTTATCTGTCTTTTGTATATCTATTTTCATACGAATTTAATTACTTCTGTGTATTTTTGTATATAGTTTTATACAAATTTACGTTATTTTATGTGTATTTTGTATATTTATATTTATACAAATACACATTCTTTTATTGGTATTTTGTTTATTTATTTTGATACGAATTTACGTTATTTTATGTGTATTTTGTATACATTTTTTTATACGTATTTACTTCATTTTACGTGTATTTTGTATATATATTTTTATACAAATCTACGTTATTTTATGTGTATTCGTACATATATTTTGAAACAAATTTACATTGTTTTATATGTATTTTGCATATCTATTTCAATACAGATTTATCTTATTGTATGTGTATTTTGTATATTTATTTTAATACAAATACATTTTTTTATGTGTATTTTTGTATATATATTTATAAAAAAAATGCGTTATTTTATGGGTATTTTGCTTCTTTATTTTCATACAAATTTACATTATTTTATTAATATTCTGTGTATTTATTTTGATACGATTTTACATTATTCTATTTGTGTTTTGTATATATTTTTTTATACAAATTTACGTTATTTTAAGTGTATTTGTTTATGTATTTTCATTCAAATTTACAGTATTTTATGTGTATTTTGTATATGTATTTCAATACAAATTTACCTAATTTTATGTCGATTTTGTATATTTATTTTCATACAAATTTAAATTATTTTTGTGTATTTTTGTATAAAGTTTTATACAAATTTATGTTATCTTATGTGTATTTTGTATATTTATTTTCATACAAATACACATTCTTTTATTGACATTTTGTTTATTTATTTTGACGCGAATTTACATTATTTAATGTGTATTTTCTATATATATTTTTATACGTATTTACATCCTTTCATGTGTATTTTGTATATTTATTAAAAATGCGTTATTTTATGGGTATTTTGCATCTCTATTTTCATACAAATTTACATTATATTATTTACATTCTGTGTATTTATTTTAATACGATTTTACATTATTCTATTTGTGTTTTGTATATATATTTTTTATACATATTTACATTATTTAATGAGTATTTTTTATATATATTTTATACAAATTTATGTTAATTTAAGTGTATTTGTTTATATATTTTCATTCAATTTTACATTATTTTATGAGTATTTTGTATATGTATTTCTTTACAAATTTACCTAATTTTATGTGTATTTTCTATATTTATTTTCATACAAATTTAACTTATTTTTGTGTATTTTTATATATAGTTTTATACAAATTTACGTTATTTTATGTGTATTTTGTATATGTATTTTCATACAAATACACATTCTTTTATTGATATTTTAATTATTTATTTTGACACGAATTTACATTATTTAATGTGTATCTAGTATATATATTTTTATACGTATTTACAACATTTCATGTATATTTTGAATATATATTTCTATAGAAATCTACGTTATTTTATGTGTATTCGTATATATATTTTGAAACAAATCTACATTATTTTATGTGTATTTTGTATATATATTTCATTATAAATTTATCTTATTTGAAGTTTATTTTTATATCTATTTTCATTCAAATTCGAATCATTTTATGTGCATATATTTATTTGTATTTACGTTATTTTATGTGTATTTTCTATATATATTTTCATTCAAAATTACATTATTTTATCGGTATTTTGTTCATTTATTTCGATACGAATTTAGATTATTTCATGTGTATTTTCTATACATATACATATAGAGTAGATTTCTATGAAAATATATATTCAAAATAAATATAAAATTATGTAAATAAGTATAAAAATATATATATCAAATACACCAAAAAAATTAAATTCGTATCAAAATAAATTAATAAAATTCCGATAAAAGAACGTATATTTGTAGGAAAATAAATATACAAAATACACATAAAATTACGAAAATTTGAATAAAAATATATACAAAAATACACAAAATTAATTTCAATTTGTATGAAAATAGATATACAAAATACACATATAATTAGTTAAATTTGTATTTAAATACATGTACAAAATTCACATAAAATAATGTAAATTTGTATGAAATGAAAACAAATTCACATAAAATAACGTACATTGGTATAAAATAGATATACAAAATATACATAGAATAATGTAAAATCGTATCAAAATAAATACACAGAATATCAATAAAATAATGTAATTTTGTATGAAAATAAAGATGCAAAATACCCATAAAATAAAGCATATTTTTATAAAAATACATATACAAAAATACACATAGAATAGCTAAATTTGTATTAAAATTAATATACAAAATGCACGTACAATAAGGTAAATTTGTATTGAAAAAATATGCAAAATGCACATAAAACAATGTATATTTGTTTCAAAATATATATACGAATACACATAAAATAACGTATATTTCTATAGAAATATATATACAAAATACACATGAAATGACGTAAATACGTATAAAATATATATACACAATACACATTAAATAATGTAAATTCGCATCAAAATAAATAAACAAAATATCAATAAAAGAATGTGTATTTGTATGAAAATAGATATACAAAATACACATAAAATATTGTAAATTTGAATAAAACTATATACAAAAATACACAAAAAATAATTCAAATTTGTATAAAATATATATACAAAATACATAAATATAAATGTAAATTTCTATTGTATGAAAATAAATATGCAATACATTAAATAAAATAAATATGTAAAAAAAATATATAACAAAACACAAATAAATAATGTAAAAATAGTATCAAAATAAATACAGAATATTATATAAATAATGTAATTTTGATGAAAATAAAGATGCAAAATACCCATAAAACAACGCATTTTTTATGAAAATATATATACAAAAATGCACATAAAATATTTAAATTTGTATTACAATAAATATACAAAATGCACATACAATAAGGTAAATTTGTATTGAAATAGATATGCAAAATACATATAAAACAATGTAAATTTGTTTCAAAATATACATACGAATACTCATAAAATAACGTAGATTTCTATAAAATATATATACAAAATACACATAAAATGAAGTAAATGCGTATAAAAATGTATACAAAATACACATAAAATAATGTAAATTGTATCAAAATAAATAAACTAAATGCCAATAAAAGAATGTTTACTTGTATAAATATAAATATACAAAATACATAAAATAACGTAAAATTGTATAAAACTATATACAAAATAAACAAAATAATTAAATTTGTATGAAAATAGATATACAAAAGATATAAAATAAGCTAAATTTGAATTGAAATAAATATAGAAAATACATAAAATAATGTAAATTTATCAAAATATATATTCAAATACACATATATAATAACGTAAATTTGTATAAAATATAAACAAAATACACATTAAATAATGTAAATACGTATAAAAGATATGTACGTAATGTAAAAATTTATATAATTAAAGATGCAAATTACCCATAAAATATCTTATATTTAAAAAAATATATACAAAATACACATAAAATAATTAAATTTGTATTAAAATAAATATACAAAATACACATACAATAAGGTAGATTTTATTGAAATAGATATGCAAAAACACATAAAATAATGAAAATTTTTATCAAAATATATACGAATACACACAATAAAATTACGTAAATTTTATGAAAATATATATACAAAATACACATAAAATAATGTAAATACATAGAAAATATATATACAAAATACATAAAATAATATAAATTGTATCAAAATAAATAAACAAAATTTCTAAAAGAATGTATATGTGTAGGAAAATATATATACAAAATACAAATAAAATAAAAAATTTGTATAAAAATAATACAAAATACACAAAAATATTTAAATTTGTTTGAAAATAGATATGCAAAATACAAATGAAATTAGGCAAATTTTATTGAAATACATATACAAAATACACATAAAATAATGTAAATTTGTATGAAAATATATAAACAAATACACATAAGATAACGTAAATTTCCATAAAATATATGTACAAAATATACATTAAATAATGTAAATATGTCTAAAAAAATATATAAAAAATACACAGAATAACGTAAAATCGTATCAAAATAAATAAACAGACAATCAATAAAATAATGTAAATTTGTATGAAAATAAAGATGCAAAATACCCATATAATAACGCATATTTGTTTAAAAATATATATACAAAAATACACATAAAATAATTAAATTTGCATCAAAATAAATATACAAAAGGCACATACAATAAAGAAAATTTGTATTGAAATAGATATGCGAAATACACATAAATAATGTAAATTTGTATCAAAATATATATACGAATACACATAAAATAGAGTAAATTTCTATGAAAATATATATTCAAAATACATATAAAATTATGTAAATAAGTATAAAAATATATATATCAAATACACCTAAAATAATGAAAACTCGTATCAAAATAAATAAACAAAATTCCGATAAAAGAACGTATATTTGTAGGAAAATAAATATACAAAATTTACATAAAATTACGAAAATCTGAATAAAAATATATACTAAAATACACAAAATTAATTTCAATTTGTATGAAAATAGATATACATAATACACATAATTAGTTAAATTTGTATTTAAATACATGTACAAAATACACATAAAATAATGTAAATTTGTATGAAATGAAAACAAATTCACATAAAATAACGTTCATTTGTATGAAATATATACAAAATATACATAGAATAATGTAAAATCGTATCAAAATAAATACACAGAATATCAATAAAATAATGTAAATTTGTATGAAAATAAAGATGCAAAATATCCATAAAATAAAGCATTTTTTTATGAAAATACATATAAAAAATACACATAGAATAATTAAATTTGTATTAAAATTAATATACAAAATGCACGTACAATAAGGTAAATTTATATTGAAAAAATATGCAAAATGCACATAAAACAATGTATATTTGTTTCAAAATATATATACGAATACACATAAAATAACATATATTTCTATAGAAATATATATACAAAATACACATGAAATGACGTAAATACGTATAAAAATATATATACACAATACACATTAAATAATGTGAATTCGCGTCAAAATAAATAAACAAAATATCAATAAAAAATGTGTATTTGTATGAAAATAGATATACAAAATACACATAAAATATTTTAAATTTATATAAAACTCTTTTTATAAAAATATATATACCAAAATAATAAAATTTTAAAATTTGTATTACAATAAATATACAAAATGCACATACAATAAGGTAGATTTATATTGAAATAGATATGCTAAATACATATAAAACAATGTAAATTTGCTTCAAAATATATATACCAATACACATAAAATAACGTAGATTACTATAAAATATATATACAAAATACACATTAAATGAAGTAAATACGTATAAGAAAATGTATACAAAGTACACATAAAATAATTAAATTTGTATTAAAATAAATATACAAAATACACATACAATAAGGTAAATCTATATTGAAATAGATATGCAAAATAAACATAAAATAATGTAAATTTGTATCAAATCATATACGAATACACACAATAAAATAACGTAAATTTTTATGAAAATGTATATAAAAATACACATAAAATAATGTAAATACGTAGAAAAATATATATACAAAATACACATAAAATTATGTAAATTCTTATGAAAATAAATGAACAAAATTCCACTAAAAGAATGTATATTTGTAGGAAAATATAAATACAAAATACAAATAAAATAACTAAAATTTGTATTAAAATATATAAAAATACATAAAATAATTTAAATTTGTTTGAAAATAGATATGCAAAATACACATAAAATTAGGCAAATCTGTATTGAAATACATATACAAATTACACATAAAATATTGTAAATTTGTATGAAAATATATAAACAAATACACATAAAATAGCGTAAATTTATATAAAATATATACAAAATATACATTAAATAATGTAAATGTGTATAAAAATATATATACAAAATACACATAGAATAATGTAAAATGGTATCAAAATAAATAAACAGAATATCAATAAAATAATGTAAATTTGTATGAAAATAAAAATGCAAAATACCCAAATAATAACGAATATTTTTACATAAAATAATTAAATTTGTATTAAAATAAATATACAAAATACACATACAATATGGTAAATTTGTATTGAAATAGATATGCAAAATAAACATAAATAATGTAAATTTGTATCAAAATATATATACGAATACCCATAAAATAGAGTAAATTTCTATGAAAATATATATTCAAAACACAAATAAAATGATATAAATAAGTATAAAAATATACATATCAAATACACCTAAAATAATGTAAATTCGTATAAAAATAAATAAACAAAATTACGATAAAAGATGCAAGATACACATTAAATAATGTAAATATTTAAAAAAAAAAAAAAAAAAATAATGTGAAATCGTATCAAAATAAATACACCGAATATTAATAAAATAATGTAAATTTGTATGAAAATAAAGATGCAAAATTCCCATCAAATCAAATCATTTCTTAAAAAAATATATATACCAAAATACCCATAAAATATTTAAATTTGTATTGAAATAAATATACAAAATGCACATACAATAAGGTAAATTTGTATTGAAAGAGATATGCAAAAATACATATAAAACAATGTAAATTTGTTTCAAAATATATATACGAATACACATAAAATAACGTAGATTTCTATAAAATATATTTACAAAATACACATAAAATTAAGTAAATACGTATAAAATAGATATACAAAATACACATATAATAATGTAAAATTGTTTAAAAAAAAACAGAATATAAATAAAATAATGTAAATTTGTATGAAAATAAAATGCAAAATACCCATAAAATAAAGCATATTTTATAAAATACATATACAAAATACACATAGCATAATTAAATTTGTATTAAAATTAATATACAAAATGCATATACAATAAGGTAAATTTGTATTGAATAAATATGCAAAATACACATAAAACAGTGTAAATTTATTTCAAAATCTATATACGAATACTCATAAATCAACGTAGATTTCTATAAATATATATACAAAATACACATCAAATGATGTAAACATGAATAAATAAATATATATATATATATATATATATATATATATATATATATATATATATATATATATATATATATATATATATATATATATATATATATATATATATATATATATATATATATATATATATATATATATATATATATATATATATATATATATATATATATATATATATATATATATATATATATATATATATATATATATATATATATATATATATATATATATATATATATATATATATATATATATATATATATATATATAATACTCAGTAAACATTTAAAACTCGCGGGAAAGTAAAAAAACAAAAAATCAATATAAGATTGTGTGTTTGTATTACAATAGATAGACAATATACATAAAATCACCTAAATTTGTATAAAACTATATACAAAATACACAAAATAATTTTAATTTGTATGAAAATAAATATACAAAATACACATAAAATTAGGTAAATTTGTATTGAAATACATTTACAAAATACACATAAAATAATGTAAATTTGAATGAAAATATATAAACAAATACACTTAAAATAACGTAAATTTGTCTAAAATATATATAAAAAATACACATTAAATAATGTAAATATGTATAAAAGAATATATACAAAACACAAATAGAATAATATAGAATCGTATTAAAATAAATACACAGAACATTAATAAAATAATGTAAATTTGTATGAAAATTAAGATGCAAAATACCCATAAAATAACGCATAAAAATTTATACCAAGACACACATAAAATATTTGAATTTGTATTAAAATAAATATACAAAATGCACATACAATAAGGTAAATGTGTATTGAAATAGATATGCAAAATACATATAAAACCATGTAAATTTTTTAAAAAATATATATATACGAATACACATAACATAACGTAGATTTCTATGAAAATAAATATACAAAATACACATAAAATGAAGTAAATACGTATAAAAAAAGGTATACAAAATACACATAAAATAATGTAAAGTTGTATCAAAATAAATAAACAAAATACTAATAAAAGAAAGTGTAATGTATATATATAAATTTACAAAATACAAATAAAATAACGTAAATTTATATAAAACTATATGCAAAAATACACAAAAGTAATTAAATTTGTGTGAAAATAGAT
This sequence comes from Eriocheir sinensis, assembly GCF_024679095.1. Lineage (NCBI taxonomy): Eukaryota > Metazoa > Arthropoda > Malacostraca > Decapoda > Varunidae > Eriocheir > Eriocheir sinensis. Next base: position 14,885,976 of record NC_066510.1, read on the forward strand.
ATACAAAATACATGTGTATTTTGTATATTTATTTTCATACAAATTGAAATTATTTTTGTTTATTTTTTTATATATTTTCATACAAATTTTCGTTATTTAATGTGTATTTTGTATATTTATTTTTTCTACAAATATACGTTCTTTTATCTGAATTTTGTTTATTGAATTTGTAACGAATTTACCTTATTTTGTATATCTATTTTCATACAAATTAAAATACTTCTGTGTATTTTTGTATATAGTTTTATATAAATTTACGTTATTTTATGTGTATTTTGTATATTTATATTTATACAAATACACATTCTTTTATTGGTATTTTGTATATTTATTTTGATACGAATTTACATTATTTTATATGTATTTTGTATACATTTTTTAAACGTATTTACTTCATTTTATGTGTATTTTGTATATATATTTTATAGAAATCTACGTTATTTTATGTTTATTCGTATATATTTTGAAACAAATTTACATTGTTTTATATGTATTTTGCATATCTATTTCAATACAAATTTACCTTATTGAATGTGTTTTTTGTATATTTATTTTAATACAAATTTAATTTTTTGATATGTATTTTTATATATATATTTTTTATAAATAAAAAAAATGCGTTATTTTATGGGTATTTTTATAAATATTTTGATACAAATCTACATTATTTTATGTATTTTGTATATACATTTCAATTCAAATTTAGCTTATTTTATCTGTATTTTGTATATCTATTTTCATACGAATTTAATTACTTCTGTGTATTTTTGTATATAGTTTTATACAAATTTACGTTATTTTATGTGTATTTTGTATATTTATATTTATACAAATACACATTCTTTTATTGGTATTTTGTTTATTTATTTTGATACGAATTTACATTATTTCATGTGTATTTTGTATACATTTTCTTATACGTATTTACTTCATTTTATGTGTATTTTATATATATATTTTTATACAAATCTACGTTATTTTATGTGTATTCGTATATATATTTTGAAACAAATTTACATTGATTTATATGTATTTTGCATATCTATTTCAATACAGATTTACCTTATTGTATGTGTATTTTGTATATTTATTTTAATACAAATTAATTTTTCATGTATTTTGGTATATATATTTTTAAAAAATGCGTTATTTAATGGGTATTTTGCATCTTTATTTTCATACAAATTTACATTGTTTTATTATTATTCTGTATTTATTTTGATACGATTTTACATTATTCTATTTGTGTTTTATATATTTTTATACATATTTACATTATTTAATGTATTTTGTATATTTTAAAACAAATTTACGTTATTTTATGCGCATCTGTTAAAATATTTTGATACAAATTTACATTATTTTATGTATTTTGTATATATATTTCAATACAAATTTACATTATTTTATGTATTTTGTATATATATTTTTATTTGTATCAAAATAAATACACCGAATATTAATAAAATAATGTAAATTTGTATGAAAATAAAGATGCAAAATTCCCATAAAATAGCGCAATTCTTATAAAAATATATATACCAAAATACACATAAAATATTTAAATTTGTATTGAAATAAATATACAAAATGCACATACAATAAGGTAAATTTGATTTAAAGAGATATGCAAAAATACATATAAAACAATGTAAATTTGTTTCAAAATATATATACGAATACAAATAAAAAAACGTAGATTTCTATAAAAATATATATACAAAATACACATAAAATTAAGTAAATACATATAAAAAAATGTGTATTTGTAGAAATATGAATATACAAAATACACATAAATATCGTAAATTTGTATAAAACTGTATACAAAAATACACAGAAGTAATTAAATTTGTATGAAAATATATATACAAAATACAGCTAAAATAAGCTAAATTTGAATTGAAATGTACATACAAAATACATAAAATAATGTAAATCTGTATCAAAATATTTATACAAATACATATAATAACGTAGATTTGTTTAAAAATATATAAACAAAATACACATTAAGTAATGTAAATACGTATAAAAAATATGTACAAAATACACATATAATCATGTAATTCGTATCAAAATAAATAAACAAAATAGCAATAAAATAATGTAAATTTGTATGAGAAAACATATACAAATAACGCAAATTTCTATAAAAATATATGTACAAAAATGCACATAAAATAAAGTAAATTTGCAAAAAAATATATATTCAAAACACACACTAAATAATGTAAATGCGTACATAAAATAACCTAAATTTGTATAAAACTATATACAAAAATACACAAAAATAATTTAAATTTGTTTGAAAAGAAATATACAAAATACACATCAAATTAGGTAAATTTGTATTGAAATACATATACAAAATACACATCAAATAATGTAAATTTGAATGAAAATATATAAACAAATACACTTAAAATAACGTAAATTTGTATAAAATATATATGCAAGATACACATTAAATAATGTAAATGTGTATAAAAAATATATATACAAAAAACAAATAGAATAATGTAAAATCGTATCAAAATAAATACACAGAATATCAATAAAATAATGTAAATTTATATGAAAATAAAGATACAAAATTCCCAATAATTATCGCTTTCTTTATAAAAATATATTTACCAAAATACACAAAATATTTAAATTTGTATTGAAAAAAATATACAAAATGCATATACAGTAAGGTAAATTTGTATTGAAAGAGATATGCAAAAATACATATAAAACAATGTAAATTTGTTTCAAAATATATATACGAATACACATAAAATAAAGTAGATTTTTATAGAAATATATATACAAAATACATATGAAATTATGTAAATACGTATAAAAATATATATACAAAATACATATCAAATAATGTAAATTCGTGTCAAATTAAATAAACAAAATATCATGAAAAGAATGTGTATTTGTATGAAAATAGATAATAGATAATAAATTTGTATAAAATATATATGCAAGATACACATTAAATAATGTAAATATGTATAAAAAGTATATACAAAAACAAATAGAATAATGTAACATCGTATCAAAATAAATACACCGAATATTAATAAAATAATGTAAATTTGTCTGAAAATAAAGATGCAAAACTCACTAAAATAGCGCATTTCTTATAAAAATATATATACCAAAATACACATAAAATATTTAAATTTGCATTGAAATAAATATACAAAATGCACATACAATAAGGTAAATTTGTATTGAAAGAGATATGCAAAAATACATATAAAACAATGTAAATTTGTTTCAAAATATATATACGAATACAAATAAAAAAACGTAGATTTCTATAAAAATATATATACAAAATACACATAAAATTAAGTAAATACGTATAAAAAAATGTATACAAAATACACATAATATAATGTAATTTCGAATTAAAATAAATGTAAATTTGAATGAAAATATAAAAACAAATACACTTAAAATAACGTAAATTTGTATAAAATATATATGCAAGATACACATTAAATAATGTAAATGTGTATAAAAAATATATACAAAAACAAATAGAATAATGTAAAATCGTATCAAAATAAATACACAGAATATCAATAAAATAATGTAAATTTGTATGAAAATAAAGATGCAAAATTCCCAAAAATTATCGCATTTTTTATAAAAATATATATACCAAAATAGACATAAAATATTTAAATTTGTATTGAAATAAATATACAAAATGCATATACAGTAAGGTAAATTTGTATTAAAAGAGATATTCAAAAAAACATATAAAACAATGTAAATTTGTTTCAAAATATATATACGAATACACATAAAATAAAGTAGATTTCTATAGAAATATATATACAAAATACATATGAAATTATGTAAATACGTATAAAAATATATATACAAAATACATATCAAATAATGTAAATTCGTGTCAAAATAAATAAACAAAATATCATGAAAAGAATGTGTATTTGTATAAAAATAGATAATAGATAATAAATTTGTATAAAATATATATGCAAGATACTCATTAAATAATGTAAATATTTATAAAAAAGTACATACAAAAAACAAATAGAATAATGTAAATTCGTATCAAAATAAATACACCGAATATTAATAAAATAATGTAAATTTGTATGAAAATAAAGATGCAAAATTCCCATAAAATAGCGCATTTCTTATAAAAATATATATACCAAAATACACATAAAATATTTAAATTTGTATTGAAATATACAAAATGCACATACAATAAGGTAAATTTGTATTGAAAGAGATATGCAAAAATACATATAAAGCAATGTAAATTTGTTTCAAAATATATATACGAATACAAATAAAAAACGCAGATTTCTATAAAAATATATACAAAATACACATAAAATTAAGTAAATACGTATAAAAAAATGTATACAAAATACACATAAAATAATGTAAATTCGATTTAAAATAAATAAACAAAATACCAATAAAAGAATGAGTATTTGGATAAATATAAATATACAAAATACATATACAAAATAAACATAAAATAAGGTAGATTTGTAATAAAATATATGTACAAAATACACATAAAATAATGAAAATTTATATGAAATATATATACAAATACACATAAAATACCATGAATTTGTATAAAAATATATATTCAAAATAAATATTAAATAATGTACAAGCGTATAAAAATATATATACAAAGTACATATAAAATAATGTAAATTCGTATCAATATAAATCAACAAAACACCAATAAAATAATATATATTTGAATAAAAATAAATTTACAAAATACACATAACATAACTAAAATTTGTATTAAAATATATACAAAAATACATAGAAATAATTTGAGTTTGTGTGAAAATAGATATACAAAATCTGATAATCTGATTTTATATTATTTTTATAAAATCTGAATTTTGTTTATTGAATTTGAAACGAATTTACCTTATTTTGTATATCTACTTTCATACAAATTAAAATACTTCTGTGTATTTTTGTATATAGTTTTAAATAAATTTACGTTATTTTATGTGAATTTTGTATATTTATATTTATACAAATACACATTCTTTTATTGGTATTTTGTATATTTATTTTGATGCGAATTTACATTATTTTATGTGTATTTTGTATACATTTTTTATACGTATTTACTTCATTTTATGTGTATTTTGTATATATATTTTTATAGAAATCTACGTTATTTTATGTGTATTCGTATATATATTTTGAAACAAATTTACATTGTTTTATATGTATTTTGTATATCTATTTCAATACAAATTTACCTTATTGTATGTGTTTTTTAAATATTTATCTTAATACAAATTTTTTTTTTATGTGTATTTTGGTATATATGGAGAGGTAAATTTGTATTGAAAGAGATATTAAAAAATACATATAAAACAATGTAAATTTGTTTCAAAATATATGTACGAATACACATAAAATAACGTAGTTTTCTATAAAAATATATACAAAATACACATAAAATGAAGTACATACGTATAAAAAAATGAATACAAAATACACATAAAAACCGTATCAAAATAAATAAACAAAATACCAGTAAAAGAATGTGTATTTGCATAAATATAAATATACAAAATACACAAAAAATATCGTAAATTTGTATAAAACTATATACTAAAATACACAGAAGTAATTAAATTTGTATGAAAATATATATACAAAATACAGCTAAAATAAGCTAAATTTTAATTTAAATTTTCATACAATTTAATACAAATAATGTAAATCTGTATCAAAATATTTATACAAATACATATAATAACGTATATTTGTTTAAAAATATATAAACAAAATACACATTAAGTAATGTAAATACGTATAAAAAATATGTACAAAATACACATATAATCATGTAACTCGTATCAAAATAAATAAACAAAATAGCAATAAAATAATGTAAATTTGTATGAGAAAACATATACAAAACGCAAATTTCTATAAAAATATATGTACAAAAATGCACATAAAATAAAGTAAATTTGCATAAAAATATATATACAAAACACACACTAAATAATGTAAATGCGTACATATAATAACCTAAATTTGTATAAAACTATATACAAAAATACACAAAAATAATTTAAATTCGTTTGAAAAGAAATATACAAAATACACATAAAATTAGGTAAATTTGTATTGAAACACATATACAAAATACACATCAAATAATGTAAATTTGAATGAAAATATATAAACAAATACACTTAAAATAACGTAAATTTGTATAAAATATATATGCAAGATACACATTAAATAATGTAAATGTGTATAAAAAAAATATATACAAAAAACAAATAGAATAATGTAAAATCGTATCAAAATAAATACACAGAATATCAATAAAATAATGTAAATTTGTATGAAAATAAAGATGCAAAATTCCCAAAAATTATCGCATTTTTTATAAAAATATATTTACCAAAATACACATAAAATATTTAAATTTGTATTGAAATAAATATACAAAATGCATATACAGTAAGGTAAATTTGTATTGAAAGAGATATTCAAAAATACATATAAAACAATATAAATCTGTTTCAAAATATATATGCGAATACACATAAAATAAAGTAGATTTCTATAGAAATATATATACAAAATACATATGAAATTATGTAAATACGTATAAAAATATATATACAAAATACATATCAAATAATGTAAATTCGTGTCAAAAAAAAATAAACAAAATATCATGAAAAGAATGTGTATTTGTATGAAAATAGATAATAGATAATAAATTTGTATAAAATATATATGCAAGATACACATTAAATAATGGAAATATGTATAAAAAAGTATATACAAAAAACAAATAGAATAATGTAACATCGTATCAAAATAAAACCACCGAATATTAATAATATAATGTAAATTTGAATGAAAATAAAGATGCCAAATTCCCATAAAATAGCGCATTTCTTATAAAATATATATACCAAAATACACATAAAATATTTAAATTTGCATTGAAATAAATATACAAAATGCACATACAATGAGGTAAATTTGTATTGAAAGAGATATGCAAAAATACATATAAAACAATGTAAATTTGTTTCAAAATATATATACGAATTCAAATAAAAAAACGTAGATTTCTATAAAAAATATATATACAAAATACACATAAAATTAAGTAAATACGTATAAAAAAAATGTATACAAAATACACATAAAATAATGTAATTGAATTAAAATAAATGTAAATTTGAATGAAAATATAAAAACAAATACACTTTAAATAACGTAAATTTGTATAAAATATATATGCAAGATACACATTAAATAATGTAAATGTGTATAAAAAAATATATACAAAAAACAAATAGAAGAATGTAAAATCGTATCAAAATTGATACACAGAATATCAATAAAATAATGTAAATTTGTATGAAAATAAAGATGCAAAATTCCCAAAAATTATCGCATTTTTTATAAAAATATATATACCAAAATACTCATAAAATATTTAAATTTGTATTGAAATAAATATACAAAATGCATATACAGTAAGGTAGATTTGTATTAAAAGAGATATTCAAAAATACATATAAAACAATGTAAATTTGTTTGAAAATATATATACGAATACACATAAAATATAGTAGATTTCTATAGAAATATATATACAAAATACATATGAAATTATGTAAATACGTATAAAAATATATATACAAAATACATATCAAATAATGTAAATTCGTGTCAAAAAAAATAAACAAAATATCATGAAAAGAATGTGTATTTGTATGAAAATAGATAATAGATAATAAATTTGTATAAAATATATATGCAAGATACACATTAAATAATGGAAATATGTATAAAAAAGTATATACAAAAAACAAATAGAATAATGTAACATCGTATCAAAATAAAACCACCGAATATTAATAATATAATGTAAATTTGAATGAAAATAAAGATGCCAAATTCCCATAAAATAGCGCATTTCTTATAAAATATATATACCAAAATACACATAAAATATTTAAATTTGCATTGAAATAAATATACAAAATGCACATACAATGAGGTAAATTTGTATTGAAAGAGATATGCAAAAATACATATAAAACAATGTAAATTTGTTTCAAAATATATATACGAATTCAAATAAAAAAACGTAGATTTCTATAAAAAATATATATACAAAATACACATAAAATTAAGTAAATACGTATAAAAAAATGTATACAAAATACACATAAAATAATGTAATTTCGAATTAAAATAAATGTAAATTTGAATGAAAATATAAAAACAAATACACTTTAAATAACGTAAATTTGTATAAAATATATATGCAAGATACACATTAAATAATGTAAATGTGTATAAAAAAATATATACAAAAAACAAATAGAAGAATGTAAAATCGTATCAAAATTGATACACAGAATATCAATAAAATAATGTAAATTTGTATGAAAATAAAGATGCAAAATTCCCAAAAATTATCGCATTTTTTATAAAAATATATATACCAAAATACTCATAAAATATTTAAATTTGTATTGAAATAAATATACAAAATGCATATACAGTAAGGTAGATTTGTATTAAAAGAGATATTCAAAAATACATATAAAACAATGTAAATTTGTTTGAAAATATATATACGAATACACATAAAATATAGTAGATTTCTATAGAAATATATATACAAAATACATATGAAATTATGTAAATACGTATAAAAATATATATACAAAATACATATCAAATAATGTAAATTCGTGTCAAAATAAATAAACAAAATATCATGAAAAGAATGTGTATTTGTATAAAAATAGATAATAGATAATAAATTTGTATAAAATATATATGCAAGATAATCATTAAATAATGTAAATATGTATAAAAAAGTGTATACAAAAAACAAATAGAATAATGTAAATTCGTATCAAAATAAATACACCGAATATTAATAAAATAATGTAAATTTGTATGAAAATAAAGATGCAAAATTCCCATAAAATAGCGCATTTCTTATAAAAATTTATATACCAAAATACATATAAAATATTTAAATTTGTATTGAAATAAATATACAAAATGCACATACAATAAGGTAAATTTGTATTGAAAGAGATATGCAAAAATACATATAAAACAATGTAAATTTGTTTCAAAATATATATACGAATACAAATAAAAAAACGTAGATTTCTATAAAAATATATATACAAAATACACATAAAATTAAGTAAATACGTATAAAAAAATGTATAGAAAATACACATAAAATAATGTAAACTCGATTTAAAATAAATAAACAAAATACCAATAAAAGAATGTGTATTTGGATAAATATAAATATACAAAATACATATACAAAATAAACATAAAATAAGGTAGATTTGTAATAAAATATATGTACAAAATACACATAAAATAATGTAAATTTATATGAAAATATATATACAAATACACATAAAATACCATGAATTTGTATAAAAATATATATTCAAAATAAATATTAAATAATGTAAAAGCGTATAAAAATATATATACAAAGTACATATAAAATAATGTAAATTCGTATCAATATAAATCAACAAAACACCAAGAAAATAATATATATATATGAATGAAAATAAATTTACAAAATACACATAACATAACTAAAATTTGTATTAAAATATATACAAAAATACATAGAAATAATTTGAGTTTGTATGAAAATAGATATTCAAAATACACATAAAACTAGGTAAATTTCTTTTTAAATGTATATACAAAATAGCCATAAAATATTGTAAATTTGTGTCAAAATATATAAACAAATACACATAAAATAACGTAAATTTGTATGAAAAATATATACAAAATACACATAGAATAATATCAATTCGTATCAAAATGAATGAGCAGAATATCAATAAAATAATGTATATTTGTATGAAAATAAAGATGCAAAATACCCAAAAAATAAAGCATATGTTTATAAAAATACAGATACAAAAATACACATCGAATAATTAAATTTGTATTAAAATTAATTTACAAAATGCGTATATAATAAGGTAAATTTGTATTGAAAAAATATGCAACATACACGTTTTATATTATTTTATCGGTATTTTGTTTATTTATTTTGATACGAATTACATGATTATATGTGTATTTTGTACACATTTTTTATACGTATTTACATTATTTAATGTGTATTTTGTTTATATATTTTCATACAAATTTACGTTATTATATGTGTATTTGTATAAATATTTTGATACAAATTTACTTTATTTCATGTATTTTGTATATATATTTCAATTCAAATTTAGCTTATTTTGTGTGTATTTTGTATATATTTTCATACAAATTTAATAACTTCTGTGTATTTATGTATATAGTTTTATATAAATTTACGTTATTTTATGTGTATTTTGTATATATATATTTATACAAATACACATTCTTTTATTGGTATTTTGTTTATTTATTTTGATACGAATTTACATTATTTTATGTGTATTTTGTATACATTTTTTTATACGTATTTACTTAATTTTATGTGTATTTTGTTATATATATTTATAGAAATCTACGTTATTTTATGTGTATTTGTATACATATTTGAAACAAATTTACATTGCTTTATATGTATTTTGCGTATCTATTTCAATACAAATTTACCTTATTGTAAGTGTTTTTTATATATTTATTTTAATACAAATCTTATTTTTTTATGTGTATTTTGGTATATATATTTTTATAAAAAAAAATGCGTTATTTTATGGGTATTTTGCCTCTTTATTTTCATACAAATTTACATTATTTTATTAATATTCTGTGTATTTATTTTGATACGATTTTACATTATTCTATTTGTGTTTTGTATATATTTTTTTTATCCAAATTTACGTTATTTTAAGTGTATTTGTTTATGTATTTTCATTCAAATTTACATTATTTTATGTGTATTTTGTATATGTATTTCCATACAAATTTACCTAATTTTATGTATATTTTGTATATTTATTTTCATACATATTTAAAATATTTTTGTGTATTTTTGAATATAGTTTGATACAAATTTAGGTTATTTTATGTGTATTTTGAATATCTATTAAATATATATACAAAATACATATGAAATTATGTAAATACGTATAAAAATATATATACAAAATACATATCAAATAATGTAAATTCGTGTCAAAATAAATAAACAAAATATCATGAAAAGAATGTGTATTTGTATGAAAATAGATAATAGATAATAAATTTATATAAAACATATATGCAAGATACACATTAAATAATGTAAATATGTATAAAAAAGTATATACAAAAAACAAATAGAATAATGTAAAATCGTATCAAAATAAATACACCGAATATTAATAAAATAAAGTAAAATTTGTATGAAAATAAAGATGCAAAATTCCCATAAAATAGCGCGTTTTTTTATAAAAATATATATACCAATATACACATAAAATTTTTAAATTTGTATTGAAATAAATATACAAAATGCATATACAATAAGGTAAATTTGTATTGAAAGAGATATGCAAAAATACATATAAACAATGTAAATTTGTTTCAAAATATATACGAATACAAATAAAAAAACGTAGATTTCTATAAAAAAATATATACAAAATACACATAAAATTAAGTAAATACGTATAAAAAAATGTATTCAAAATACACATAAAATAATGTAAATTCGAATTAAAATAAATAAACAAAATACCAATAAAAGAATGTGTATTTGGATAAATATAAATATACAAAATACACATACAAAATAAACATAAAATAAGGTAGATTTGTAATAAAATATATGTACAAAATACACATACAATAATGTAAATTTATATGAAAATATATATACAAATACACATAAAATACCATGAATTTGTATAAAAAATTATATTCAAAATAAATATTAAATAATGTAAGAGCGTATAAAAATATATATACAAAGTACATATAAAATGAAAATTAAGATGCAAAATACTTATAAAATAACGCATTTTTTTTTTAAATTATTGATACCAAAATACACATAAAATATTTGAACTTGTATTAAAATAAATATACAAAATGCACATACAATAAGGTAAATTTGTATTGAAATAGATATGGAAAATACATATAAAATAATGTAAATTTGTTTCAAAATATATATACGAATACACATAAAATAACGTAGATTTCTATAAAAATACATATACAAAATACATATAAATTAAGTAAATACGTATAAAAAAAAATATACAAAATACACATAAAATAATGTAAATTCGTATAAATGTAAATAAACAATATGCCAATAAAAGAATGTGTATTTGTATAAATATAAATATACAAATGCACATAAAATAACTTAAATTTATATAAAACTATATACATAAAATAACGCAAATTTCTATAAAAATATATGTACAAAAATGAACATTAGATAAATTTGCATAAAAATATATATACAAAACACACATTAGATAATGTAAATAAGTATAAAAATATGTATACAAAATACCTACGAAATAATCTAAATTCGTATCGAATTAAATTAAGAAATACCAATAAAATAATGTAATTTTGGATGAAAATATATATACAAAATACACATAAAATAACCTAAATACAAATACAAATATACACATAAAATATTTTAAAATTGAATGAAATAAATATACAAAATAAACATAAAATAAGGTAAATTTGTAATGAAATATATGAAAAAATACACATAAAATAATATAAATTTGTATGAAAATAAATATACAAATACACATTAAATAACATGAATTTGTATAAAATTTGTATCAAAATATATACTTATACACACAATAAAATAACGTAATTTTTTTTATGAAAATGTATATACAAAATACACATAAAATAATTTAAATACGTAGAAAAAAATATATACAAAAAACACATAAAATAGTGTAAATATGTATGAAAATATATAAACAAATACACATAAAATAATGTAAATTTGGATAAAAAATATATACAAAATTAACATTAAATAATGTAAATATATATATAAAAAAATATATACAAAAAACACAGAATAATGTTAAATCGTATCAAAATAAATAAAGAGAATATCAATAAAATAATGTAAATTTGTATGAAAATAAAGATGCAAAATATCCATATAATAACGCATATTTGCATAAAAATATATATACAAAAATACATATAAAATAATTAAATTTGTATTAAAATAAATATACAAAATGCACGTACAATAAAGTAAATTTGTTTTGAAATAGATATGCAAAATACACATTAATAATGTAAATTTGTATCAAAATATATATACGAATACTCATAAAATAGAGTAAATTTCTATGAAAATATACATACAAAATAGATATACAAAATAGACATATAACTAGTTAAATTTGTATTTAAATACATGTACAAAAAACACATAAAATAATGTAGATTTGTATGAAATGAAAACAAATACATTTTATATAAAATATATATACAAAATACACATAGAATAATGAAAAATCATATCAAAATAAATACACAGAAAATCAATAAAATAATGTAAATTTGTATGAAAATAAAGATGCAAAATACACATAAAATAAAGCATATTTTTATAAAAATACATAAACAAAAATACACATAGATTAATCAAATTTGTATTAAAATTAATATACAAAATGCACATACAATAAGGTAAATTTGTATTAAAAAAATATGCAAAATACACATAAAACAATGTAAATTTGTTTCAAAATATATATACGAATACACATAAAATAACGCAGATTTCTATAGAAATATATATACAAAATACACTTGAAATAATGTAATTACGTATAAAAATATATATACAAAATACACATTAAATAATGTTAATTCGTGTCAAAATAAATAAACAAAATATCATGAAAAGAATGTGTATTTGTATGAAAATAGATATACAAAATACACATAAAATAACCTAAATTTGTATAAAACTATATACAAAAATACACAAATTATAGAAATCTACGTTATTTTATGTGTATTTTGCATATCTATTTCAATACAAATTTACCTTATTGTATGTGCATTTTGTATATTTATTGTAATACAAATTTAAATATTTTATGTGTATTTTGGTATATATATTTTCATAAAAAATGCGTTGTTTTATGGGTATTTTGCGTCTTTATTTTCATACAAATTTACATTATTTTATTAATATTCTGTGTATTTATTTTGATACTATTTTACATTATTCTCTTTGTGTTTTGTATATATTTTTTTATACATATTTACATTATTTAATGTGTATTTTCTATATATATTTCATACAAATTTACGTTATTTCAAGTGTATTTGTTTATATATTTTCATTCAAATTTACATTATTTTATGTGTATTTTGTATATGTATTTCAATAGAAATTTAACTAGTTTTATGTGTATTTTGTATATATATTTTTATACAAATTTAAATTATTTTTGTGTATTTTTTTAATAGAGTTTTATACAAATTTACAATATTTTATGTGTATTTTGTATATCTATTTTCATACAAATACACATTCTTTTATTGATATTTTGTTTATTTATTTTGATGCGAATTTATATTATTTAATGTGTATTGTGTATATATATTTTTGTACGTATTTACGTCATTTCATGTGTATTTTTTATATATATTTCTATAGAAATATACGTTATTTTATGTGTATTCGTATATATATTTTGAAACAAATATACATTGTTTTATGTGCATTTTGTATATTTTTTCAATACAAATTTCCCTTATTGTACGTGCATTTTGTATATTAATTTTAATACAAATTTAATTATTCTATGTGTATTCTTGTATATGTATTTTTAAAAAAATATGCTTTATTTTATGGATATTTTCCATCTTTATTTTCATACAAAATTACATTATTTTATTGATATTCTGTGTATTTATTTTGATACGATTTTACATTATTTTATGTATATTTTGTATATCTATTTTATACAAATGTACGTTATTTTATGTGAATTTGTTTTCATTTCATACAAATTTACATTATTTTATGTGTATTTTGTACATGTATTAAATACAAATTTAACTAATTATATGTGTATTTTGTATATCTATTTTCATACAAATTGAAGTTTATTTTTTTGTTTTTTTGTATATATTTTTATTCAAATTTTCGTAATTTTATGTGTATTTTGTATATTTATTTTCCTACAAATATACGTTCTTTTTTCGGAATTTTGTTTATTTATTTTGATACGAATTTTCATTTTCTTAGGTGTATTTGATATATATATTTTTATACTTATTTACATAATTTTATATGTATTTTGAATATATATTTTCATAGAAATTTACTCTATATGTATATACAAAAAAACACAAAAATAATTTAAATTTGTATGAAAATAAATATACAAAATACACATAAAATTAGGTAAATTTGTATTGAAATACATATACAAAATACACTTAAAATAATGTAAATTTGAATGAAATTATATAAACAAATACACTTAAAATGACGTTAATTTGTATAAAATATATATAAAAAATACACATTAAATAATGAAAATATGTATAAAAAAATGTATACAAAACACAAATAGTATAATATAAAATCGTATCAAAAAATATACACAGAATATTAATAAAATAATGTTCATTTATATGAAAACTAAGATGTAAAATACTTATAAAATAACGCATTTTTTATAAAATTATATATACCAAAATACACATAAAATATTTGAATTTGTATTAAAATAAATATACAAAATGCACATACAATAAGGTAAATTTGTATTGAAATAGATATGCAAAAAACATATAAAACAATGTAAATTTGTTTCAAAATATATATACGAATACACATAAAATAACGTAGATTTCTATAAATATATATATACAAAATACAAATAAAATTAAGTAAATACGAATCAAAAATGTATACAAAATACACATAAAATAATGTAAATTCGTATAAATATAAATAAAAAAAAATACCAATAAGAGAATGTGTATTTGTATAAATATAAATATACAAAATGCACATAAAATAACGTAAATTTGTATAAAACTGTATACAAAAATACACAGAAGTAACTAAATTTGCATGAAAATAGATATACAAAATACACACAAAATAAGCTAAATTTCAATTGAAATATATATACAAAATACATAAAATAAAGTAAATTCGTTTCAAAATATTTTTAACAAATACACATATAATAACGTAAATTTGTAAAAAAAATATATAAACAAAATACACATTAAGTAATGTAAATACGTATAAAAAAATATGTACAAAATACACCAATAATCAAGTCATTCGTATCAAAATAAATAAACAAAAAACTAATTAAATAATGTAAATTTGTATGAGAAAACATATACAAAATACACATAAAATAACGTTTTAAGTTTCTATAAAAATATATGCACATAAAATTAGTTTGCATAAAAAAATATATACAAAACACACATTAGATAATGTAAATGAGTATAAAAATATGTATACAAAATACCTATGAAATAATATAAATTCGTATCGAGTTAAATTAAGAAAATAACAATAAAATAATGTAATTTTGGATGAAAATATATATAGAAAACACACATAAAATAACCTAAATACAAATACAAATATACACATTAAATAATTTAAAATTGAATGAAATAAATATATTAAATAAACATAAAATAAGGTAAATTTGTAATAAAATATATGTAAGAATACACATAAAATAATATAAATTTGTATGAAAATATATATACAAATACACATAAAATAACATGAATTTGTATAAAATGTTTCAAAATATATACGAATACACACAATAAATAAACGTAAATTTTTATGAAAATGTATATATAAAATACACATAAAATAGTTTAAATACGTAGAAAAATATATATACAAAATACACATAAAATAATGTAAATTCGTAAAAAATTAAGTACACAATATTCCAATAAAAGAATGTATATTTGTAGGAAAATATATATACAAAAAACAAATAAAATAACTAGAATTTGTATAAAAATATATACAAATATACACAAAAATAATTTAAATTTGTTTGAATATATATATATATATATATATATATATATATATATATATATATATATATATATATACATATATATATATATATATATATATATATATATATATATATATATATATATATATATATATACAAAATATACATTAAATATTTTAAATATATATAAAAATATATTATATTATATATATTTTTATTGATATTTGCGTTATTTATGTGTATTTTGTATATGTTTTCTCATAGAAATTAACATTATTTTATTGGTATTTTATCTATTTATTTTGATACGAATTACATGATTATTTGTGTATTTTTTACATTTTTTTTATACGTATTTACATTATTTAATGTGTATTTTGTTTATATATTTTTATACAAATTTACGTTATTATATGTGTATTTGTATAGGTATTTTGATACAAATTTATATTATTTTATGTATTTTGTATATATATTTCAATTCAAATTTAGCTTATTTTATGTGTATTTTGTATATCTATTTATTTTAATACAAAATCAAATATTTTATGTTTTTTCGTATATATATTTTTATAAAAAAATGCGTTATTTTATGGGTATTTTGCATCTTAATTTTCATACAAATTTACATTATTTTATTAATATTTTCTGTATTTATTTGATACGATTTTACATTATTTTATTTGTGTTTTGTATATATTTTTTTATACATATTTACATTATTTAATGTGTTTTTTGTATATATATTTGATACAAATTTACGTTATTTTAAGTCTATATGTTTATATATTTTCATTCAAATTTACATTATTTTATGTGTATTTTGTATATGTATTTCAATACAAATTTACCTAATTTTATATGTTTTTTGTATATTTATTTTCATACAAGTTTAAATTATTTTTGTGTATTTTTGTTTATAGTTTTATACAAATTTAGGTTATTTTTTGATATTTTGTTTATTTATTTTGACACGAATTAACATTATTTAATGTGTATTTTGTATATATATTTTTATACGTATTTACATTATTTCAAGTGTATTTTGTATATATATTTCTATAGAAATCTGCGTTATTTTATGTGTATTCGAATATATATTTTGAAACAAATTTACATTGTTTTATGTGTATTTTGCATATTTTTTCAATACAAATTTACCTTATTGTATGTGTATTTTGTATATTAATTTTAATACAAATTTGATTAATCTATGTGTATTTTTGTATATGTATTTTTATAAAAATATGTAATTAGTTAAATTTGTATTTAAATACATGTACAAAATTCACATAAAATAATGTAAATTTGTATGAAATGAAAACAAATTCACATAAAATAACGTACATTTGTATAAAATAGATATACAAAATAATTTTATGTGTATTTTGTATATTTATTTTCATACAAATTTTAATTATTTTTGTGTATTTTTGTATATAGTTTTATACAAACTTAGGTTATTTTATGAGTATTTTGTAAATCTATTTTCATACAAATACACATTCTTTTATTGATATTTTGTTTATTTATTTTGACGAGAATTTTAAATTATTTAATGTGTATTTTGTATATATATTTTTATACGTGTTTACATCATTTCATGTGTATTTTG
Organism: Eriocheir sinensis; assembly: GCF_024679095.1. Taxonomy (NCBI): domain Eukaryota; kingdom Metazoa; phylum Arthropoda; class Malacostraca; order Decapoda; family Varunidae; genus Eriocheir; species Eriocheir sinensis. Next base: position 14,904,645 of record NC_066510.1, read on the forward strand.
TATATATCTTTCTATAGAAATCTACGTTATATTATGTGTATTCGTATATCGATTTTTAAACAAATTTACACTTTTATGTGTATTTTGCATATTTTTTCAATACAAATTTACCTTATTGTATATGCATTTTGTATATTAATTTTAATACAAATTTAATTATTCTATGTGTATTTTTGTATATGTATTTATATAAAAATATGCTTTATTTTATGGGTATTTTGCATCTTTATTTTCATAAAAATTTACGTTATTTTATTGATATTCTGCTCATTCATTTTGATACGATTTGACATTATTCTATGTGTATTTTGTATATATTTTTCAAACAAATTTACGTTATTTTATGTGTATTTGTTTATATATTCTGACACAAATTTACAATATTTTATGGGTATTTTGTATATATTTCAAAAGAAATTTACCTATTTTTATGTGTATTTTGAATATCTATTTTCATACAAACTCAAATTATTTTTATGTATTTTTGTATATATTTCAATACAAATTTTAGTTATGTTATGTGTATTTTGTAAATCTATTTTCAATCAAATATATATTATTTTATTGGTATTTTGTTGATTTATATTGATACGAATTTACATTTTTTTTATGTACTTTTTATATATATTTTTATACGCATTTACATTATTTAATATTTATTTTGAATATATAATTTTATACAAATTCATGGTATTTTATGTGTATTTGTATATATATTTTCATATAAATTTACATTATTTTATGTGTATTTTGTACATATATTTCATTACAAATTTACCTTATTTTATGTTTATTTTGTATGTGTATTTTGTACATTTATATTTATACACGTTTACTCATACAAATTTAAATTATTTTATTGGTATTTTGTTTATTTATTTTGATACGAATTACATGATTATATGTGTATTTTGTACATATTTTTTTATACTTATTTACATTATTTAATGTGTATTTTGTTTATATATTTTCATACAAATTTACGTTATTATATGTGTATTTGTATAAATATTTTGATACAAATTTACTTTATTTCATGTATTTTGTATATATATTTCAATTCAAATTTAGCTCATTTTGTGTGTATTTTGTATATATTTTCATACAAATTTAATTACTTCTGTGTATTTTTGTATATAGTTTTATATAAATTTACGTTATTTTATGTGTATTTTGTATATTTATATTTATACAAATACACATTCTTTTATTGGTATTTTGTTTATTTATTTTGATACGAATTTACATTATTTTATGTGTTTTTTGTATACATTTTTTTATACGTCTTTACTTCATTTTATGTGTATTTTGTATATATATTTTTATAGAAATCTACGTTATTTTATGTGTATTCGTATATATATTTTGAAACAAATTTACATTGTTTTATATGTATTTTGCATATCTATTTCAATACAAATTTACCTTATTGTATGTGTTTTTTGTATATTTATTTTAATACAAATTTAATTTTTTGATGTGTATTTAGGTATATATATTTTTATATAAAAAAATGCGTTATTTTATGGGTATTTTGCTTCTTTATTTTCATACAAGTTTACATTATTTTATTAATATTCTGTGTATTTATTTTGATACGATTTTACATTATTCTATTTGTGTTTTGTACATATTTTTTTTTACAAATTTACGTTATTTTAAGTGTATTTGTTTATGTATTTTCATTCAAATTTACATTATTTTATGTGTATTTTGTGTATGTATTTCAATACAAATTTACCTAATTTTATGTGTATTTTGTATATTTATTTTCATACAAATTTAGAAAATTTTTGTGTATTTTTGTATATAGTTTGATACAAATTTAGGTTATTTTATGTGTATTTTGAATATCTATTTTCATACAAATACACATTCTTTTATTGATATTTTGTTTATTTATTTTGACGCGAATTTACATTATTTAATGTGTATTTTGTATATATATTTTGATACGTATTTACATCATTTCATGTGTATTTTGTATAATTTTAAACAAATCTATATTATTTAAAGTGTATTTTGTATATATACATTTATACAAATACACATTCTTTTATTCGTATTTTGTTTATTTATTTTGATACTAATTTACATTATTTTACGTGTATTTTGTATACATTTTTTATACGTATTTACTTAATTTTATGTGTATTTTGTATATATATTTTTATAGAAATCTACCTTATTTCATGTGTATTCGTATATATATTTTGAAACAAATTTACATTGTTTATATGTATTTTGCATATCTATTTTTGTGTATTCTGTATTTATTTTTGTTATACATAGAATAATGTAAAATCGTATCAAAATAGGTACACAGAATATCAATAAAATAATTTAAATTTGTATGAAAATAAAGATGCAAAATACCCATAAGATAAAGCATATTTTTTTTTTAAAAATACATATACAAAAATACACATAGAATAATTAAATTTGTATTAAAATTAATATACAAAATGCACACATACAAAAATGTAAATTTGTATTGAAAAAAAAAAACGCAAAATACAAATAAAACAGTGTAAATTTGTTTCAAAATATATATACTAATACACATAAAATAACGTAGATTTCTATAGAAATATATATACAAAATACACATGAAATTATGTAAATACGTATAAAAATATATATATAAAATACATATTAAGTAATGTAAATTCGTGACAAAACAAATAAACAAAATATCATGAAAAGAATGTGTATTTGTATAAAAATAAATAATAGGTAATAAATTTGTATGTAATATATATGCAAGATACACATTAAATAATGTAAATATGTATAAAAAAAAATATATACAAAAAACAAATAGAATAATGAAAATCGTATCAAAATGAATACACCGAATATTAATAAAATAATATAAATTTGTATGAAAATAAAGATGCAAAATTCCCATGAAATAGCGCATTTCTTATAAAAATATATATACCAAAATACACATAAAATATTTAAATTTGTATTGAAATAAATATACAAAATGCACATACAATAAGGTAAACTTCTGTTGAATGAGATATGCAAAAATACATATAAAAAATTGTAAATTTGTTTTAAAATATATATACGAATACACATAAAATAACGTAGATTTCTATAAAAATATATATACAAAATTCACATAAAATTAGGTAAATACGTATAAAAAAATGTAAACAAAATACACATAAAATAATATAAATTCGAAACAAAATAAATAAACAAAATACCAATAAAAGAATGTGTATTTGTTCTGTGTATTTTTGTATATAGTTTTATACAAATTTACGATATTTTATGTGTATTTTGTATATTTATATTTATACAAATACACATTCTTTTACTGGTATTTTGTTTATTTATTTTGATACGATTTTTATGTGTATTTTGTATTCATTTTTTTATACGTATTTACTTCATTTTATGTGTATTTTGTATATATTTTTATAGAAATCAACGTTATTTTATGTGCATTCGTATATATATTTTGAAACAAATTTACATTGTTTTATATGTATTTTGCATATCTATTTCAATACAAATTTATCTTACAGTATGTGCATTTTGTATATTTATTTCAATACAAATTTTAATATTTTATGTGTATTTTGGTATATATATTTTTATAAAAAATGCGTTATTTTATGGCTGTTTTGCATCTTTATTTTCATACAAATTTACATTATTTAATTAATATTCTGTGTATTTATTTTGATACGATTTTACATTATTCTATTTGTGTTTTGTATATATTTTTTTATACATATTTACATTATTTAATTAGTATTTTGTATATATATTTGATACAAATTTACGTTATTTTAAGTGTATATGTTTATATATTTTCATTCAAATTTCCATTGTTTTATGTGTATTTTGTATATGTATTTCAATACAAATTTACCTAATTTTATGTGTATTTTGTATATTTATTTTCATAGAAATTTAAATTTTTTTTGTGTAATTTTGTATATAGTATTAAACAAACTTAGGTTATTTTATGAGTATTTTGTATATCTATTTTCATACAAATACACATTCTTTTATTGATATTTTGTTTATTTATTTTGACGAGAATTTAAATTATTTAATGTGTATTTATATATATATATATATATATATATATATATATATATATATATATATATATATATATATATATATATATATATATATATATATATATATATATATATATATATATATATATATATATATATATATATATATATATTTTTTTTATACGTATTTACATCATTTCATGTGTATTTTGTATATATATTTCTATAGAAATCTACGTTATTTTATGTGTATTCGTATATAGATTTTCAAACAAATTTACGCTTTAATGTGCATTTTGTATATTTTTTCAATACAAATTTACCTTATTGTACGTGCATTTTGTATATTAATTTTAATACAAATTTAATTATTCTATGTGTATTTTTGTATATGTATTTTTAAATAAATATGCTTTATTTTATGGGTATTTTGCATCTTTATTTTCATACAAAATTACATTATTTTATTGATATTCTGTGTATTTATTTTGATACGATTTTACATTATTCTATGTGTATTTTGTATATGTTTTTCATTTAATTTAGCTGATTTTATGTGTATTTTGTATATCTATTTATTTTAATACAAAATCAAATATTTTATGTTTTTTCGTATATATATTTTTATAAAAAATGCGTTATTTTATGGGTATTTTGCATCTTAATTTTCATACAAATTTACATGATTTTATTAATATTTTCTGTATTTATTTTCATACGATTTTACATTATTTTATTTGTGTTTTGTATATATTTTTTTATACATATTTACATTATCTAATGTGTTTTTTGTATATATATTTGATACAAATTTACGTTATTTTAAGTCTATATGTTTATATATTTTCATTCATGTGTATTTTGTACATATATTTCATTACAAATTTACCTTATTTTATGTTTATTTTGTATGTGTATTTTGTACATTTATATTTATACAAATACACATTCTTTTATTGGTATTTTGTTTATTTATTTTGTTTCGAGTTTACATTATTTTATGTGTATTTTGTTTACATTTTTTTATACGTATTTACTTAATTTTATGTGTATTTTGTATATATATTTTTATAGAAATCTACGTTATTTTATGTGTATTCGTATATATATTTTGAAACAAATTTATATTGTTTTATATGTATTTTTGCATATCTCTTTCAATAGAAGTTTACCTTATTGTATGTTCATTTTGTATATTTATTTCAATACAAATTTAAATATTTTATGTGTATTTTGGTATATATATTTTTATAAGAAATGCGCTATTTGATGGGAATTTTGCATCTTTATTTTCATACAAATTTACATTATTTTATTAATATTCGGTGTATTTATTTTGATACGATTTTACATTGTTCTATTTGTTTTTTGTATATATTTTTTTTATACATATTTACATTATTTAAATGTATCTTGCATATATATTACATACAAATTTATTATCTATTATTTATTTTCATACAAATACACATTCTTTTCATGATATTTTGTTTATTTATTTTGTCACGAATTTACATTACTTAATATGTATTATATATATATATATATATATATATATATATATATATTAATATATATATATATATATATATATATATATATATATATATATATATATATATATATATATATATATATATATATATTTTTTTTTTTTTATACGTATTTACATAATTTCATGTGTATTTTGTATATATATTTCTATAGAAATCTACGTTATTTTATGTGTATTCGTATATATATTTTGAAAGAAATTTACACAGTTTTATATGTATTTTGCGTTTTTTTTCAATACAAATTTACCTTATTGTATGTGTGCATTTTGTATATTAATTTTAATACAAATTTAATTATTCTATCTGTATTTTTGTATATGTATTTAAAAAAAAAATGCTTTATCTTATGGGTATTTTGCATCTTAATTTTCATACAAATTTAAATTATTTTATTGATATTCTGTGTACTTATTTTGATACGATTTTACATTATTCTATGTATAACAAAAATAAATACAGAATACACAAAAATAGATATGCAAAATACATAATATAAACAATGTAAATTTGTTTCAAAATATATATACGAATACACATGAAATAAGGTAGATTTCTATAAAAATATATATACAAAATACACATAAAATTAAGTAAATACGTATAAAAAATGTATACAAAATACACATAAAATAATGTAAACTAGTATCAAAATAAATAAACAAAATACCAATAAAAGAATGTGTATTTGTATAAATATATATATACAAAATACACATTAAATAATATAAATTTGTTTAAAACTATACAAAACACACATGAAATGATGTAAATACGTATAAAATATATATACAAAATACACATTAAATAATGTAAATTCGCGTCAAAATAAATAAACAAAATATCAGTAAAAGAATGTGCATTTGTATGAAAATAGATATACAAAATACACATAAAATAACCAAAATTTGTATCAAACTATATACAAAAATACACAAAAATATTTTAAATTTGTATGAAAATAAATATACAAAATATACATAAAATTAGGTAAATTTGTATTGAAATACATACTCAAAATACACATAAAATAATGTAAATTTGAATGAAAATACATAAACAAATACACTTAAAATAACGTAAATTTGTATAAAAAAATATGTACAAAACACAAATAGAATAATGTAAAATCGTATCAAAATAAATACACAGAATATTAATAACATAATGTAAATTTGTATGAAAATAAAGAAGCAAAATACCCATAAAATAACGCATTTTTTTTTATTTATAAAAATATATATTCCAAAATACACATCAAAAAAATTAAATTTGTATTAAAATAAATATACAAAAAACACATACAATAAGGTAAATTTGTATTGAAATAGATATGCAAAATACATATAAAACAATGTAAATTTGTTTCAAAATATATATACGAATACACATAAAATAACGTAGATTTCTATAAAAATATATATACAAAATACACATAAAATGAAGTAAATACGTATAAAAAAATGTATACAAAATACACATAAAATAATGTAAATTCGTATCAAAATAAATAAACAAAATACCAATAAAAGAATGTGTATTTGTATGAATATAAATATACAAAATACACATAAAATAACGTAAATTTATATAAAACTATATACAAAAATACACAGAAGTAATTAAATTTGTATGAAAATATATACAAAATACACACGAAATAAGCTAAATTTGAATTGAAATATATATACAAAATACATGAAATAAAGTAAATTTGTATCAAAATATTTATACAAATACACATATAATAACGTAAATTTGTATGAAAATATATAAAGAAAATACACATTAAATAATGTAAATACGTACGTATAAAAAAATATGTACAAAATACACATATAATCATGTAATTCGTATCAAAATAAATAAACAAAATACCAATAAAATAATATAAATTTGTATGAGTAAACGTGTATGTTGCATATTTTTTCAATACAAATTTACCTTATTATATACGCATTTTGTATATTAATTTTAATACAAATTTAATTATTCGATGTGTATTTTTGTATCTGTATTTTTATAAACATATGCTTTATTTATTGGGTATTTTGCATCTTTATTTTCATACAAATTTACATTATTTTATTGATATTCTGCTCATTCATTTTGATACGAATTGACTTTATTCTATGTGTATTTTGTATATATTTTTCATACAAATTTACGTTATTTTATGTTTAAAAATATGTACAAAATACACATATAATCATGTAATTCGTATCAAAATAAATAAACAAAATACCAATAAAATAATATAAATTTGTATGAGTAAACGTGTATGTTGCATATTTTTTCAATACAAATTTATCTTATTATATACGCATTTTGTATATTAATTTTAATACAAATTTAATTATTCGATGTGTATTTTTGTATCTGTATTTTTAAACTTATTCTTTATTTTTTGGGTATTTTGCATCTTTATTTTCATACAAATTTACATTATTTTATTGATATTCTGCTCATTCATTTTGATAGGAACTGACATTATTCTATGTGTATTTTGTATATATTTTTCATACAAATTTACGTTATTTTATGTGTATTTGTTTATATATTTTGATACAAATTTACAATATTTTATGGGTATTTTGTATATACATTTCAAAAGAAATTTACCTAGTTTAATGTGTATTTTGTATATCTATTTTCATACAAACTCAAATTATTTTTATGTATTTTTGTATATATTTTAATAAAATTTTTAGTTATGTTATGTGTATTTTGTAAATTTATTTTCATTCAAATATATATTATTTTACTGGTGTTTTGTTGATTTATATTGATACGAATTTAGATTATTTTATATGTACTTTGTATATATATTTTTATACGCTTTTCCATTATTTAATATTTATTTTGAATATATATTTTTATACAAATTCATGGTATTTTATGTGTACTTGTATATATATTTTCATATAAATTTACATTATTTTATGTGTATTTTGTACATATATTTTATTACAAATCTACCTTATTTTATGTTTATTTTGTATGTGTATTTTGTATATTTATATTTATCCAAATACACATTCTTTTATTGGTATTTTGTTTATTTATTTTAATTCGAATTTACGTTCTTCTATCGGAATTTTATTTATTTATTTTGATACGAATTTTCATTTTTTGAGGTGTATTTTATATATATATATATATATATATATATATATATATATATATATATATATATATATATATATATATATATATATATATATATATATATATATATATATATATATATATATATATATATTTATACTTATTTACATAATTTTAAATGTATTTTGAATATATATTTTCAAAGAAATTTACTCTATATGTATATGTATAAAAAATACACATGAAATAATCTAAATTCGTATCGAAATAAATGAACAAAATACCGATAAAATAATGTAATTTTGAATGAAAATATATATAGAAAATACACATAAAATAACGTAAATACAAATGAATATATACACATAAAATGATTTGAATTTGAATGAAAATAGATGTAAAAATAAACTTAAAATAAGGCAAATTTATAATGAAATATATATACAAAATACACATAAAATAATGTAGATTGGTTCAAAATATATATACGAATACACATAAAATAACGTAGATTTCTATAGAAATATATATACAAAATACACATGAAATGTTGTAAATACGTATAAAAATATATATACAAAATACACATTAAATAATGTATATTCGTGTCAAAATAAATAATTAAAATATCAATAAAAGAATGTGTATTTGTATTAAAATAAATATACAAAATACACATACAATAAGGTAAATCTGTATTGAAATAGATATGCAAAATACATATAAAACAATGTAAATTTGTTTCAAAATATATATACGAATACACATAAAATAACTTAGATTTGTATAAAAATATATATACAAAATACACATAAAATGAAGTAAATACGTATAAGAAAATGTATACAAAATACACATAAAATAATGTAAATTCGTATCAAAATAAAATAAACAAAATACCAATAAAAGAATGTGTATTTGTATAAATATAAATATACAAAATACACATAAAATAACGTAAATTTGTATAAAACTATATACAAAAATACACAGAAGTTATTAAATTCGTATGAAAATAGATATACAAAATACAGATTAAATAAGCTAAATTTGAATTGAAATGTATATAGAAAATACATAAAATAATGTAAATTTGTATCAAAATATTTATAAAAATACATATAATAACGTAAATTTGTTTAAAAAAATTTATAAACAAAATACACATTAAGTAATGTAAATACGTATAAAAAATATGTACAAAATTCACATATAATCATGTGATTCGTATCAAACTAAATAAACTAAATATCATTAAAATAATGTAAATTTGTATGAGAAAACATATACAAATACACATAAAATAACGCTAATTTCCATAAATATATATGTCCAAAAATGAACGTAAAATAAAGTAACTTTGGATAAAAATATATATACAAAACACACATTAAATAATGTAAATGCGTACATAAAATAACCTAAATTTGTATAAAACTATATACAAAAATACACAAAAATAGTTTAAATTTGTATGAAAAGAAATATACAAAATACACATAAAATTAGGTTAATTTGTATTGAAATACATATACAAAATACATGTAAAATAATGTAAATTTGAAAGAAAATATATAAACAAATACACATATAATAACGTAGATTTGTATGAAATATATAATCAAAATACACATTAAATAATGTAAATATGTATAAAAAAATATATACAAAACACAAATAGAATAATGTAAAATCGTATCAAAATATATACACAGAATATTAATAAAATAATGTAAATTTGTATGAAAATTAAGATGCAAAATACCTATAAAATAACGCATTTTTTATAAAAATATTGATACCAAAATACACATAAAATATTTGAATTTGTATTAATATAAATATACAAAATGCACATACAATAAGGTAAATTTGTATTGAAATAGATATGCAAAATACATATAAAATAATGTAAATTTGTTTCAAAATATATATACGAATACACATAAAATAACGTAGATTTCTATAAAAATACATATACAAAATACACATAATATTAAGTTAATACGTATAAAAAAATATATACAAAATACACATAAAATAATGTAAATTCGTATAAATGTAAATAAACAATATACCAATAAAAGAATGTGTATTTGTAAAATACACATAAAATAACGTAGATTTCTATAAAAATATATACACAAAATGAAGTAAATACGTATAAAAAAATGAATACAAAAAATACATAAAAATCGTATCAAAATAAATAAACAAAATACCAGTAAAAGAATGTGTATTTGTATAAATATAAATATACAAAATACACATAAAATATCGTAAATTTGTATAAAATTAATACAAAAATACACAGAAGTAATTAAATTTGTATGAAAATATATATAAAAAATACAGCTAAAATGAGCTAAATTTGATTTGAAATGTACATACAAAATACATAAAATAATGTAAATCTGTATCAAAATATTTATACAAATACATATAATAACGTAGATTTGTTTAAAAATATATAAACAAAATACACATTAAGTAATGTAAATACGTATAAAAAATATGTACAAAATACACATATAATCATGTAATTCGTATCAAAATAAATAAACAAAATAGCAATAAAATAATGTAAATTTGTATGAGAAAACATATACAAATAACGCAAATTTCTATAAAAATATATGTACAAAAATGCACATAAAATAAAGTAAATTTGCAAAAAAATATATATACAAAACACACACTAAATAATGTAAATGCGTACATAATATAACCTAAATTTGTATAAAATTATATACAAAAATACACAAAAATAATTTAAATTTGTTTGAAAAGAAATATACAAAATACACATAAAATTAGGTAAATTTGTATTGAAATACATATACAAAATACACATCAAATAATGTAAATTTGAATGAAAATATATAAACAAATACACTTAAAATAACGTAAATTTGTATAAAAAATATATGCAAGATACACATTAAATAATGTAAATGTGTATAAAAAATATATATACAAAAAACAAATAGAATAATGTAAAATCGTATCAAAATAAATACATAGAATATCAATAAAATAATGTAAATTTGTATGAAAATAAAGATGCAAAATTCCCAAAAATTATCGCATTTTTTATAAAAATATATTTACCAAAATACACATAAAATATTTAAATTTGTATTGAAATAAATATACAAAATGCATATACAGTAAGGTAAATTTGTATTGAAAGAGATATTCAAAACTACATATAAAACAATGTAAATTTGTTTCAAAATATATATACGAATACACATAAAATAAAGTAGATTTCTATAGAAATATATATACAAAATACATATGAAATTATGTAAATACGTATAAAAATATACATACAAAATACATAAGAACATAAGAACATAAGAACGCAGGAGTCTGCAAGAGGCCGGTAGGCCTGTACGAGGCAGCTCCTTTGACCCTAAGCTCCCGTGTATCTAACCCCACCTAATATCGCTGTCCATGAATTTATCTGGTCTATTTTTGAATGTGACAATTGTATTGGCACTCACCACATGACTGCTAAGCCTATTCCACTCATCCACCACCCTGTTAGTAAACCAATTTTTGCCTATGTCCCTGTTGAATCTGAATTTATCCAGTTTAAACCCGTTACTTCGTGTCCTACCCGGTTCTCTTACCAACAAAACCTTATGAATGTCTCCCTTATTAAAGCCCTTCATCCATTTATAAACCTCGATCATGTCTCCACGCACCCTTCGCCTTTCTAGAGAATGCAAGTTTAACTGTTTGAGTCTTTCCTCGTATGGCAAGTTTCTCAACCCCTGAATCATCTTAGTCATCCTCCTCTGCACCGATTCTAACATTTTGATATCCATTCTATAGTAGGGTGACCAGAACTGAACCGCATAGTCAAGATGAGGTCTAACTAATGCTAAATATAGTTTGAGGAAGACTTCGGGGCTTCTGTTGCTTACGCTCCTTGAAATAAATCCCAGTACCCTATTAGCTCGATTTCTAGCTTGAATGCAATGTGCCCTTGGACGGAGATCAGAGCTCACTAAGACCCCTAAACCCCTCTCGCACCCAGACCTAATTATGAGAGTGTCATTTAAGCAATAGTTATGTGAGGGGTTGTTCCTACCTACACTCAGAATACTGCACTTCCCTACATTGAACTCCATCTGCCATTTATCCGCCCAGTCATATAATCTGTTGAGTTCACCTTGGAGAATACTAGCGTCCTGATCCGACTCAATTACTCTACCGATCTTGGTATCATCTGCAAATTTACTAACATCACTACTAATTCCTGTGTCTAAGTCATTGATATAAATAATAAACAAAAGTGGACCTAATACCGAACCTTGTGGGACCCCACTCGTAACACATCCCCAGTCAGATCTTTTACCATTGATTTGCACTCTTTGCTTCCTATTGCTAAGCCACGCCTTGACCCAGTTCAAAACTTTACCCTCTACTCCGTGAGCCTGTAATTTAAGCAACATATCAAATTTACATATCAAATAATGTAAATTCGTGTCAAAATAAATAAACAAAATATCATGAAAAGAATGTGTATTTGTATGAAGATAGATAATAGATAATAAATTTGTATAAAATATATATGCAAGATACAAATTAAATAATGTAAATATGTATAAAAAAGTATATACAAAAAACAAATAGAATAATGTAACATCGTATCAAAATAAATACACCGAATATTAATAAAATAATGTAAATTTGTATGAAAATTAACATGCAAAATTCCCATAATATAGAGCATTTCTTATAAAAATATATATACCAAAATACACATAAAATATTTAAATATGCATTGAAATAAATATACAAAATGCACATACAATAAGGTAAATTTGTATTGAAAGAGATATGCAAAAATACATATAAAACAATGTAAATTTGTTTCGAAATATATATACGAATACAAATAAAAAAACGTAGATTTCTATAAAAATATACACATAAAATTAAGTAAATACGTATAAAAAAATGTATACAAAATACACATAAAATAATGTAATTTCGAATTAAAATAAATGTAAATTTGAATTAAAATATAAAAACAAATACACTTAAAATAACGTAAATTTGTATAAAATATATATGCAAGATACACATTAAATAATGTATATGTGTATAAAAAATATATATACTAAAAACAAATAGAATAATGTAGAATCGTATCAAAATAAATACACAGAATATCAATAAAATAATGTAAATTTGTATGAAAATAAAGATGCAAAATTCCCAAAAATTATCGCATTTTTTATAAAAATTTATATACCAAAATACACATAAAATATTTAAATTTGTATTGAAATAAATATACAAAATGCATATACAGTAAGGTAAATTTGTATTAAAAGAGATATTCAAAAATACATATAAAACAATGTAAATTTGTTTCAAAATATATATACGAATACACATAAAATAAAGTAGATTTCTATAGAAATATATATACAAAATACATATGAAATTATGTAAATACGTATAAAAATATATATACAAAATACATATCAAATAATGTAAATTCGTGTCAAAATAAATAAACAAAATATCATGTAAAGAATGTGTATTTGTATAAAAATAGATAATAGATAATAAATTTGTATAAAAAATATATGCAAGATACTCATTAAATAATGTAAATTTGTATGAAAATAAAGATGCAAAATTCCCATAAAATAGCGCATTTCTTATAAAAATATATATACCAAAATACACATAAAATATTTAAATTTGTATTGAAATAAATATACAAAATGCACATACAATAAGGTAAATTTGTATTGAAAGAGATATGCAAAAATACATATAAAACAATGTAAATTTGTTTCAAAATATATATACGAATACAAATAAAAAACGTAGATTTCTATAAAAATATATATACAAAATACACATAAAATTAATAAATACGTATAAAAAAATGTATACAAAATACACATAAAATAATGTAAATTCGATTTAAAATAAATAAACAAAATACCAATAAAAGAATGTGTATTTGGATAAATATAAATATTCAAAATACATATATAAAATAAACATAAAATAAGGTAGATTTGTAATAAAATATATGTACAAAATACACATAAAATAATGTAAATTTATATGAAAATATATATACAAATACACATAAAATACCATGAATTTGTATAAAAATATATATTCAAAATAAATATTAAATAATGTAAAAGCGTATAAAAATATATATACAAAGTACATATAAAATAATGTAAATTCGTATCAATATAAATCAACAAAACACCAATAAAATAATATATATATATGAATGAAAATAAATTTACAAAATACACATAACATAACTAAAATTTGTATTAAAATATATACAAAAATACATAGAAATAATTTGAGTTTGTATGAAAATAGATATACAAAATACACATAAAACTAGGTAAATTTCTTTTGAAATGTATTTACAAAATAGCCATAAAATATTATAAATTTGTGTCAAAATATATAAACAAATACACATAAAATAACGTAAATTTGTATGAAAAATATATACAAAATACACATAGAATAATGTCAATTCGTATCAAAATGAATGAGCAGAATATCAATAAAATAATGTATATTTGTATGAAAATAAAGATGCAAAATACCCAAAAAATAAAGCATATGTTTATAAAAATACAGATACAAAAATACACATCGAATAATTAAATTTGTATTAAAATTAATATACAAAATGCGTATATAATAAGGTAAATTTGTATTGAAAAAATATGCAACATACACGTTTACTCATACAAATTTATATTATTTTATTGGTATTTTGTTTATTTATTTTCATACGAATTACATGATTATATGTGTATTTTGTACACATTTTTTTATACGTATTTACATTTTTTAATGTGTATTTTGTTTACATATTTTCATACAAATTTACGTTATTATATGTGTATTTGTATAAATAAGTTGATACAAATTTACTTTATTTCATGTATTTTGTATATATATTTCAATTCAAATTTAGCTTATTTTGTGTGTATTTTGTATATATTTTCATACAAATTTAATTACTTCTGTGTATTTATGTATATAGTTTTATATAAATTTACGTTATTTTATGTGTAATTTGTATATTTATATTTATACAAATACACATTCTTTTATTGGTATTTTGTGTATTTATTTTATACGAATTTACATTATTTTATGTGTATTTTGTATACATTTTTTTATACGTATTTACTTCATTTTATGTGTATTTTGTATACATATATTTATAGAAATCTACCTTATTTTATGTGTATTCGTATACATATTTTGAAACAAATTTACATTGCTTTATATGTATTTTGCGTATCTATTTCAATACGAATTTACCTTATTGTATGTGTTTTTTATATATTTATTTTAATTCAAATCTAATTTTTTTATGTGTATTTTGGTATATATATTTTTATAAATAAAAAAATGCGTTATTTTATGGGTATTTCCTCTTTATTTTCATACAAATTTACATTATTTTATTAATATTCTGTGTATTTATTTTGATACGATTTTACATTATTCTATTTGTGTTTTGTATATATTTTTTTATACAAATTTACATTATTTTAAGTGTATTCGTTTATGTATTTTCATTCAAATTTACATTATTTTATGTGTATTTTGTATATATATTTCCATACAAATTTACCTAATTTATATGTATTTTGTATATTTACTTTCATACAAATTTAAAATATTTTTGTGTATTTTTGTATATAGTTTGATACAAATTTAGGTTATTTTATGTGTATTTTGAATATCTATTAAATATATATACAAAATACATATGAAATTATGTAAATACGTATAAAAATATATATACAAAATACATATCAAATAATGTAAATTCGTGTCAAAATAAATAAACAAAATATCATGAAAAGAATGTGTATTTGTATGAAAATAGATAATAGATAATAAATTTGTAGAAAATATATATGCAAGATACACATTAAATAATGTAAATATGTATAAAAAAGTATATACAAAAAACAAATAGAATAATGTAAAATCGTATCAAAATAAATACACCGAATATTAATAAAATAATGTAAATTTGTATGAAAATAAAGATGCAAAATTCCCATAAAATATCGCATTTCTTATAAAAATATATATACCAAAATACACATAAAATATTTAAATTTGTATTGAAATAAATATACAAAATGCACATACAATAAGGTAAATTTGTATTGAAAGAGATATGCAAAAATACATATAAAACAATGTAAATTTGTTTCAAAATATATATACGAATACAAATAAAAAAAACGTAGATTTCTATAAAAATATATATACAAAATACACATAAAATTAAGTAAATACGTATAAAAAAATGTATACAAAATACACATAAAATAATGTAAATTCGAATTAAAATAAATAAACAAAATACCAATAAAAGAATGTGTATTTGGATAAATATAAATATACAAAATACACATACAAAATAAACATAAAATAAGGTAGATTTGTAAAAAAATATATGTACAAAATACACATACAATAATGTAAATTTATATGAAAATATATATACAAATACACATAAAATACCATGAATTTGTATAAAAATATATATTCAAAATAAATATTAAATAATGTAAGAGCGTATAAAAATATATATACAAAGTACATATAAAATGAAAATTAAGATGCAAAATACCTATAAAATAACGCATTTTTTTTATAAAATTATTGATGCCAAAATACACATAAAATATTTGAACTTGTATTAAAATAAATATACAAAATACACATACAATAAGGAAAATTTGTATTGAAATAGAGATGCAAAATACATATAAAATAATGTAAATTTGTTTCAAAATATATATACGAATACACATAAAATAACGTAGATTTCTATAAAAATACATATACAAAATACACATAATATTAAGTAAATACGTATAAAAAAATGTATACAAAATACACATAAAATAATGTAAATTCGTATAAATGTAAATAAACAATATACCAATAAAAGAATGTGTATTTGTATAAATATAAATATACAAAATGCACATAAAATAAGGTAAATTTATATAAAACTATATACATAAAATAACGCAAATTTCTATAAAAATATATGTACAAAAATGAACATAAAATAAATTTGCATAAAAATATATATACAAAACACACTTTAGATAATGTAAATGAGTATAAAAATATGTATACAAAATACCTATGAAATAATCTAAATTCGTATCGAATTAAATTAAGAAATACCAATAAAATAATGTAATTTTGGATGAAAATATATATACAAAATACACATAAAATAACCTAAATACAAATACAAGTATACACATAAAATAATTTAAAATTGAATGAAATAAATATACAAAATAAACATGAAATAAGGTAAATTTGTAATGAAATATATGAAAAAATACACACAAAATAATATAAATTTGTATGAAAATATATATACAAATACACATTAAATAACATGAATTTGTATAAAATTTGTATCAAAATATATACTTATACACACAATAAAATAACGTAATTTTTTTAAGAAAATGTATATACAAAATACACATAAAATAATTTAAATACGTAGAAAAATATATATACAAAAAACATAAAATAATGCAAATTTGTATGAAAATATATAAACAAATACACATAAAATAATGTAAATTTGGATAAAATATATATACAAAATGAACATTAAATAATGTAAATATGTATACAAAAAACACATAGAATAATGTTAAATCGTATCAAAATAAATAAAGAGAATATCAATAAAATAATGTAAATTTGTATGAAAATAAATATACAAAATGCACGTACAATAAAGTAAATTTGTATTGAAATAGATATGCAAAATACACATCAATAATGTAAATTTGTATCAAAATATATATACGAATACTCAAAAAATAGAGTAAATTTCTATGAAAATATACATACAAAATAGATATACAAAATACACATATAACTATTTAAATTTGTATTTAAATACATGTACAAAAAACACATAAAATAATGTAGATTTGTATGAAATGAAAACAAATACTTTTTATATAAAATATATATACAAAATACACATAGAATAATGTAAAATCATATCAAAATAAATACACAGAATATCAATAAAATAATGTAAATTTGTATGAAATTAAAAATGCAAAATACCCATAAAATAAAGCATATTTTTATAAAAAAACATATACAAAAATACACATAGATTAATCAAATTTGTATTAAAATTAATATACAAAATGCACATACAATAAGGTAAATTTGTATTGAAAAAATATGCAAAAGACACATAAAAAAATGTAAATTTGTTTCAAAATATATATACGAATACACATAAAATAACGCAAATTTCTATAGAAATATATATACAAAATACACTTGAAATAATGTAAATACGTATAAAAATATATATACAAAATACACATTAAATAATGTTAATTCGTGTCAAAATAAATAAACAAAATATCATGAAAAGAATGTGTATTTGTATGAAATTAGATATACAAAATACACATAAAATAACCTAAATTTGTATAAAACTATATACAAAAATACACAAAAATAATTTAAACTTGTATGAAAATAAATATACAAAAAACATATAAAAATAGGTAAATTTGTATTGAAATACATATACAAAATACACATAAAATAATGTAAATTTGAATGAAAATATATAAACATATAGACTTAAAATAACGTAAATTTGTATCAAATATATATACAAAAAAAAACATTAAATAATGTAAATATGTATAAAAAAATATATACAAAACACAAATAAAATAATGTAAAATCGTATCAAAATAAATACAGAAAATATTAATAAAATAATGTAAATATGTATGAAAATTAAGATGCAAAATACCCATAAAATAACGCATTTTTTATAAAAATATCAATACGAAAAAAACATAAAATATTTGATTTTGTATTAAAATAAATAGATATAGAAAATACACATAAAATAAGCTAAATTTGAATTGAAATATATATACAAAATACATAAAATAATGTAAATATGTATCAAAATACCTATACAAATACACATATAATAACGTAAATTTGAATAAAAATATATAAACAAAATACACATTTAATAATGTAAATACGTATAAAAAAATTGTAAAAAATACACAAATAATCATGTAATTCGTATCAAAATAAATAGACAAAATACCCATAAAATAATGTAAATTTCTATGAGAAAACATATACAAAATACACATAAATAACGCAAATATCAATAAAAATATATATAATATAATATATTTTTATACATATTTAAAATTTTTAAAGTATATTTTGTATATATATATTTTATCGAAATTTACGTGATTTTATATGTATTTGTTTATATATTTTCATACAAATTTACATTATTTTATGTGAGTTTTGTATATGTATTTCAATACAAATTTGCCTAACTTTATGTGTATTTTGCATATCTATTTTCAAACAAATTTAAATTATTTTTTGTGTATATTTGTATATATTTTTATACAAATTTTAGTTATTTTATTTGTTTTTTGTATATATATTTTCCTACAAATATACATTCTTTTATTGGAATTTTGTGTATTTAATTTTTTACGAATTTACATTATTTTATGTGTATTTTGTATATATATTTTTCTACGAATTTTAACTATTTTATGTGTATTTTATATATACATTTTCATAAAAATTTAAGTTATTTTATTGTGTGTATTCGTATATATTTTGAAACATTTTATACAAATTCATGTTATTTTATGTGTATTTGTATATATATTTTCATACAAATTTATATTATTTTATGTGTATTCTTACATATATTTTATTACAAATTTACCTTATTTTATGTTTATTTTGTATATTTATTTCATTCAGTTTTAAATTATTTAATGTGTATATTTGTATTTGTATTTAGGTTATTTTATGTGTGTTTTTTATATATATTTTCATTCAAAATTACATTATTTTATTGATACTCGATACGAATTTAGATTATTTTATTGATACTCGATACGAATTTAGATTATTTCATAGGTATTTTGTATACATATTTTTATACTCATTTACATTATCTAATGTGTGTTTTGTATATATTTTTTTATGCAAACTAATTTTATGTGCATTTTTGTACATATATTTTTATAGAAACTTAAAACGTTATTTTATGTGTATTTTGTATATGTTTTCTCATACAAATTTACATTATTTAATTAGTTTTTTGTTTATTTATTTTGATACGAATGACTTGATTATTGGTGTATTTTGTAAATATTTTTTATACGTATTTACATTACTTAATGTGTATTTTGTTTATATATTTTTTTTACAAATTTACGTTATTATATGTGTATTTGTTAAAAATATTTAGAAACGAATTTACTTTATTTTATGTATTATGTATATATATTTCAATTCAAATTTAGCTTATTTTGTGGTTATTTTGTATATCTATTTTCATACAAATTTAATTACTTCTGTGTATTTTGTAAATAGTTTTATATAAATTTACGTTATTTTATGTGCATTTTGTATATTTATATTTATACAAATACACATTCTCTTATTGGTATTTTGTTTATTTATATTTATACGAATTTACATTATTTTATGTGTATTTTGTATACATTTTTGATTCGTATTTACTTAATTTTATTTGTATTTTGTATATATATATTTATTGAAATCTACGTTATTTTATGTGTATTCGTATATATATTTTGAAACAAATTTACATTGTTTTATTTGTTTTTTGCATATCTATTTCAATACAAATTTACCTTATTGTATGTGCATTTTGTATATTTATTTTAATACAAATTCAAATATTTTATGTGTATTTTGGTATATATAATTTTATAAAAAATGCGTTATTTTATAGGTATTTTGCATCTTAGTTTTCATAGAAATGTACATTATTTTATTAATATTCTGTGTATATATTTTGATACGATTTTATATTATACTATTTGTGTTTTGTATATATTTTTTTATGCATATTTTCATTATTTAATGTGTGTTTTTTATATATATTTTATACAAATTAACGTCATTTTAAGTGTATTTGTTTATATAATTTCATTCAAATTTACATTATTTTAAGTGTATTTTGTATATGTATTTCAATACAAATTTACCTAATTTTATGTATGTTTTGTATATTTATTTTCATACAAATTTAAATTATTTTTGTGTTTTTTTGTATATACATATAGAGTAAATTTTTATGAAAATATTTATTCAAAATACATATAAAATTATGTAAATAAGTATAAAAATATATATATCAAATACACCTAAAAAAATGAAAATTCGTATCAAAATAAATAAACAAAATTCCGATAAAAGAACGTATATTTTTAGGAAAATAAATATACAAAATACACATAAAATTACGAAAATTTGAATAAAAGTATACACAAAAAAACAAAAAAATAAATTTCAATTTGTATGAAAATAGATATACAAAATACACATATAATTAGTTAAATTTGTATTTAAAAACATGTACAAAATACACATAAAATAATGTAAATTTGTATGAAATGAAAACAAATTCACATAAAATAACGTACATTTGTATAAAATAGATATACAAAATATACATAGAATAATGTAAAATCGTATCAAAATAAATACACAGAATATCAATAAAATAATGTAATTTTGTATGAAAATAAAGATGCAAAATACCCATAATATAAAGCATTATTTTTTTTTAAATACATATACAAGAATACACATAGAATAATTAAATTTGAATTAAAATTAATATACAAAATGCACGTACAATAAGGGAAATTTGTATAGAAATAATATATTAAATGCACATAAAACATTGTATATTTGTTTTATATTATATATACGATTACACATAAAATAACGTATATTTCTATAGAAATATTTATACAATATAAACATGAAATTTACATTATTTTATGTTTTTTGTATACATTTTTTTATACGCATTTACTTCATTTTATGTGTATTTTGTATATATATTTTTTTAGAAATATACGTTATTTTATGTGTATTCGTATATATATTTTGAAACAAATTTACATTGTTTTATATGTATTTTGCATATCTATTTCAATACAAATTTACCTTATTGTATGTGTTTTTTGTATATTTATTTTAATACAAATTTAAGTTTTTGATGTGTATTTTGGTATATATATTTTTATAAATAAAAAAAATGCGTTATTTTATGGGTATTTTGCTTCTTTATTTTCATACAAATTTACATTATTTTATTAATATTCTGTGTATTTATTTTGATACGATTTTCCATTATTCTATTTGTGTTTTGTACATATTTTTTTATACAAATTTACGTTATTTTAAGTGTATTTGTTTATGTATTTTCATTCAAATTTACATTATTTTATGTGTATTTTGTGTATGTATTTCAATACAAATTTACCTAATTTTATGTGTATTTTGTATATTTATTTTCATACAAATTTAAAATATTTTTGTGTATTTTTGTATATAGTTTGATACAAATTTTGGTTATTTTATGAGTATTTTGTATATCTATTTTCATACAAATACACATTCTTTTATTGATATTTTGTTTATTTATTTTGACGCGAATTTTATGTGAATTTGTTTTCATTTCATACAAATTTACATTATTTTATGTGTATTTTGTGCATGTATTTAAATACAAATTTAACTAATTATATGTGTATTTTGTATATCTATTTTCATACAAAATTGAAATTTATTTTTTTGTTTTTTTGTATATATTTTTATTCAAATTTTCGTAATCTTATAAAAATATATATACCAAAATACACAAAATATTTAGATTTGCATTGAAATAAATATACAAAATGCACATACAATAAGATAAATTTGTATTGAAAGAGATATGCAAAAATACATATAAAACAATGTAAATTTGTTTCAAAATATATATACGAATACAAATAAAAAAACGTAGATTTCTATAAAAATATATACAAAATACACATAAAATTAAGTAAATACGTATAAAAAAATGTATACAAAATACACATAAAATAATGTAAATTCGAATTAAAATAAATAAACAAAATACCAATAAAAGAATGTGTATTTGGATAAATATAAATATACAAAATACACATACAAAATAAACATAAAATAAGGTAGATTTGTAAAAAAATATATGTACAAAATACACATAAAATAATGTAAATTTATTTAAAAATATATATACAAATACACATAAAATACCATGAATTTGTATAAAAATATATATTCAAAATAAACATTAAATAATGTAAAAGCGTATAAAAATTTATATACAAATACAGATACAAAAATACACATCGAATAATTAAATTTGTATTAAAATTAATATACAAAATGCGTATATAATAAGGTAAATTTGTATTGAAAAAATATGCAACATACACGTTTACTCATACAAATTTATATTATTTTATTGGTATTTTGTTTATTTATTTTGATACGAATTACATGATTATATGTGTATTTTGTACAAATTTTTTATACGTATTTACATTATTTAATGTGTATTTTGTTTATATATTTTCATACAAATTTACGTTATTATATGTGTATTTGTATAAATATTTTGATACAAATTTACTTTATTTCATGTATTTTGTATATATATTTCAATTCAAATTTAGCTTATTTTGTGTGTATTTTGTATATATTTTTATACAAATTTAATTACTTCTGTGTATTTTTGTATATAGTTTTATATAAATTTACGTTATTTTATGTGAATTTTGTATATTTATATTTATACAAATACACATTCTTTTATTGGTATTTTGTTTATTTATTTTGATACGAATTTACATTATTCTATGTGTATTTTGTATACATTTTTTTATACGTATTTACTTCATTTTATGTGTATTTTGCATATATATTTTTTATAGAAATCTACGTTATTTTATGTGTATTCGTATATATATTTTGAAACAAATTTACATTGTTTTATATGTATTTTGCATATCTATTTCAATACAAATTTACCTTATTGTATGTGTTTTTTGTATATTTATTTTAATACAAATTTAATATTTTGGTGTGTATTTTGGTATATATATTTTTATAAATAAAAAAAATGCGTTATTTTATGGGTATTTTGCTTCTTTATTTTCATACAAATTTACATTATTTTATTAATATTCTGTGTATTTATTTTGATACGATTTTACATTATTCTATTTGTGTTTTTTACATATTTTTTTATACAAATTTACGTTATTTTAAGTGTATTTGTTTATGTATTTTAAATCAAAATTAAATTATCTTATTTGTATTTTGTATGTATTTCAATACAAATTTCCCTAATTTTATGTGTATTTTGTATATTTATTTTCATACAAATTTAAAATATTTTTGGTATTTTTGTATATAGTTTGATAAAAATTTAGGTTATTTTATGTGTATTTTGTATATCTTTTTTCATACAAATACACATTCTTTTACTGATATTTTGTTTATTTATTTTGACGCGAATTTACATTATTTAATGTGTATTTTGTATATATATTTTTATACGTATTTACATCATTTCATGTGTATTTTGTATAGTTTTAAACAAATTTATATTATTTAATGAGTATTTTGTATATATATATATTTATACAAATACACATTCTTTATTATATTTTGTTTATTTATTTTGATACTAATTTACATTACTTTATGTGTATTTTGTATACATTTTTTATACGTATTTACTTAATTTTATGTGTATTTTGTATATATATTTTTATAGAAATCTACCTTATTTTATATGTATTCGTGTATATATTTTGAAACAAATTTACATTGTCTATATGTATTTTGCATATCTATTTTTGTGTATTCTGAATTTATTTTTGTTATACATAGAATAATGTAAAATCGTATCAAAATAGGTACACAGAATATCAATAAAATAATTTAAATTTGTATGAAAATAAAGATGCAAAATACCCATAAGATAAAGCATTTTTTTTAAATACATATACAAAAATACACATAGAATAATTAAATTTGTATTTAAATTAATATACAAAATGCACACATACAATAAGGTAAATTTGTATTGAAAAAAAAAAAACGCAAAATACAAATAAAACAATGTAAATTTGTTTCAAAATATATATACGAATACACATAAAATAACGTAGATTTCTATAGAAATATATATACAAAATACACATGAAATTATGTAAATACGTATAAAAATATATATATAAAATACATATTAAGTAATGTAAATTCGTGACAAAATAAATAAACAAGATATCATGAAAAGAATGTGTATTTGTATGAAAATAAATAATAGATAATAAATTTGTATGTAATATATATGCAAGATACATTTAAATAATGTAAATATATATAAAAAATATATATATACAAAAAACAAAAAGAATAATGTAAAATCGTATCAAAATAAATACACCGAATATTAATAAAATAATGTAAATTTGTATGAAAATAAAGATGCAAAATTCCCAGCAAATAACGAATTTCTTATAAAAATATATATACAAAAATACACATAAAATATTTAAATTTGTATTGAAATAAATGTACAAAATGCACATACAATAAGGTAAACTTCTATTGAAAGAGATATGCAAAAATACATATAAAACAATGAAAATTTGTTTCAAAATATATATACGAATACACATAAAATAACGTAGATTTCTATAAAAATATATATATACAAAATACACATAAAATTAAGTAAATCCGTATAAAAAAATGTATACAAAATACACATAAAATAATGTAAATTCGAAATAAAATGTATAAACAAAATACCAATAAAAGAATGTGTATTCGGATAAATATAAATATACAAAATACACATACAAAATAAACATAAAATAAGGTAGATTTGTAAAAAAAATATATGTACAAAATACACATAAAACAATGTAAATTTATATAAAAAATGTATACAAAATACACATAAAATAATGTAAATTCGAAATAAAATGTATAAACAAAATACATTTTATTATAAAATTTCTTATAAAAATATATATACAAAAATACACATAAAATATTTAAATTTGTATTGAAATAAATGTACAAAATGCACATACAATAAGGTAAACTTCTATTGAAAGAGATATGCAAAAATACATATAAAACAATGAAAATTTGTTTCAAAATATATATACGAATACACATAAAATAACGTAGATTTCTATAAAAATATATATATACAAAATACACATAAAATTAAGTAAATCCGTATAAAAAAATGTATACAAAATACACATAAAATAATGTAAATTCGAAATAAAATGTATAAACAAAATACCAATAAAAGAATGTGTATTCGGATAAATATAAATATACAAAATACACATACAAAATAAACATAAAATAAGGTAGATTTGTAAAAAAAATATATGTACAAAATACACATAAAATAATGTAAATTTATATAAAAAATATATATACAAATACACATAAAATAACATAAATTTGTATAAAAATATATATTCAAAATAAATATTAAATAATGTAAAAGCGTATAAAAATATATATACAAATACAGATACAAAAATACACATCGAATAATTAAATTTGTATTAAAATTAATATACAAAATGCGTATATAATAAGGTAAATTTGTATTGAAAAAATATGCAACATACACGTGTACTCATACACATTTATATTATTTTATTGGTATTTTGTTTATTTATTTTGATACGAATTACATGATTATATGTGTATTTTGTACATATTTTTTATACGTATTTACATTATTTAATGTGTATTTTGTTTATATATTCTCATACAAATTTACGTTATTATATGTGTATTTGTATAAATATTTTGATACAAATTTACTTTATTTCATGTATTTTGTATATATATTTCAATTCAAATTTAGCTTATTTTGTGTGTATTTTGTATATATTTTTATACAAATTTAATTACTTCTGTGTATTTTTGTATATAGTTTTATATAAATTTACGTTATTTTATGTGTATTTTGTATATTTATATTTATACAAATACACATTCTTTTATTGGTATTTTGTTTATTTATTTTGATACGAATTTACATTATTTTATGTGTATTTGTATTCATTTTTTTATACGCATTTACTTCATTTTATGTGTATTTTGTATATATTTTTTATAGAAATCTACGTTATTTTATGTGTATTCGTATATATATTTTGAAACAAATTTACATTGTTTTATATGTATTTTGCATATCTATTTCAATACAAATTTACCTTATTGTATGTGTTTTTTGTATATTTATTTTAATACAAATTTAATTTTTCGATGTGTATTTTGGTATATATATTTTTATAAATAAAAAAAATGCGTTATTTTATGGGTATTTTGCTTCTTTATTTTCATACAAATTTACATTATTTTATTAATATTCTGTGTATTTATTTTGATACGATTTTACATTATTCTATTTGTGTTTTGTACATATTTTTTTATACAAATTTACGTTATTTTAAGTGTATTTGTTTATGTATTTTCATTCAAATTTACATTATTTTATGTGTATTTTGTGTATGTATTTCAATACAAATTTCCCTAATTTTATGTGTATTTTGTATATTTATTTTCATACAAATTTAAAATATTTGTGTTTAATTTTGTATATAGTTTGATACAAATTTTGGTTATTTTATGTGTATTTTGTATATCTATTTTCATACAAATACACATTCTTTTATTGATATTTTGTTTATTTATTTTGACGCGAATTTACATTATTTAATTAGTATTTTGTATATATATTTTTATACGTATTTACATCATTTCATGTGTATTTTGTATAGTTTTAAACAAATTTATATTATTTAATGTGTATTTTGTATATATATATATATATATTTATACAAATACACATTCTTTTATTGGTATTTTGTTTATTTATTTTGATACTAATTTACATTATTTTATGTTTATTTTGTATACATTTTTTATACGTATTTACTTAATTTTATGTGTATTTTGTATATATATTTTTTATAGAAATCTACCTTATTTCATATGTATTCGTATATATATTTTGAAACAAATTTACATTTTTTATATGTATTTTGCATATCTATTTTTTTGTATTCTGAATTTATTTTTGTTATACATAGAATAATGTAAAATCGTATCAAAATAGGTACACAGAATATCAATAAAATAATTTAAATTTGTATGAAAATAAAGATGCAAAATACCCATAAGATAAAGCATTTTTTTTTAAATACATATACAAAAATACACATAGAATAATTAAATTTGTATTTAAATTAATATACAAAATGCACACATACAATAAGGTAAATTTGTATTGAAAAAAAACGCAAAATACAAATAAAACAGTGTAAATTTGTTTCAAAATATATATACGAATACACATAAAATAACGTAGATTTCTATAGAAATATATATACAAAATACACATGAAATTATGTAAATACGTATAAATATATATATATAAAATACATATTAAGTAATGTAAATTCGTGACAAAATAAATAAACAAAATATCATGAAAAGAATGTGTATTTGTATGAAAATAAATAATAGATAATAAATTTGTATGTAATATATATGCAAGATACATTTAAATAATGTAAATATGTATAAAAAATATATATATACAAAAAACAAAAAGAATAATGTAAAATCGTATCAAAATAAATACACCGAATATTAATAAAATAATGTAAATTTGTATGAAAATAAAGATGCAAAATTCCCATCAAATAGCGAATTTCTTATAAAAATATATATACCAAAATACACATAAAATATTTAAATTTGTATTGAAATAAATATACAAAATGCACATACAATAAAGTAAACTTCTATTTGAAAGAGATATGCAAAAATACATATAAAACAATGTAAATTTGTTTCAAAATATATATACGAATACACATAAAATAACGTAGATTTCTATAAAAATATATATACAAAATACACATAAAATTAAGTAAATACGTATAAAAAAAATGTAAACAAAATACACATAAAATAATGTAAATTCGAAACAAAATAAATAAACAAAATACCAATAAAAGAATGTATATCTATTTATTTTAATACAAAATCTAATATTTTGTGTTTTTTCGTATATATATTTTTATAAAAAATGTGTTATTTTATGGGTATTTTGCATCTTAATTTTCATACAAATTTACATTATTTTATTAATATTTTCTGTATTTATTTTGATACGATTTTACATTATTTTATTTATGTTTTGTATATATTTTTTTATACATATTTACATTCTTTTATGTGTTTTTTGTATATATATTTGATACATATTTACGTTATTTTAAGTTATTTTATGTGTATTTGTTTATATATTTTGACACAAATGAACAATATTTTATGGGTATTTTGTATATATATTTCAAAAGAAATTTACCTAGTTTTATATGTATTTTGAATATCTATTTTCATACAAACTCAAATTATTTTTATGTATTTTTGTATATATTTCAATACAAATTTTAGTTATGTTATGTGTATTTTGTAAATCTATTTTCATTCAAATATATATTATTTTATTGGTATTTTGTTGATTTATATTGATACGAATTTACATTATTTTATATGTACTTTGTAAATATATTTTTATACGCATTTACATTATTTAATATTTATTTTGAATATATAATTTTATACAAATTCATGGTATTTTATGTGTATTTGTATATATATTTTCATATAAATTTACATTATTTTATGTGTATTTCGTACATATATTTCATTACAAATTTACCTTATTTTATGTTTATTTTGTATGTGTATTTTGTACATTTATATTTATACAAATACACATTCTTTTATTGGTATTTTGTTTATTTATTTTGTTTCGAGTTTACATTATTTTATGTGTATTTTTACATTTTTTTTATACGTATTTACTTAATTTTATGTGTATTTTGTATATAAAATCGCATCAAAATAAATACACAGAATATCAATAAAATAATGTAAATTTGTATGAAAATAAAGATGCAAAATTCCCAAAAATTATCGCATTTTTTATAAAAATATATATACCAAAATACACATAAAATATTTAAATTTGTATTGCAATAAATATACAAAATGCATATACAGTAAGGTAAATTTGTATTAAAAGAGATATTCAAAAATACATATAAAACAATGTAAATTTGTTTCAAAATATATATACGAATACACATAAAATAAAGTAGATTTCTATAGAAATATATATACAAAATACATATGAAATTATGTAAATACGTATAAAAATATATATACAAAATACATATCAAATAATGTAAATTCGTGTCAAAATAAATAAACAAAATATCATGTAAAGAATGTGTAATTGTATAAAAATAGATAATAGATAATAAATTTGTATAAAATATATATGCAAGATACTCATTAAATAATGTAAATATGTATAAAAAAGTATATACAAAAAACAAATAGAATAATGTAAATTCGTATCAAAAATAGATACACCGAATATTAATAAAATAATGTAAATTTGTATGAAAATAAAGATGCAAAATTCCCATAAAATAGCGCATTTCTTATAATAATATATATACCAAAATACACATAAAATATTTAAATTTGTATTGAAATAAATATACAAAATGCACATACAATAAGGTAAATTTGTATTGAAAGAGATATGCAAAAATACATATAAAACAATGTAAATTTGTTTCAAAATATATATACGAATACAAATAAAAAAACGTAGATTTCTATAAAAATATATATACAAAATACACATAAAATTAATAAATACGTATAAAAAAATGTATACAAAATACACATAAAATAATGTAAATTCGATTTAAAATAAATAAACAAAATACCAATAAAAGAATGTGTATTTGGATAAATATAAATATACAAAATACATATACAAAATAAACATAAAATAAGGTAGATTTGTAATAAAATATATGTACAAAATACACATAAAATAATGTAAATTTATATGAAAATATATATACAAATACACATAAAATACCATGAATTTGTATAAAAATATATATTCAAAATAAATATTAAATAATGTAAAAGCGTATAAAAATATATATACAAAGTACATATAAAATAATGTAAATTCGTATCAATATAAATCAACAAAACACCAATAAAATAATATATATATGTGAATGAAAATAAATTTACAAAATACACATAACATAACTAAAATTTGTATTAAAATATATACAAAAATACATAGAAATAATTTGACTTTGTATGAAAATAGATATTCAAAATACACATAAAACTAGGTAAATTTCTTTTGAAATGTATATACAAAATAGCCATAAAATATTGTAAATTTGTGTCAAAATATATAAACAAATACACATAAAATAATGTAAATTTGTATGAAAAATATATACAAAATACACATAGAATAATGTCAATTCGTATCAAAATAAATGAGCAGAATATCAATAAAATAATGTATATTTGTATGAAAATAAAGATGCAAAATACCCAAAAAATAAAGCATATGTTTATAAAAATACAGATACAAAAACACACATCGAATAATTAAATTTGTATTAAAATTAATATACAAAATGCGTATATATTAAGGTAAATTTGTATTGCAAAAATATGCAACATACACGTTTACTCATACAAATTTATATTATTTTATTGGTATTTTGTTTATTTATTTTGATACGAATTACATGATTATATGTGTATTTTGTACACATTTTTTTATACGTATTTACATTATTTAATGTGTATTTTCTTTACATATTTTCATACAAATTTACGTTATTATATGTGTATTTGTAGAAATATTTTGATACAAATTTACTTTATTTCATGTATTTTGTATATATATATATATATATATATATATATATATATATATATATATATATATATATATATATATATATATATATATATATATATATATATATATATATATATATATATATATATATATATATATATATATATATATATATATATATTTCAATTCAAATTTAGCTTATTTTGTGTGTATTTTGTATATATTTTCATACAAATTTAATTACTTCTGTGTATTTATGTCTATAGTTTTATATAAATTTACATTATTTTATGCGTATTTTGTATATTTATATTCATACAAATACACATTCTTTTATTGTTATTTTGTTTATTTATTTTGATACGAATTTACATTATTTTATGTGTATTTTGTATACATTTTTTTATACGTATTTACTTAATTTTATGTGTATTTTGTGTATATATATTTATAGAAATCTACGTTATTTTATGTGTATTCGTATACATATTTTGAAACAAATTTACATTGTTTTATATGTATTTTGCGTATCTATTTCAATACAAATTTACCTTATTGTATGTGTTTTTTATATATTTATTTTAATACAAATCTAATTTTTTTATGTGTATTTTGGTACATATATTTTTATAAATAAAAAAAATGCGTTATTTTATGGGTATTTTGCCTCTTTATTTTCATACAAATTTACATTATTTTATTAATATTCTGTGTATTTATTTTGATACGATTTTACATTATTCTATTTGTGTTTTGTATATATTTTTTTATCCAAATTTACGTTATTTTAAGTGTATTTGTTTATGTATTTTCAATCAAATTTACATTATTTTATGTGTATTTTGTATATGTATTTCCATACAAATTTACCTAATTTTATGTGTATTTTGTATATTTATTTTCATACAAATTTAAAATATTTTTGTGTATTTTTGTGTATAGTTTGATACAAATTTAGGTTATTTTATGTGTATTTTGAATATCTATTAAATATATATACAAAATACCTATGAAATTATGTAAATACGTATAAAAATATATATACAAAATACATATCAAATAATGTAAATTCGTGTCAAAATAAATAAACAA
Source organism: Eriocheir sinensis (assembly GCF_024679095.1). Lineage (NCBI taxonomy): Eukaryota > Metazoa > Arthropoda > Malacostraca > Decapoda > Varunidae > Eriocheir > Eriocheir sinensis. Next base: position 14,938,262 of record NC_066510.1, read on the forward strand.
AATATCATGAAAAGAATGTGTATTTGTATAAAAATAGATAATAGATAATAAATTTGTATAAAATATATATGCAAGATACACATTAAATAATGTAAATATGTTTAAAAAAGTATATACAAAAAACAAATAGAATAATGTAAAATCGTATCAAAATGAATACACCGAATATTAATAAAATAATGTAAATTTGTATGAAAATAAAGATGCAAAATTCCCATAAAATAGCGCATTTCTTATAAAAATATATGTACCAAAATACACATAAAATTTTTAAATTTGTATTAAAATAAATATACAAAATGCATATACAATAAGGTAAATTTGTATTGAAAGAGATATGCAAAAATACATATAAAACAATGTAAATTTGTTTCAAAATATATATACGAATACAAATAAAAAAACGTAGATTTCTACAAAAATATATATACAAAATACACATAAAATTAAGTAAATACGTATAAAAAAATGTATAGAAAATACACATAAAATAATGTAAATTCGAATTAAAATAAATAAACAAAATACCAATAAAAGAATGTGTATTTGGATAAATATAAATATACAAAATACACATACAAAATAAACATAAAATAAGGTAGGTTTGTAATAAAATATATGTACAAAATTCATATACAATAATGTAAATTTATATGAAAATATATATACAAATACACATAAAATACCATGAATTTGTATAAAAAATTATATTCAAAATAAATATTAAATAATGTAAGAGCGTATAAAAATATATATACAAAGTACATATAAAATGAAAATTAAGATGCAAAATACCTATAAAATAACGCATTTTTTTATAAAATTATTGATACCAAAATACACATAAAATATTTGAACTTGTATTAAAATAAATATACAAAATGCACATACAATAAGGTAAATTTGTATTGAAATAGATATGGAAAATACATATAAAATAATGTAAATTTGTTTCAAAATATATATACGAATACACATAAAATAACGTAGATTTCTATAAAAATACATATACAAAATACACATAAAATTAAGTAAATACGTATAAAAAATGTATACAAAATACACATAAAATAATGTAAATTCGTATATATGTAAATAAACAATATACCAATAAAAGAATGTGTATTTGTATAAATATAAATATACAAAATGCACATAAAATAACGTAAATTTATATAAAACTATATACATAAAATAACGCAAATTTCTATAAAAATATATGTACAAAAATGAACATTAAATAAATTTGCATAAAAATATATATACAAAACACACATTAGATAATGTAAATGAGTATAAAAATATGTATACAAAATACCCATGAAATAATCTAAATTCGTATCGAATTAAATTAAGAAATACCAATAAAATAATGTAATTTTGGATGAAAATATATATACAAAATACACATAAAATAACCTAAATACAAATACAAATATACACATAAAATAATTTAAAATTGAATGAAATAAATACACAAAATAAACATAAAATAAGGTAAATTTGTAATGAAATATATGAAAAAATACACATAAAATAATATAAATTTATATGAAAATATATATACAAATACACATTAAATAACATGAATTTGTATAAAATTTGTATCAAAATATATACTTATACACACAATAAAATAATGTAATTTTTTTTATGAAAATGTATATACAAAAAACACATAAAATAATTTAAATACGTAGAAAAATATATATACAAAAAACACATAAAATAATGTAAATATGTATGAAAATATATAAACAAATACCCATAAAATAATGTAAATTTGGGTAAAATATTTATACAAAATGAACATTAAATAATGTAAATATGTAAAAAAAAAATTATATACAAAAAACACATAGAATAATGTTAAATCGTATCAAAATAAATAGAGAATATCAATAAAATAATGTAAATTTGTATGAAAATAAAGATGCAAAATATCCATATAATAACGCATATTTGCATAAAAATATATATACAAAAATACATATAAAATAATTAAATTTGTATAAAAATAAATATACAAAATGCACGTACAATAAAGTAAATTTGTATTGAAATAGATATGCATAATACACATTAATAATGTAAATTTGTATCAAAATATATATACGAATACTCATAAAATAGAGTAAATTTCTATGAAAATATACATACAAAATAGATATACAAAATACACATATAACTACTTAAATTTCTATTTAAATACATGTACAAAAAACACATAAAATAATGTAGATTTGTATGAAATGAAAACAAATACATTTTTTATAAAATATATATACAAAATACACATAGAATAATGTAAAAACATTTCAAAATAAATACACAGAATATCAATAAAATAATATAAGTTTGTATGAAAATAAAGATGCAAAATACCCATAAAATAAAGCATATTTTTATAAAAATACATATACAAAAATACACATAGATTAATCAAATTTATATTAAAATTAATATACAAAATGCACATACAATAAGGTAAATTTGTATTGAAAAAATATGCAAAATACACATAAAACAATGTAAATTTATTTCAAAATATATATACGAATACACATAAAATAACGCAGATTTCTATAGAAATATATATACAAAATACACTTGAAATAATGTAAATACGTATAAAAATATATATACAAAATACACATTAAATAATGTTAATTCGTGTCAAAATAAATAGATATACAAAATACATATAAAATAACCTAAATTTGTATAAAACTATATACAAAAATACACAAAAATAATTTAAGCTTGTATGAAAATAAATATACAAAAAACATATAAAAATAGGTAAATTTGTATTGAAATATATATACAAAATACACATAAAATAATGTAAATTTGAATGAAAATATATAAACATATAGACTTAAAATAACGTAAATTTGTATCAAATATATATACAAAAAAAACTTTAAATAATGTAAATATGTATAAAAAAATATACAAAACACAAATAAAATAATATAAAATCGTATCAAAATAAATACAGAAAATATTAATAAAATAATGTAAATTTGTATGAAAATTAAGATGCAAAATACCCATAAAATAACGCATTTTTTTATAAAAATATATATACGAAAAAACATAAAATATTTGATTTTGTATTAAAATAAATAGATATACAAAATACACATAAAATAAGCTAAATTTGAATTGAAATATATATACAAAATACATAAAATAATGTAAATTTGTATCAAAATACCTATACAAATACACATATAATAACGTAAATTTATAAAAATATATAAACAAAATACCCATTAAATAATGTAAATACGTATAAAAAATGTAAAAAATACACAAATAATCATGTAATTCGTATCAAAATAAATAGACAAAATACCAATAAAATAATGTAAATTTCTATGAGAAAACATATACAAAATACACATAAATAACGCAAATATCAATAAAATATATATAATATAATATATTTTTATACATATTTAAATAATTTTAATGTATATTTTGTATATATATATTTTATCCAAATTTACGTGATTTTATATGTATTTGTTTATATATTTTTATACAAATTTACATTATTTTATGTGAGTTTTGTATATGTATTTCAATACAAATTTGCCTAACTTTATGTGTATTTTGCATATCTATTTTCAAACAAATTTAAGTTTTTTTGTGTATTTTTGTATATATTTTTATACAAATTTTTGTTATTTTATTTGTTTTTTGTATATATATTTTCCTACAAATATACATTCTCTTATTGGAATTTTGTGTATTAAATTTTTTACGAATTTACATTATTTTATGTGTATTTTGTATATATATTTTTTTACGTATTTAAACTATTTTATGTGTATTTTATATATACATTTTCATAAAAATTTACGTTATTTTATTGTGTGTATTCGTATATATTTTGAAACAAATTTTATACAAATTTATGTTATTTTATGTGTATTTGTATATATATTTTCATACAAATTTATATTATTTTATGTGTATTCTTACATATATTTTTTTACAAATTTACCTTATTTTATGTTTATTTTGTATATTTATCTCATTCAATTTTAAATTATTTAATGTGTATATTTGTACTTGTATTTAGGTTATTTTATGTGTGTTTTCTATATATATTTTCATCCAAAATTACATTATTTTATTGTTATTTTCTTAATTTAACTCGATACGAATTTAGATTATTTCATAGGTATTTTGTATACATATTTTTATACTCATTTACATTATCTAATGTGTATTTTGTATATATTTTTTTTTGCAAACTAATTTTATGTGCATTTTTGTACATATATTTTTATAGAAACTTAAAACGATATTTTATGTGTATTTTGTATATGTTTTCTCATACAAATTTACTTTATTTAATTAGTTTTTTGTTTATTTATTTTGATACGAATGACTTGATTATTTGTGTATTTGTATATGTTTTTTCATACAAATTTATATTATTTCATTGGTATTTTGTTTATTTATTTTGATACGAATTACATGATTATATGTGTATTTTGTACATATTTTTTATACGTATTTACATTATTTAATGTGTATTTTGTTTATATATTTTCATACAAATTTACCTTAATATATGTGTATTTGTATAAATATTTTGATACAAATTTACTTTATTTTATGTATTTTGTATATATATATTTCAATTCAAATTTAGCTTATTTTGTGTGTATTTTGTATATCTATTTTCATACAAATTTAATTACTTTTGTGTATTTTTGTATATAGTTTTATACAAATTTACGTTATTTTATGTGTATTTTGTATATTTATATATATACAAATACACATTCTTTTTTTGGTATTTTGTTTATTTATTTTGATACGAATTTACATTATTTTATGTGTAATTTGTATACATTTTTTTATACGTATTTACTTAATTTTATTTATATTTTGTATATATTTTTTTATACAAATCTACGTTATTTTATGTGTATTCGTATATATATTTTGAAACAAATTTATTATATGTGTATTTGTATAAATATTTTGATACAAATTTACTTTATTTCATGTATTTTGTATATATGTTTCAATTCAAATTTAGCTTATTTTATCTGTATTTTGTATATCTATTTTCATACGAATTTAATTACTTCTGTGTATTTTTGTATATAGTTTTATACAAATTTACGTTATTTTATGTGTATTTTGTATATTTATATTTATACAAATACACATTCTTTTTTTGGTATTTTGTTTATTTATTTTGATACGAATTTACATTATTTTATGTGTAATTTGTATACATTTTTTTATACGTATTTACTTCATTTATTCATTTATTTATTTGTATATATATTTTTATAGAAATCTACGTTATTTTATGTGTATTCGTATATATATTTTGAAACAAATTTACATTGTTTTATATGTATTTTGCATATCTATTTCAATACAGATTTACATTATTATATGTGTATTTTGTATATTTATTTTAATACATATTAATTTTTTGTGTATTTTTGTAAATATATTAAAAAAAATGCGTCATTTTATGGGTATTTTGCATCTTTATTTTCATACAAATTTACATTATTTTATTAACATTCTGTGTATTTTTTTTATACGATTTTACATTATTCTATTTGTGTTTTGTATATATATTTTTTATACATATTTACATTATTTAATGAGTATTTTGTATATATATTTTATACAAATTTACGTTAATTGAAGTGTATTTGTTTATATATTTTCATTCAAATTTACATTATTTTATGTGTATTTTGTATATGTATTTCAATACAAATTTACCTAATTTTATGTGTATTTTGTATATTTATTATATATATTTTTCTACGTATTTAAATTATTTTATGTGTATTTTATATATACATTTTCATAAAAATCTACGTTATTTTATTGTGTGTATTCGTATATATTTTGAAACAAATATTATACAAATTCATGTTATTTTATGTGTATTTGTATATATATTTTCATACAAATTTATATTATTTTATGTGTATTTTTACAGATATTTTATTACAAATTTACCTTATTTTATGTTTATTTTGTATATTTATTTCATCCAATTTTAAATTATTTAATGTGTTTATTTGTATTTGTATTTAGGTTATTTTATGTGTGTTTTCTATATATATATTTTCATCCAAAATTACATTAATTTATTGTTATTTTCTTAATTTAACTCGATTCGAATTTAAATTATTTCATAGGTATTTTGTATACATATTTTTATACTCATTTTCATTATCTAATGTGTGTTTTGAATATATATTTTTTATACAAATTAATTTTATGTGCATTTTTGTACATATATTTTTATAGAAATTTGCGTTATTTTATGTGTATTTTGTATATGTTTTCTCATACAAATTGACATTATTTAATTAGTTTTTTGTTTATTTATTTTGATACGAATGACATGATTATTTGTGTATTTTGTACATATTTTTTGTATACGTATTTACATTTCTTAATGTGTATTTTGTTTATATATTTTTATACAAATTTACGTTATTATATGTGTATTTGTTAAAAATATTTTGAAACAAATTTACTTTATTTTATGTATTTTGTATATATATTTCAATTCAAATTTAGCTTATTTTGTGTGTATTTTGTATATCTATTTTCATACAAATTTAATTACTTCTGTGTATTTTTGTATATAGTTTTATACAAATTTACGTTATTTTATGTGCATTTTGTATATTTATATTTATACAAATACACATTCTTTTATTGGTATTTTGTTTATTTATATTTATACGAATTTACATTATTTTATGTGTATTTTGTGTACTTTTTCTATTCGTATTTACTTAATTTTATGTGTATTTAGTATATATATTTTTATAGAAATCTACGTTATTATATGTGTATTCGTATATATATTTTAAGACAAATTTACATTGTTTTATATGTATTTTGCATATCTATTTCAATACAAATTTACCTTATTGTATGTGCATTTTGTATATTTATTTTAATACAAATTCAAATATTTTGTGTATTTTGGTATATATAATTTAAAAAAAATGCGTTATTTTATAGGTATTTTGCATCTTAGTTTTCATACAAATTTACATTATTTTATTAATATTCTGTGTATAAATTTTGATACGATTTTATATTATACTATTTGTGTTTTGTATATATTTTTTTATACATATTTTCATTATTTAATATGTATTTTTTATATATATTTTATACAAATTTACGTTATTTTAAGTGTATTTCTTTATATAATTTTATTCAAATTTACATTATTTTAAATGTATTTTGTATATGTATTTCAATACAAATTTATCTAATTTTATGTGTATTTTGTATATTTATTTTCATACAAATTTAAATTATTTTTGTGTTTTTTTGTATATAGTTTTATACAAATTTAGGTTATTTTATGTGTATTTTCTATATCTAGTTTTATACAAATACACATTCTTTTATTGATATTTTGTTTATTTATTTTGACGCGAGTTTACATTATTTAATGGCTTCCTACAAATGAATAGACCTATTATTATTATTATTATTATTTTATTGCTATTTTGTTTATTCATTTTGATACGAATTACATGATTATATGTGTATTTCGTACATATTTTTTATACGTGTTTACATTATTTAATGTGTATTTTGTTTATATATTTTTAAACAAATTAACGTTATTAAATGTGTATTTGTGTAAATATTTTGATACAAATTTACATTATTTTATGTATTTTGTATATACATTTTAATTCAAATTTAGCTTATTTTATTTTTATTTTGTATATATATTTTCATACAAATTTAATTACTTCTGTGTATTTTGGTATATAGTTTAATACAAATTTACGTAATTTTATGTGTATTTTGTATATTTATATTTATACAAATACACATTCTTTTATTGGTATTTTGTTTATTTATTTTGATACGAATTTACATTATTTTATGTGTATTTTGTATACATTTGTTTATACGTATTTACTTCTTTTTATGTGTATTTTGTATACATTTGTTTATACGTATTTACTTCTTTTTATGTGTATTTTGTATATATTTTTATAGAAATCTACGTTATTTTGTGTGTATTCGTATATATATTTTGAAACAAATTTACATTGTTTTATATGTATTTTGCATATCTATTTCAATACAAATTTACCTTATTGTATGTGCATTTTGTATATTTATTTTAATACAAATTCAGATATTTTATGTGTATTTTGGTATATATATTTTTATAAAAAAATGCGTTTCCTTATGGGTATTTTGCATCTTAATTTACATACAAATTTACATTATTTTATTAAGATTCTGTGTATTTATTTTGATACTATTTTACATTATTCTATTTGTGTTTTGTATATATATATTTTTATACATATTTACATAATTTAATGTGTATTTTTTATATATATTTTATACAAATTTACGTAATTTTAGGTGTATTTTTTATATATTTTCATTCAAATTTAAATATTATTTTATGTGTATTTTGTATATGTATTTCAATACAAATCTATCTAATTTTATGTATATTTTATACATGTATTTAAATACAAATTTATTTAATTATATGAGTATTTTGTATATCTATTTTCATACAAATTGAAATTAATTTTGTGTATTTTTGTATATATTTTTATACAAATATATTTTGTATATTTTTTTTCCTACATATATACGTTCTTTCATCGTAGTTTTGTTTATTTATTTTTATACGAATTTTCATTATTTTAGGTGTATTTGATATGTATATTTTTATACTTATTTATATAATTTTATTTGTGTTTTGAATATATATTTTCATAGAAATTTACTCTATTTTATGGGTATTCGTATATATATTTTGATACAAATTTACATTATTTATGTTTATTTTGCATATCTATTTCAATACAAATTTACCATATTGTATGTGTATTTTGTATATTTATTTTAATACAAATTTAATTCTTTTATGTGTATTTTTGTAAAAATATGCGTTATTATTTGGGTATTTTGCATCTTTATTTTCATACAACTTTACATTATTTTATTGATATTCTGTTTATTTATTTTGATACGATTTTACATTATTCTATGTGTATTTTGTATATATATTTTTATACACATTTGCATTATTTAATGTATATTTTGTATATATTTTATATAAATTTACGCTATTTTATGTGTATTTGTTTATATATTTTCATACAAATTTACAATATTTTATGTGTAATTTGTATATGTATTTCAATACAGATTTGCCTAATTTTATGTGTATTTTGCATATCTATTTTCAAATAAATTTAAATTATTTTTATGTATTTTTTATATATTTTTATACAAATTTTAGTTATTTTATTTGTATTTTGTATTTATATTTTCCTACAAATATACATTCTTTTAGTGGAATTTTGTTCATTTATTTTCATAAGAATTTACATAATTTTATGTGTATTTTGTATATATATTTTTATACGTATTTACATTATTTTATGTGTATTTTTATATATTTTCATAAAATTTACGTTATTTTATTGTGTGTATTCGTATATGTTTTGATACAAATTTACATTATTTGATGTTTATTTTGCATATCTATTTCAATATAGATTTACCTTATTGTATGTGTATTTTGTACATTTATTTTAACACAAATTTAATTATTTTATGTGTACTTTGTATACATTTTCTTATACGTATTTACTTCATTTAATGTGTATTTTGTATATATATTTTTATAGTAATCTACGTTATTTTATGTGTATTGGTATATATATTTTGAAGCAAATTTACATTGTTTTATATGTATTTAGCATATCTATTTCAATATAAATCTACCTTATTGTATGTGCATTTTGTATATTTATTGTAATACAAATTTAAATATTTTATTATTTTGGTATATATATTTTTATAAAAAGAGTTTTATATAAATTTAAAATATTTTATGTGTATTTTGTATATCTATTTTCATACAAATACACATTTTTTATTGATATTTTGTTTATTTATTTTGACGCGAATTCACATTATTTAATGTGTATTGTTTATATATATTTTTATACGTATTTACGTCATTTCATGTGTATTTTGTATATATATTTCTATAGAAATATATGTTATTTTATGTGTATTCGTATATATTTTGAAACATATATACATTGTTTTATGTGCATTTTGCATATTTTTTCAATATATATTTACCTTATTGTACGTGCATTTTGTATATTAATTTTAATACAAATTTAGCTATTCTATGTGTATTTTTGTATATGTATTTTCATAAAAAAAATGCTTTATTTTATGGGTATTTTGCATCTTTATTTTCATACAAATTTACCTTATTTTATTGATATTCTGTGTATTTATTTTGATACGATTTTACATTATTCTATGTATATTTTGTATATATATTTCATACAAATGAACGTTATTTTATGTGAATTTGTTTTCATTTCATACAAATTTACATTATTTTATGTGTATTTTGTACATGTATTTAAATACAAATTTAACTAATTATATGTGTATTATATATATCTATTTTCATACAAATTGAAATTAATTTTGTGTATTTTAGTATATATTTTTATTCAAATTTTCGTAATTTTATGTGAATTTTGTATATTTATTTTCCTACAAATATAAGTTCTTTTATCGGAATTTTGTTTATTTATTTTGATACGAATTTTCATTATTTTAGGTGTATTTGATATATATATTTTTATACTTATTTACATAATTTTATATGTATTTTGAATATATATTTTCATAGAAATTTACTCTATTTTATGTGTATTCGTATATATATTTTGATACAAATTTACATTATTTATGTGTATTTCGCATATCTATTTCAATACAAATTTTCTTTATTGTATGTGCCTTTTGTATATTTATTTTGATGCAAATTTAATTATTTTATGTGTATTTTTGAATATATATTTTTAAACAAATATCCGTTATTATATGGGTATTTTGCATCTTTATTTTCATACAAATTTACATTATTTTATTGATTATCTGTTTATTTATTTTGATACGATTTTACGTTATTCTATGTATTTTGTATATATATTTTTAGACATATTTACATTATTTAATGTATATATTGTACATATATTCTATGGAAATTTACGTTATCTTATGTGTATTTGTTTATATATTTTCATACAAATTTACATTATTTTATGTGTATTTTGTATATGTATTTCAATAAAAATTTGCCTAATTTCATTTGTATTTTGCATATCTATTTTCAAACAAATTTAAATTATTTTTGTGTATTTTTGTATTATTTTTATACAATTTTTTTTTTTTGTATTTTGTATATATATTTTCCTACACATATACATTCTTTTAGAGGAAATTTTGTTTATTTATTTTGATACGAATTTACATTATTTTATGTGTATTTTGTATATATATTTTTCTATGTATTTACATTATTTTATGTGTATTTTGTATATATATTTTCATAAAAATTTACGTAATTTTATTGTGTGTATTCGTATATATTTTGATAAAAAATTTCATTATTTTATGTGTTTTTTGCATATCTATTTCAATAAAAATCTACCTTTTTGTGTGTGTATTTTGTATATTTATTTTAATCCAAATTTAATTATTTTATGTGTATTTTTGTATATATTTTTTTTAAATATGAGATATTTTATGGGTATTTTGCATCTTTAATTTTATAAATTTTTACATTACGTACATATCTTTTATACGTATTTACATTATTTAATGTGTATTTTGTTTATATATTTTTATACAAATTTACGTTATTATATTTGTATTTGAATATATATTTTGATACAAATTTACATTATTTTATGTATTTTCTATATTTATTTCAATTCAAATTTAGCTTATTTTTTTTGTCTTTTGTATATCTATTTTCATACAAATTTAATTATTTTTGTTTATTTTTGTATTAAGTTTTATACAATTTTACGTTATTTTATGTGTATTTTGTATATTTATATTTATACAAGTAAACATTCTTTTATTGGCATTTAGTTTATTTATTTTGATACGAATTTACATTATTTTATGTGCATTTTGTATACATTTTCTTATACGTATTTACTTCATTTTATGTGTATTTTGTATATATATTTTATAGAAATCTACGTTATTTTATGTGTATTCGTATGTATATTTTGAAACAAATTTACATTGTTTTATATGTATTTTGCATATCTATTTCAATACAAATTTACCTTATTGTATGTGCATTTTGTATATTTATTGTAATACAAATTTAAATATTTTATGTGCATTTTGGTATATATATTTTCATAAAAAATGCGTTGTTTTATGGGTATTTTGCATCTTTATTTTCATACAAATTTACATTATTTTATTAATATTCTGTGTATTTATTTTGATACTATTTTACATTATTCTATTTGTGTTTTGTATATATTTTTTTATACATATTTACATTATTTAATGTGTATTTTCTATATATATTTCATACAAATTTTCGTTATTTTAAGTGTATTTGTTTATATATTTTTATTCAAATTTATATTATTTTATGTGTATTTTGTATATATATTTTTCTACGTATTTACATTATTTTATGTGTATTTTTTATATATATTTTCATAAAAATTTACGTTATTTTATTGTGTGTATTCGTATATGTTTTGATACAAATTTACATTATTTGATGTTTATTTTGCATATCTATTTCAATATAGATTTACCTTATTGTATGTGTATTTTGTACATTTATTTTAACACAAATTTAATTATTTTATGTGTACTTTGTATACATTTTCTTATACGTATTTACTTCATTTAATGTGTATTTTGTATATATATTTTTATAGTAATCTACGTTATTTTATGTGTATTGGTATATATATTTTGAAGCAAATTTACATTGTTTTATATGTATTTAGCATATCTATTTCAATATAAATCTACCTTATTGTATGTGCACTTTGTATATTTATTGTAATACAAATTTAAATATTTTATTATTTTGGTATATATATTTTTATAAAAAGAGTTTTATATAAATTTGAAAATTTTTATGTGTATTTTGTATATCTATTTTCATACAAATACACATTTTTTATTGACATTTTGTTTATTTATTTTGACGCGAATTCACATTATTTAATGTGTATTGTGTATATATATTTTATACGTATTTACGTCATTTCATGTGTATTTTGTATATATATTTCTATAGAAATATATGTTATTTTATGTGTATTCGTATATATATTTTGAAACAAATATACATTGTTTTATGTGCATTTTGCATATTTTTTCAATATAAATTTACCTTATTGTACGTGCATTTTGTATATTAATTTTAATACAAATTTAGCTATTCTATGTGTATTTTTGTATATGTATTTTCATAAAAAAATGCTTTATTTTATGGGTATTTTGCATCTTTATTTTCATACAAATTTACCTTATTTTATTGATATTCTGTGTATTTATTTTGATACGATTTTACATTATTCTATGTATATTTTGTATATATATTTCATACAAATGAACGTTATTTTATGTGAATTTGTTTTCATTTCATACAAATTTACATTATTTTATGTGTATTTTGTACATGTATTTAAATACAAATTTAACTAATTATATGTGTATTATATATATCTATTTTCATACAAATTGAAATTAATTTTGTGTATTTTAGTATATATTTTTATTCAAATTTTCGTAATTTTATGTGAATTTTGTATATTTATTTTCCTACAAATATAAGTTCTTTTATCGGAATTTTGTTTATTTATTTTGATACGAATTTTCATTATTTTAGGTGTATTTGATATATATATTTTTATACTTATTTACATAATTTTATATGTATTTTGAATATATATTTTCATAGAAATTTACTCTATTTTATGTGTATTCGTATATATATTTTGATACAAATTTACATTATTTATGTGTATTTCGCATATCTATTTCAATACAAATTTTCTTTATTGTATGTGCCTTTTGTATATTTATTTTGATGCAAATTTAATTATTTTATGTGTATTTTTGAATATATATTTTTAAACAAATATCCGTTATTATATGGGTATTTTGCATCTTTATTTTCATACAAATTTACATTATTTTATTGATTATCTGTTTATTTATTTTGATACGATTTTACGTTATTCTATGTATTTTGTATATATATTTTTAGACATATTTACATTATTTAATGTATATATTGTACATATATTCTATGGAAATTTACGTTATCTTATGTGTATTTGTTTATATATTTTCATACAAATTTACATTATTTTATGTGTATTTTGTATATGTATTTCAATAAAAATTTGCCTAATTTCATTTGTATTTTGCATATCTATTTTCAAACAAATTTAAATTATTTTTGTGTATTTTTGTATTATTTTTATACAATTTTTTTTTTTTTTGTATTTTGTATATATATTTTCCTACACATATACATTCTTTTAGAGGAAATTTTGTTTATTTATTTTGATACGAATTTACATTATTTTATGTGTATTTTGTATATATATTTTTCTATGTATTTACATTATTTTATGTGTATTTTGTATATATATTTTCATAAAAATTTACGTAATTTTATTGTGTGTATTCGTATATATTTTGATAAAAAATTTCATTATTTTATGTGTTTTTTGCATATCTATTTCAATAAAAATCTACCTTTTTGTGTGTGTATTTTGTATATTTATTTTAATCCAAATTTAATTATTTTATGTGTATTTTTGTATATATTTTTTTTTAAATATGAGATATTTTATGGGTATTTTGCATCTTTAATTTTATAAATTTTTACATTACGTACATATCTTTTATACGTATTTACATTATTTAATGTGTATTTTGTTTATATATTTTTATACAAATTTACGTTATTATATTTGTATTTGAATATATATTTTGATACAAATTTACATTATTTTATGTATTTTCTATATTTATTTCAATTCAAATTTAGCTTATTTTTTTTGTCTTTTGTATATCTATTTTCATACAAATTTAATTATTTTTGTTTATTTTTGTATTAAGTTTTATACAATTTTACGTTATTTTATGTGTATTTTGTATATTTATATTTATACAAGTAAACATTCTTTTATTGGCATTTAGTTTATTTATTTTGATACGAATTTACATTATTTTATGTGCATTTTGTATACATTTTCTTATACGTATTTACTTCATTTTATGTGTATTTTGTATATATATTTTATAGAAATCTACGTTATTTTATGTGTATTCGTATGAATATTTTGAAACAAATTTACATTGTTTTTATGTATTTTGCATATCTATTTCAATACAAATTTACCTTATTGTATGTGCATTTTGTATATTTATTGTAATACAAATTTAAATATTTTATGTGCATTTTGGTATATATATTTTCATAAAAAATGCGTTGTTTTATGGGTATTTTGCATCTTTATTTTCATACAAATTTACATTATTTTATTAATATTCTGTGTATTTATTTTGATACTATTTTACATTATTCTATTTGTGTTTTGTATATATTTTTTTATACATATTTACATTATTTAATGTGTATTTTCTATATATATTTCATACAAATTTTCGTTATTTTAAGTGTATTTGTTTATATATTTTTATTCAAATTTATATTATTTTATGTGTATTTTGTATATGTATTTCAATAGAAATTTACCTAATTTCATGAGTATTTTGTATATATATTTTATACAAATTTAAATTATTTTTTGTGTATTTTTGTATAGAGTTTTATACAAATTTACAATATTTTATGTGTATTTTGTATATCTATTTTCATATAAATACACATTCTTTTATTGATATTTTGTTCATTTATTTTGATGCGAATTTACATTATTTAATGTGTATTGTGTGTATATATTTTTATACGTATTTACGTCATTTCATGTGTATTTTGTATATATATTTCTATAGAAATATACGTTATTTTATGTGTATTCGTAAATATATTTTGAAACAAATATACATTGTTTTATGTGCATTTTGCATATTTTTTCAATACAAATTTACCTTATTGTACGTGCATTTTGTATATTAATTTTAATACAAATTTAGCTATTCTATGTGTATTTTTGTATATGTATTTTTATAAAAATATGCTTTATTTTATGGGTATTTTGCATCTTTATTTTCATACAAAATTACATTATTTTATTGATATTCTGTGTATTTATTTTGATACGATTTTACATTATTCTATGTATATTTTGTATATCTATTTTATACCAATGTACGTTATTTTATGTGAATTTGTTTTCATTTCATACAAATTTACATTATTTTATGTGAGTTTTGTACATGTATTTAAATACAAATTTAACTAATTATATGTGTATTTTGTATATCTATTTTCATACAAATTGAAATTAATTTTGTGTATTTTTGTATATATTTTTATTCAAATTTTCGTAATTTTATGTGTATTTTGTATATTTATTTTCCTACAAATATACGTTCTTTTATCGGAATTTTATTTATTTATTTTGATACGAATTTTCTTTTTTTTTAGGTGTATTTGATATATATATTTTTATACTTATTTACATAATTTTATATGTATTTTGAATATATATTTTCATAGAAATTTACTCTCTATGTATATGTATAGAAAGTACACATGAAATAATCTAAACTCGTATCGAAATAAACAAAATACCGATAAAATAGTGTAATTTTGAATGAAAATATATATAGAAAATACACAAAAATAACGTAAATACAAATAAATATATACACATAAAATGATTTGAATTTGAATGAAAATAGATATAAAAATAAACTTAAAATAAGGCAAATTTATAATGAAATGTATATACAAAATACACATAAAATAATGTAGATTTGTTTCAAAATATATAAATATTAGGTATATTTATAAAATTAGGTAAATTTGTAAAGAAATACATATACAAAATACACATAAAATAATGTAAATTTGAATGAAAATATATAAACAAATACACTTAAATTAACATAAATTTGTATAAAATATATATAAAAAATACTCATTAAATAATGTAAATATGTATAAAAAATATATATATATATACAAAACACAAATAGAATAATGTAAAATCGTATTAAAATAAATACACAGAATGTAAATAAAATAATGTAAATTTGTATGAAAATAAAGATGCAAAATACCCATAAAATAACGCATTTTTTATAAATATACAAAATACACATGAAAGGATGTAAATACGTATAAAAATATATATACAAAATACACATTAAATAATGTTAATAAAAGAATGTGTATTTGTATGAAAATAAATATACAAAATACACGTAAATATGTATAAAAAAAATATACAAAATACACATAGAATAATGTTAAATCGTATCAAAATAAATAAAGAGAATATCAATAAAATAATGTAAATTTGTATGAAAATAAAGATGCAAAATATCCATATAATAACGCATATTTGCATAAAAATATATATACAAAAATACATATAAAATAGTTAAGTTTATATTAAAATAAATATACAAAATGCACGTACAATAAAGTAAATTTGTATTGAAATAGATATGCAAAATACACATCAATAATGTAAATTTGTATCAAAATATATATACGAATACTCAAAAAATAGAGTAAATTTCTATGAAAATATACATACAAAATAGATATACAAAATACACATATAACTATTTAAATTTGTATTTAAATACATGTACAAAAAACACATAAAATAATGTAGATTTGTATGAAATGAAAACAAATACTTTTTATATAAAATATATATACAAAATACACATAGAATAATGTAAAATCATATCAAAATAAATACACAGAATATCAATAAAATAATGTAAATTTGTATGAAATTAAAAATGCAAAATACCCATAAAATAAAGCATATTTTTATAAAAAAACATATACAAAAATACACATAGATTAATCAAATTTGTATTAAAATTAATATACAAAATGCACATACAATAAGGTAAATTTGTATTGAAAAAATATGCAAAAGACACATAAAATAATGTAAATTTGTTTCAAAATATATATACGAATACACATAAAATAACGCAAATTTCTATAGAAATATATATACAAAATACACTTGAAATAGTAATTACGTATAAAAATATATATACAAAATACACATTAAATAATGTTAATTCGTGTCAAAATAAATAAACAAAATATCATGAAAAGAATGTGTATTTGTATGAAATTAGATATACAAAATACACATAAAATAACCTAAATTTGTAAAAACTATATACAAAATACAAAAAATAATTTAAACTTGTATGAAAATAAATATACAAAAAACATATAAAATAGTAAATTTGTATTGAAATACATATACAAAATACATAAAATAATGTAAATTTGAATGAAAATATATAATATAGACTTAAAATTACGTAAAAATTTATCAAATATATATACAAAAAAAACATTAAATAATGTAAATATGTATAAAAAAATATATACAAAACACAAATAAAATAATGTAAAATCGTATCAAAATAAATACAGAAAATATTAATAAAATAATGTAAATATGTATGAAAATTAAGATGCAAAATACCCATAAAATAACGCATTTTTTATAAAAATATAAATACGAAAAAACATAAAATATTTGATTTTGTATTAAAATAAATAGATATAGAAAATACACATAAAATAAGCTAAATTTGAATTGAAATATATATACAAAATACATAAAATAATGTAAATATGTATCAAAATACCTATACAAATACACATATAATAACGTAAATTTGTATAAAAATATATAAACAAAATTTACATTTAATAATGTAAATACGTATAAAAAAATTGTAAAAAATACACAAATAATCATGTAATTCGTATCAAAATAAATAGACAAAATACCCATAAAATAATGTAAATTTCTATGAGAAAACATATACAAAATACACATAAATAACGCAAATATCAATAAAAATATATATAATATAATATATTTTTATACATATTTAAAATATTTAAAGTATATTTTGTATATATATATTTTATCGAAATTTACGTGATTTTATATGTATTTGTTTATATATTTTCATACAAATTTACATTATTTTATGTGAGTTTTGTATATGTATTTCAATACAAATTTGCCTAACTTTATGTGTATTTTGCATATCTATTTTCAAACAAATTTAAATTATTTTTGTGTATTTGTATATATTTTTATACAAATTTTAGTTATTTTATTTGTTTTTTGTATATATATTTTCCTACAAATATACATTCTTTTATTGGAATTTTGTGTATTTAATTTTTTACGAATTTACATTATTTTATGTGTATTTTGTATATATATTTTTCTACGAATTTTAACTATTTTATGTGTATTTTATATATACATTTTCATAAAAATTTAAGTTATTTTATTGTGTGTATTCGTATATATTTTGAAACATTTTATACAAATTCATGTTATTTTATGTGTATTTGTATATATATTTTCATACAAATTTATATTATTTTATGTGTATTCTTACATATATTTTATTACAAATTTACCTTATTTTATGTTTATTTTGTATATTTATTTCATTCAATTTTAAATTATTTAATGTGTATATTTGTATTTGTATTTAGGTTATTTTATGTGTGTTTTTTATATATATTTTCATTCAAAATTACATTATTTTATTGATACTCGATACGAATTTAGATTATTTTATTGATACTCGATACGAATTTAGATTATTTCATAGGTATTTTGTATACATATTTTTATACTCATTTACATTATCTAATGTGTGTTTTGTATATATTTTTTTATGCAAACTAATTTTATGTGCATTTTTGTACATATATTTTTATAGAAACTTAAAACGTTATTTTATGTGTATTTTGTATATGTTTTCTCATACAAATTTACATTATTTAATTAGTTTTTTGTTTATTTATTTTGATACGAATGACTTGATTATTGGTGTATTTTGTAAATATTTTTTTATACGTATTTACATTACTTAATGTGTATTTTGTTTATATATTTTTTTTACAAATTTACGTTATTATATGTGTATTTGTTAAAAATATTTAGAAACGAATTTACTTTATTTTATGTATTTTGTATATATATTTCAATTCAAATTTAGCTTATTTTGTGTGTATTTTGTATATCTATTTTCATACAAATTTAATTACTTCTGTGTATTTTTGTATATAGTTTTATACAAATTTACGTTATTTTATGTGCATTTTGTATATTTATATTTATACAAATACACATTCTCTTATTGGTATTTTGTTTATTTATATTTATACGAATTTACATTATTTTATGTGTATTTTGTATACATTTTTGATTCGTATTTACTTAATTTTATTTGTATTTTGTATATATATATTTATTGAAATCTACGTTATTTTATGTGTATTCGTATATATATTTTGAAACAAATTTACATTGTTTTATTTGTTTTTTGCATATCTATTTCAATACAAATTTACCTTATTGTATGTGCATTTTGTATATTTATTTTAATACAAATTCAAATATTTTATGTGTATTTTGGTATATATAATTTTATAAAAAATGCGTTATTTTATAGGTATTTTGCATCTTAGTTTTCATAGAAATGTACATTATTTTATTAATATTCTGTGTATATATTTTGATACGATTTTATATTATACTATTTGTGTTTTGTATATATTTTTTTATGCATATTTTCATTATTTAATGTGTGTTTTTTATATATATTTTATACAAATTAACGTCATTTTAAGTGTATTTGTTTATATAATTTCATTCAAATTTACATTATTTTAAGTGTATTTTGTATATGTATTTCAATACAAATTTACCTAATTTTATGTGTGTTTTGTATATTTATTTTCATACAAATTTAAATTATTTTTGTGTTTTTTTGTATATACATATAGAGTAAATTTTTATGAAAATATTTATTCAAAATACATATAAAATTATGTAAATAAGTATAAAAATATATATATCAAATACACCTAAAAAAATGAAAATTCGTATCAAAATAAATAAACAAAATTCCGATAAAAGAACGTATATTTTTAGGAAAATAAATATACAAAATACACATAAAATTACGAAAATTTGAATAAAAGTATACACAAAAAAACAAAAAAATAAATTTCAATTTGTATGAAAATAGATATACAAAATACACATATAATTAGTTAAATTTGTATTTAAAAACATGTACAAAATACACATAAAATAATGTAAATTTGTATGAAATGAAAACAAATTCACATAAAATAACGTACATTTGTATAAAATAGATATACAAAATATACATAGAATAATGTAAAATCGTATCAAAATAAATACACAGAATATCAATAAAATAATGTAATTTTGTATGAAAATAAAGATGCAAAATACCCATAATATAAAGCATTATTTTTTTTTAAATACATATACAAGAATACACATAGAATAATTAAATTTGAATAAAAATTAATATACAAAATGCACGTACAATAAGGGAAATTTGTATAGAAAAAATATATAAAATGCACATAAAACAATGTATATTTGTTTTAAAATATATATACGAATACACATAAAATAACGTATATTTCTATAGAAATATTTATACAATATACACATGAAATTTACATTATTTTATGTGTTTTTTGTATACATTTTTTTATACGCATTTACTTCATTTTATGTGTATTTTGTATATATATTTTTTTAGAAATATACGTTATTTTATGTGTATTCGTATATATATTTTGAAACAAATTTACATTGTTTTATATGTATTTTGCATATCTATTTCAATACAAATTTACCTTATTGTATGTGTTTTTTGTATATTTATTTTAATACAAATTTAATTTTTTGATGTGTATTTTGGTATATATATTTTTATAAATAAAAAAAATGCGTTATTTTATGGGTATTTTGCTTCTTTATTTTCATACAAATTTACATTATTTTATTAATATTCTGTGTATTTATTTTGATACGATTTTCCATTATTCTATTTGTGTTTTGTACATATTTTTTTATACAAATTTACGTTATTTTAAGTGTATTTGTTTATGTATTTTCATTCAAATTTACATTATTTTATGTGTATTTTGTGTATGTATTTCAATACAAATTTACCTAATTTTATGTGTATTTTGTATATTTATTTTCATACAAATTTAAAATATTTTTGTGTATTTTTGTATATAGTTTGATACAAATTTTGGTTATTTTATGAGTATTTTGTATATCTATTTTCATACAAATACACATTCTTTTATTGATATTTTGTTTATTTATTTTGACGCGAATTTTATGTGAATTTGTTTTCATTTCATACAAATTTACATTATTTTATGTGTATTTTGTGCATGTATTTAAATACAAATTTAACTAATTATATGTGTATTTTGTATATCTATTTTCATACAAAATTGAAATTTATTTTTTTTGTTTTTTTGTATATATTTTTATTCAAATTTTCGTAATCTTATAAAAATATATATACCAAAATACACAAAATATTTAGATTTGCATTGAAATAAATATACAAAATGCACATACAATAAGATAAATTTGTATTGAAAGAGATATGCAAAAATACATATAAAACAATGTAAATTTGTTTCAAAATATATATACGAATACAAATAAAAAAAACGTAGATTTCTATAAAAATATATATACAAAATACACATAAAATTAAGTAAATACGTATAAAAAATGTATACAAATACACATAAAATAATGTAAATTCAATTAAAATAAATAAACAAAATACCAATAAAAGAATGTGTATTTGGATAAATATAAATATACAATACATACAAAATAAACATAAAATAAGGTAGATTTGTAAAAAAATATATGTACAAAATACACATAAAATAATGTAAATTTATATAAAAATATATATACAAATACACATAAAATACCATGAATTTGTATAAAAATATATATTAAAAATAAACATTAAATAATGTAAAAGCGTATAAAAATTTATATACAAATACAGATACAAAAATACACATCGAATAATTAAATTTGTATTAAAATTAATATACAAAATGCGTATATAATAAGGTAAATTTGTATTGAAAAAATATGCAACATACACGTTTACTCATACAAATTTATATTATTTTATTGGTATTTTGTTTATTTATTTTGATACGAATTACATGATTATATGTGTATTTTGTACATATTTTTTATACGTATTTACATTATTTAATGTGTATTTTGTTTATATATTTTCATACAAATTTACTTTATTATATGTGTATTTGTATAAATATTTTGATACAAATTTACTTTATTTCATGTATTTTGTATATATTTAAATTAAAATTTAGCCTATTTTGTGTATTTTGTATATATTTTTATACAAATTTAATTACTTCTGTGTATTTTTGTATATAGTTTTATATAAATTTACGTTATTTTATGTGTATTTTGTATATTTATATTTATACAAATACACATTCTTTTATTGGTATTTTGTTTATTTATTTTGATACGAATTTACATTATTCTATGTGTATTTTGTATACATTTTTTTATACGTATTTACTTCATTTTATGTGTATTTTGCATATATATTTTTTATAGAAATCTACGTTATTTTATGTGTATTCGTATATATATTTTGAAACAAATTTACATTGTTTTATATGTATTTTGCATATCTATTTCAATACAAATTTACCTTATTGTATGTGTTTTTTGTATATTTATTTTAATACAAATTTAATATTTTGGTGTGTATTTTGGTATATATATTTTTATAAATAAAAAAAATGCGTTATTTTATGGGTATTTTGCTTCTTTATTTTCATACAAATTTACATTATTTTATTAATATTCTGTGTATTTATTTTGATACGATTTTACATTATTCTATTTGTGTTTTTTACATATTTTTTTTATACAAATTTACGTTATTTTAAGTGTATTTGTTTATGTATTTTCATTCAAATTTACATTATCTTATGTGTATTTTGTGTATGTATTTCAATACAAATTTCCCTAATTTTATGTGTATTTTGTATATTTATTTTCATACAAATTTAAAATATTTTTGGTATTTTTGTATATAGTTTGATAAAAATTTAGGTTATTTTATGTGTATTTTGTATATCTTTTTTCATACAAATACACATTCTTTTACTGATATTTTGTTTATTTATTTTGACGCGAATTTACATTATTTAATGTGTATTTTGTATATATATTTTTATACGTATTTACATCATTTCATGTGTATTTTGTATAGTTTTAAACAAATTTATATTATTTAATGTGTATTTTGTATATATATATATTTATACAAATACACATTCTTTTATTGGTATTTTGTTTATTTATTTTGATACTAATTTACATTACTTTATGTGTATTTTGTATACATTTTTTATACGTATTTACTTAATTTTATGTATATTTTGTATATATATTTTTATAGAAATCTACCTTATTTTATATGTATTCGTGTATATATTTTGAAACAAATTTACATTGTCTATATGTATTTTGCATATCTATTTTTGTGTATTCTGAATTTATTTTTGTTATACATAGAATATTGTAAAATCGTATCAAAATAGGTACACAGAATATCAATAAAATAATTTAAATTTGTATGAAAATAAAGATGCAAAATACCCATAAGATAAAGCATTTTTTTTAAATACATATACAAAAATACACATAGAATAATTAAATTTGTATTTAAATTAATATACAAAATGCACACATACAATAAGGTAAATTTGTATTGAAAAAAAAAAAACGCAAAATACAAATCAAACAATGTAAATTTGTTTCAAAATATATATACGAATACACATAAAATAACGTAGATTTCTATAGAAATATATATACAAAATACACATGAAATTATGTAAATACGTATAAAAATATATATATAAAATACATATTAAGTAATGTAAATTCGTGACAAAATAAATAAACAAGATATCATGAAAAGAATGTGTATTTGTATGAAAATAAATAATAGATAATAAATTTGTATGTAATATATATGCAAGATACATTTAAATAATGTAAATATATATAAAAAATATATATATATATATACAAAAAACAAAAAGAATAATGCAAAATCGTATCAAAATAAATACACCGAATATTAATAAAATAATGTAAATTTGTATGAAAATAAAGATGCAAAATTCCCAGCAAATAACGAATTTCTTATAAAAATATATATACAAAAATACACATAAAATATTTAAATTTGTATTGAAATAAATGTACAAAATGCACATACAATAAGGTAAACTTCTATTGAAAGAGATATGCAAAGATACATATAAAACAATGAAAATTTGTTTCAAAATATATATACGAATACACATAAAATAACGTAGATTTCTATAAAAATATATATATACAAAATACACATAAAATTAAGTAAATCCGTATAAAAAAATGTATACAAAATACACATAAAATAATGTAAATTCGAAATAAAATGTATAAACAAAATACCAATAAAAGAATGTGTATTCGGATAAATATAAATATACAAAATACACATACAAAATAAACATAAAATAAGGTAGATTTGTAAAAAATATATGTACAAAATACATAAAACAATTTAAATTTATATAAAAAATGTATACAAAATACACATAAAATAATGTAAATTCGAAATAAAATGTATAAACAAAATACATTTTATTATAAAATTTCTTATAAAAATATATATACAAAAATACACATAAAATATTTAAATTTGTATTGAAATAAATGTACAAAATGCACATACAATAAGGTAAACTTCTATTGAAAGAGATATGCAAAAATACATATAAAACAATGAAAATTTGTTTCAAAATATATACGAATACACATAAAATAACGTAGATTTCTATAAAATATATATATACAAAATACACATAAAATTAAGTAAATCCGTATAAAAAAATGTATACAAAATACACATAAAATAATGTAAATTCGAAATAAAATGTATAAACAAAATACCAATAAAAGAATGTGTATTCGGATAAATATAAATATACAAAATACACATACAAAATAAACATAAAATAAGGTAGATTTGTAAAAAAAATATATGTACAAAATACACATAAAATAATGTAAATTTATATAAAAAATATATATACAATACACATAAAAACCATAAATTTGTATAAAATATATATTCAAAATAAATATTAAATAATGTAAAAGCGTATAAAAATATATATACAAATACAGATACAAAAATACACATCGAATAATTAAATTTGTATTAAAATTAATATACAAAATGCGTATATAATAAGGTAAATTTGTATTGAAAAAATATGCAACATACACGTGTACTCATACACATTTATATTATTTTATTGGTATTTTGTTTATTTATTTTGATACGAATTACATGATTATATGTGTATTTTGTACATATTTTTTATACGTATTTACATTATTTAATGTGTATTTTGTTTATATATTCTCATACAAATTTACGTTATTATATGTGTATTTGTATAAATATTTTGATACAAATTTACTTTATTTCATGTATTTTGTATATATATTTCAATTCAAATTTAGCTTATTTTGTGTGTATTTTGTATATATTTTTATACAAATTTAATTACTTCTGTGTATTTTTGTATATAGTTTTATATAAATTTACGTTATTTTATGTGTATTTTGTATATTTATATTTATACAAATACACATTCTTTTATTGGTATTTTGTTTATTTATTTTGATACGAATTTACATTATTTTATGTGTTTTTTGTATACATTTTTTTATACGCATTTACTTCATTTTATGTGTATTTTGTATATATATTTTTATAGAAATCTACGTTATTTTATGTGTATTCGTATATATATTTTGAAACAAATTTACATTGTTTTATATGTATTTTGCATATCTATTTCAATACAAATTTACCTTATTGTATGTGTTTTTTGTATATTTATTTTAATACAAATTTAATTTTTTGATGTGTATTTTGGTATATATATTTTTATAAATAAAAAAATGCGTTATTTTATGGGTATTTTGCTTCTTTATTTTCATACAAATTTACATTATTTTATTAATATTCTGTGTATTTATTTTGATACGATTTTACATTATTCTATTTGTGTTTTGTACATATTTTTTATACAAATTTACGTTATTTTAAGTGTATTTGTTTATGTATTTTCATTCAAATTTACATTATTTTATGTGTATTTTGTGTATGTATTTCAATACAAATTTCCCTAATTTTATGTGTATTTTGTATATTTATTTTCATACAAATTTAAAATATTTTTGTGTATTTTTGTATATAGTTTGATACAAATTTTGGTTATTTTATGTGTATTTTGTATATCTATTTTCATACAAATACACATTCTTTTATTGATATTTTGTTTATTTATTTTGACGCGAATTTACATTATTTAATGTGTATTTTGTATATATATTTTTATACGTATTTACATCATTTCATGTGTATTTTGTATAGTTTTAAACAAATTTATATTATTTAATGTGTATTTTGTATATATATATATATATATATATTTATACAAATACACATTCTTTTATTGGTATTTTGTTTATTTATTTTGATACTAATTTACATTATTTTATGTTTATTTTGTATACATTTTTTATACGTATTTACTTAATTTTATGTGTATTTTGTATATATATTTTTATAGAAATCTACCTTATTTCATATGTATTCGTATATATATTTTGAAACAAATTTACATTGTTTATATGTATTTTGCATATCTATTTTTGTGTATTCTGAATTTATTTTTGTTATACATAGAATAATGTAAAATCGTATCAAAATAGGTACACAGAATATCAATAAAATAATTTAAATTTGTATGAAAATAAAGATGCAAAATACCCATAAGATAAAGCATTTTT
Organism: Eriocheir sinensis; assembly: GCF_024679095.1. NCBI lineage: Eukaryota > Metazoa > Arthropoda > Malacostraca > Decapoda > Varunidae > Eriocheir > Eriocheir sinensis. The sequence goes on from NC_066510.1 coordinate 14,966,173, forward strand.
TTTAAATACATATACAAAAATACACATAGAATAATTAAATTTGTATTTAAATTAATATACAAAATGCACACATACAATAAGGTAGATTTGTATTAAAAAAAACGCAAAATACAAATAAAACAGTGTAAATTTGTTTCAAAATATATATACGAATACACATAAAATAACGTAGATTTCTATAGAAATATATATACAAAATACACATGAAATTATGTAAATACGTATAAATATATATATATAAAATACATATTAAGTAATGTAAATTCGTGACAAAATAAATAAACAAAATATCATGAAAAGAATGTGTATTTGTATGAAAATAAATAATAGATAATAAATTTGTATGTAATATATGCAAGATACATTTAAATAACGTAAATTTGTATGAAAAATATATATATACAAAAAACAAATAGAATAATGTAAAATCGTATCAAAATAAATACACCGAATATTAATAAAATAGTGTAAATTTGTATGAAAATAAATATGCAAAATTCCCATCAAATAGCGAATTTCTTATAAAAATATATATACCAAAATACACATAAAATATTTAAATTTGTATTGAAATAAATATACAAAATGCACATACAATAAAGTAAACTTCTATTTGAAAGAGATATGCAAAAATACATATAAAACAATGTAAATTTGTTTCAAAATATATACGAATACACATAAAATAACGTAGATTTCTATAAAATATATATACAAAATACACATAAAATTAAGTAAATACGTATAAAAAATGTAAACAAAATACACATAAAATAATGTAAATTCGAAACAAAATAAATAAACAAAATACCAATAAAAGAATGTATATCTATTTATTTTAATACAAAATCTAATATTTTGTGTTTTTTCGTATATATATTTTTATAAAAAATGTGTTATTTTATGGGTATTTTGCATCTTAATTTTCATACAAATTTACATTATTTTATTAATATTTTCTGTATTTATTTTGATACGATTTTACATTATTTTATTTATGTTTTGTATATATTTTTTTATACATATTTACATTATTTAATGTGTTTTTTGTATATATATATGATACATATTTACGTTATTTTAAGTTATTTTATGTGTATTTGTTTATATATTTTGACACAAATGAACAATATTTTATGGGTATTTTGTATATATATTTCAAAAGAAATTTACCTAGTTTTATATGTATTTTGAATATCTATTTTCATACAAACTCAAATTATTTTTATGTATTTTTGTATATATTTCAATACAAATTTTAGTTATGTTATGTGTATTTTGTAAATCTATTTTCATTCAAATATATATTATTTTATTGGTATTTTGTTGATTTATATTGATACGAATTTACATTATTTTATATGTACTTTGTAAATATATTTTTATACGCATTTACATTATTTAATATTTATTTTGAATATATAATTTTATACAAATTCATGGTATTTTATGTGTATTTGTATATATATTTTCATATAAATTTACTTTATTTTATGTGTATTTCGTACATATATTTCATTACAAATTTACCTTATTTTATGTTTATTTTGTATGTGTATTTTGTACATTTATATTTATACAAATACACATTCTTTTATTGGTATTTTGTTTATTTATTTTGTTTCGAGTTTACATTATTTTATGTGTATTTTTACATTTTTTTATACGTATTTACTTAATTTTATGTGTATTTTGTATATAAAATCGTATCAAAATAAATACACAGAATATCAATAAAATAATGTAAATTTGTATGAAAATAAAGATGCAAAATTCCCAAAAATTATCGCATTTTTTATAAAAATATATATACCAAAATACACATAAAATATTTAAATTTGTATTGCAATAAATATACAAAATGCATATACAGTAAGGTAAATTTGTATTAAAAGAGATATTCAAAAATACATATAAAACAATGTAAATTTGTTTCAAAATATATACGAATACACATAAAATAAAGTAGATTTCTATAGAAATATATATACAAAATACATATGAAATTATGTAAATACGTATAAAAATATATATACAAAATACATATCAAATAATGTAAATTCGTGTCAAAATAAATAAACAAAATATCATGTAAAGAATGTGTAATTGTATAAAAATAGATAATAGATAATAAATTTGTATAAAATATATATGCAAGATACTCATTAAATAATGTAAATATGTATAAAAAGTATATACAAAAACAAATAGAATAATGTAAATTGTATCAAAATAGATACACCGAATATTAATAAAATAATGTAAATTTGTATGAAAATAAAGATGCAAAATTCCCATAAAATAGCGCATTTCTTATAAAATATATATACCAAAATACACATAAAATATTTAAATTTGTATTGAAATAAATATACAAAATGCACATACAATAAGGTAAATTTGTATTAAAAGAGATATGCAAAAATACATATAAAACAATGTAAATTTGTTTCAAAATATATATACGAATACAAATAAAAAAACGTAGATTTCTATAAGAATATATATACAAAATACACATAAAATTAATAAATACGTATAAAAAAATGTATACAAAATACACATAAAATAATGTAAATTCGATTTAAAATAAATAAACAAAATACCAATAAAAGAATGTGTATTTGGATAAATATAAATATACAAAATACATATACAAAATAAACATAAAATAAGGTAGATTTGTAATAAAATATATGTACAAAATACACATAAAATAATGTAAATTTATATGAAAATATATATACAAATACACATAAAATACCATGAATTTGTTTAAAATATATTCAAAATAAATATTAAATAATGTAAAAGCGTATAAAATATATATACAAAGTACATATAAAATAATGTAAATTGTATCAATATAAATCAACAAAACACCAATAAAATAATATATATATGTGAATGAAAATAAATTTACAAAATACACATAACATAACTAAAATTTATATTAAAATATATACAAAAATACATAGAAATAATTTGACTTTGTATGAAAATAGATATTCAAAATACACATAAAACTAGGTAAATTTCTTTTGAAATGTATATACAAAATAGCCATAAAATATTGTAAATTTGTGTCAAAATATATAAACAAATACACATAAAATAATGTAAATTTGTATGAAAAATATATACAAAATACACATAGAATAATGTCAATTCGTATCAAAATAAATGAGCAGAATATCAATAAAATAATGTATATTTGTATGAAAATAAAGATGCAAAATACCCAAAAATAAAGCATATGTTTATAAAATACAGATACAAAACACACATCGAATAATTAAATTTGTATTAAAATTAATATACAAAATGCGTATATATTAAGGTAAATTTGTATTGCAAAAATATGCAACATACACGTTTACTCATACAAATTTATATTATTTTATTGGTATTTTGTTTATTTATTTTGATACGAATTACATGATTATATGTGTATTTTGTACACATTTTTTTATACGTATTTACATTATTTAATGTGTATTTTGTTTACATATTTTCATACAAATTTACGTTATTATATGTGTATTTGTAGAAATATTTTGATACAAATTTATATATATATATATGTATATATATATATATATATATATATACATATATATATATATATATATATATATATATATATAAATATATATATATATATATATATATATATATTTATATATATATATATATATTTCAATTCAAATTTAGCTTATTTTGTGTATTTTGTATATGTTTTCATACAAAATTAATTACTTGTGTGTATTTATGTCTATAGTTTATATAAATTTACATTATTTTATGTGTATATTTATATTCATACAAGTACACATTCTTTTATTGGTATTTTGTTTATTTATTTTGATACGAATTTACATTATTTTATGTGTATTTTGTATACATTTTTTTATACGTATTTACTTAATTTTATGTGTATTTTGTGTATATATATTTATAGAAATCTACGTTATTTTATGTGTATTCGTATACATATTTTGAAACAAATTTACATTGTTTTATATGTATTTTGCGTATCTATTTCAATACAAATTTACCTTATTGTATGTGTTTTTTATATATTTATTTTAATACAAATCTAATATTTTTATGTATTTTGGTACATATATTTTATAAATAAAAAATGCGTTATTTTATGGGTATTTTGCCTCTTTATTTTCATAAATTTACATTATTTTATTAATATTCTGTGTATTTATTTTGATACGATTTTACATTATTCTATTTGTGTTTTGTATATATTTTTTTATCCAAATTTACGTTATTTTAAGTGTATTTGTTTATTTATTTTCAATCAAATTTACATTATTTTATGTGTATTTTGTATATGTATTTCCATACAAATTTACCTAATTTTATGTGTATTTTGTATATTTATTTTCATACAAATTTAAAATATTTTTGTGTATTTTTGTATAGTTTGATACAAATTTAGGTTATTTTATGTGTATTTTGAATATCTATTAAATATATATACAAAATACATGAAATTATGTAAATACGTATAAAATATATATACAAAATACATATCAAATAATGTAAATTCGTCAAAATAAATAAACAAAATATCATGAAAAGAATGTGTATTTGTATAAAATAGATAATAGATAATAAATTTGTATAAAATATATATGCAAGATACACATTAAATAATGTAAATATGTTTAAAAAGTATATACAAAAACAAATAGAATAATGTAAAATCGTATCAAAATAATACACCGAATATTAATAAAATAATGTAAATTAGTATCAAAATAAAGATGAAAAAATCCCATAAAATAGCGCATTTCTTATAAAAATATATGTACCAAAATACACATAAAATTTTTAAATTTGTATTAAAATAAATATACAAAATGCATATACAATAAGGTAAATTTGTATTGAAAGAGATATGCAAAAATACATATAAAACAATGTAAATTTGTTTCAAAATATATATACGAATACAAATAAAAAAACGTAGATTTCTACAAAAATATATATACAAAATACACATAAAATTAAGTAAATACGTATAAAAAAATGTATAGAAAATACACATAAAATAATGTAAATTCGAATTAAAATAAATAAACAAAATACCAATAAAAGAATGTGTATTTGGATAAATATAAATATACAAAATACACATACAAAATAAACATAAAATAAGGTAGGTTTGTAATAAAATATATGTACAAAATTCATATACAATAATGTAAATTTATATGAAAATATATATACAAATACACATAAAATACCATGAATTTGTATAAAAAATTATATTCAAAATAAATATTAAATAATGTAAGAGCGTATAAAAATATATATACAAAGTACATATAAAATGAAAATTAAGATGCAAAATACCTATAAAATAACGCATTTTTTTATAAAATTATTGATACCAAAATACACATAAAATATTTGAACTTGTATTAAAATAAATATACAAAATGAACATACAATAAGGTAAATTTGTATTGAAATAGATATGCAAAATACATATAAAATAATGTAAATTTGTTTCAAAATATATATACGAATACACATAAAATAACTTAGATTTCTATAAAAATACATATACAAAATACACGTAAAATTAAGTAAATACGTATAAAAAAAAGTATACAAAATACACATAAAATAATGTAAATTCGTATAAATGTAAATAAACAATATACCAATAAAAGAATGTGTATTTCTATAAATATAAATATACAAAATGCACATAAAATAACGTAAATGTATATAAAACTATATACATAAAATAACGCAAATTTCTATAAAAATATATGTACAAAATTGAATATTAAATAAATTTGCATAAAAAAATATATACAAAACACACATTAGACAATGTAAATGAGTATAAAAATATACAAAAGACACATAAAATAAGCTAAATTGCATCGAGTTAAATTAAGAAATACCAATAAAATAATGTAATTTTGATGAAAATATATATACAAAATACACATAAAATAACCTAAATACAAATACAAATATACATAAAATAATTTAAAATTGAATGAAATAAATACACAAAATAAACATAAAATAAGGTAAATTTGTAATGAAATATATGAAAAATACACATAAATAATATAAATTTATATGAAAATATATACAAATACACATTAAATAACATGAATTTGTATAAAATTTGTATCAAAATATATACTTATACACACAATAAAATAATGTAATTTTTTTTATGAAAATGTATATACAAAAAACACATAAAATAATTTAAATACGTAGAAAAATATATATACAAAAAACACATAAAATAATGTAAATATGTATGAAAATATATAAACAAATACCCATAAAATAATGTAAATTTGGGTAAAATATTTATACAAAATGAACATTAAATAATGTAAATATGTAAAAAAAAAATTATATACAAAAAACACATAGAATAATGTTAAATCGTATCAAAATAAATAGAGAATATCAATAAAATAATGTAAATTTGTATGAAAATAAAGATGCAAAATATCCATATAATAACGCATATTTGCATAAAAATATATATACAAAAATACATATAAAATAATTAAATTTGTATAAAAATAAATATACAAAATGCACGTACAATAAAGTAAATTTGTATTGAAATAGATATGCATAATACACATTAATAATGTAAATTTGTATCAAAATATATATACGAATACTCATAAAATAGAGTAAATTTCTATGAAAATATACATACAAAATAGATATACAAAATACACATATAACTACTTAAATTTCTATTTAAATACATGTACAAAAAACACATAAAATAATGTAGATTTGTATGAAATGAAAACAAATACATTTTTTATAAAATATATATACAAAATACACATAGAATAATGTAAAAACATTTCAAAATAAATACACAGAATATCAATAAAATAATATAAGTTTGTATGAAAATAAAGATGCAAAATACCCATAAAATAAAGCATATTTTTATAAAAATACATATACAAAAATACACATAGATTAATCAAATTTATATTAAAATTAATATACAAAATGCACATACAATAAGGTAAATTTGTATTGAAAAAATATGCAAAATACACATAAAACAATGTAAATTTATTTCAAAATATATATACGAATACACATAAAATAACGCAGATTTCTATAGAAATATATATACAAAATACACTTGAAATAATGTAAATACGTATAAAAATATATATACAAAATACACATTAAATAATGTTAATTCGTGTCAAAATAAATAGATATACAAAATACATATAAAATAACCTAAATTTGTATAAAACTATATACAAAAATACACAAAAATAATTTAAGCTTGTATGAAAATAAATATACAAAAAACATATAAAAATAGGTAAATTTGTATTGAAATATATATATACAAAATACACATAAAATAATGTAAATTTGAATGAAAATATATAAACATATAGACTTAAAATAACGTAAATTTGTATCAAATATATATACAAAAAAAACATTAAATAATGTAAATATGTATAAAAAAAATATACAAAACACAAATAAAATAATATAAAATCGTATCAAAATAAATACAGAAAATATTAATAAAATAATGTAAATTTGTATGAAAATTAAGATGCAAAATACCCATAAAATAACGCATTTTTTTATAAAAATATATACGAAAAACATAAAATATTTGATTTTGTATTAAATAAATATATATACAAAATACACATAAAATAAGCTAAATTTGAATTGAAATATATATACAAAATACATAAAATAATGTAAATTTGTATCAAAATACCTATACAAATACACATATAATAACGTAAATTTATAAAAATATATAAACAAAATACCCATTAAATAATGTAAATACGTATAAAAAATGTAAAAAATACACAAATAATCATGTAATTCGTATCAAAATAAATAGACAAAATACCAATAAAATAATGTAAATTTCTATGAGAAACATATACAAAATACACATAAATAACGCAAATATCAATAAAAATATATAATATAATATATTTTTATACATATTTAAATATTTAATGTATATTTTGTATATATATATTTTATCCAAATTTACGTGATTTTATATGTATTTGTTTATATATTTTCATACAAATTTACATTATTTTATGTGAGTTTTGTATATGTATTTCAATACAAATTTGCCTAACTTTATGTGTATTTTGCATATCTATTTTCAAACAAATTTAAAATATGTGTGTGTCTTTTTGTATATATTTTATACAAATTTTAGTTATTTTATTTGTTTTTGTATATATATTTCCTACAAATATACATTCTTTTATTGAATTTTGTGTAGTTTATTTTTTACGAATTTACATTATTTTATGTGTATTTTGTATATATATTTTTCTACGTATTTAAACTATTTTATGTGTATTTTATATATACATTTTCATAAAAATTTACGTTATTTTATTGTGTGTATTCGTATATATTTTGAAACATTTTATACAAATTCATGTTATTTTATGTGTATTTGTATATATATTTTCATACAAATTTATATTATTTTATATGTATTCTTACATATATTTTATTACAAATTTACCTTATTTTATGTTTATTTTGTATATTTATTTCATTCAATTTTAAATTATTTAATGTGTATATTTGTATTTGTATTTAGTTTATTTTATGTGTGTTTTCTATATATATTTTCTTCCAAAATTACATTATTTTATTGTTATTTTCTTAATTTAACTCGATACGAATTTAGATTATTTCATAGGTATTTTGTATACATATTTTTATACTCATTTACATTATCTAATGTGTATTTTGTATATATTTTTTTTTGCAAACTAATTTTATGTGCATTTTTGTACATATATTTTTATAGAAACTTAAAACGATATTTTATGTGTATTTTGTATATGTTTTCTCATACAAATTTACTTTATTTAATTAGTTTTTGTTTATTTATTTTGATACGAATGACTTGATTATTTGTGTATTTGTATATGTTTTTTCATACAAATTTATATTATTTCATTGGTATTTTGTTTATTTATTTTGATACGAATTACATGATTATATGTGTATTTTGTACATATTTTTATACGTATTTACATTATTTAATGTGTATTTTGTTTATATATTTTCATACAAATTTATTTTAATATATGTGTATTTGTATAAATATTTTGATACAAATTTACTTTATTTTATGTATTTTGTATATATATATTTCAATTCAAATTTAGCTTATTTTGTGTGTATTTTGTATATCTATTTTCATACAAATTTAATTACTTTTGTGTATTTTTGTATATAGTTTTATACAAATTTACGTTATTTTATGTGTATTTTGTATATTTATATTTACAAATACACATTCTTTTTTTGGTATTTTGTTTATTTATTTTGATACGAATTTACATTATTTTATGTGTAATTTGTATACATTTTTTTATACGTATTTACTTCATTTTTATGTGTATTTTGTATATATATTTTTATACAAATCTACGTTATTTTATGTGTATTCGTATATATATTTTGAAACAAATTTATTATATGTGTATTTGTATAAATATTTTGATACAAGTTTATTTTATTTCATGTATTTTGTATATATATTTCAATTCAAATTTAGCTTATTTTATCTGTATTTTGTATATCTATTTTCATACGAATTTAATTACTTCTGTGTATTTTTGTATATAGTTTTATACAAATTTACGTTATTTTATGTGTATTTTGTATATTTATATTTATACAAATACACATTCTTTTTTTGGTATTTTGTTTATTTATTTTGATACGAATTTACATTATTTTATGTGTAATTTGTATACATTTTTTTATACGTATTTACTTCATTTATTCATTTATTTATTTGTATATATATTTTTATAGAAATCTACGTTATTTTATGTGTATTCGTATATATATTTTGAAACAAATTTACATTGTTTTATATGTATTTTGCATATCTATTTCAATACAGATTTACATTATTATATGTGTATTTTGTATATTTATTTTAATACAAATTAATTTTTTGTGTATTTTTGTAAATATATTTAAAAAAAAAAGCGTTATTTTATGGGTATTTTGCATCTTTATTTTCATACAAATTTACATTATTTTATTAACATTCTGTGTATTTTTTTATACGATTTTACATTATTCTATTTGTGTTTTGTATATATATTTTTTATACATATTTACATTATTTAATGAGTATTTTGTATATATATTTTATACAAATTTACGTTAATTGAAGTGTATTTGTTTATATATTTTCATTCAAATTTACATTATTTTATGTGTATTTTGTATATGTATTACAATACAAATTTACCTAATTTTATGTGTATTTTGTATATTTATTATATATATTTTTCTACGTATTTAAATTATTTTATGTGTATTTTATATATACATTTTCATAAAAATCTACGTTATTTTATTGTGTCTATTCGTATATATTTTGAAACAAATTTTATACAAATTCATGTTATTTTATGTGTCTTTGTATATATATTTTCATACAAATTTATATTATTTTATGTGTATTTTTACATATATTTTATTACAAATTTACGTTATTTTATGTTTATTTTGTATATTTATTTCATTCAATTTTAAATTATTTAATGTGTTTATTTGTATTTGTATTTAGGTTATTTTATGTGTGTTTTCTATATATATATTTTCATCCAAAATTACATTAATTTATTGTTATTTTCTTAATTTAGCTCGATTCTAATTTAGATTATTTCATAGGTATTTTGTATACATATTTTTATACTCATTTTCATTATCTAATGTGTGTTTTGTATATATATTTTTTATGCAAATTAATTTTATGTGCATTTTTGTACATATATTTTTATAGAAATTTGCGTTATTTTATGTGTATTTTGTATATGTTTTCTCATACAAATTGACATTATTTAATTAGTTTTTTGTTTATTTATTTTGATACGAATGACATGATTATTTGTGTATTTTGTACATATTTTTTGTATACGTATTTACATTTCTTAATGTGTATTTTGTTTATATATTTTTATACAAATTTACGTTATTATATGTGTATTTGTTAAAAATATTTTGAAACAAATTTACTTTATTTTATGTATTTTGTATATATATTTCAATTCAAATTTAGCTTATTTTGTGTGTATTTTGTATATCTATTTTCACAAATTTAATTACTTCTGTGTATTTTTGTATATAGTTTAATACAAATTTACGTTATTTTATGTGCATTTTGTTTATTTATATTTATACAAATACACATTCTTTTATTGATATTTTGTTTATTTATTTTGATATGAATTTACATTATTTTATGTGTATATTGTGTACTTTTTCTATTCGTATTTACTTAATTTTATGTGTATTTAGTATATATATTTTTATAGAAATCTACGTTATTATATGTGTATTCGTATATATATTTTAAGACAAATTTACATTGTTTTATATGTATTTTGCATATCTATTTCAATACAAATTTACCTTATTGTATGTGCATTTTGTATATTTATTTTAATACAAATTCAAATATTTTGTGTATTTTGGTATATATAATTTTTAAAAAAATGCGTTATTTTATAGGTATTTTGCATCTTAGTTTTCATACAAATTTACATTATTTTATTAATATTCTGTGTATAAATTTTGATACGATTTTATATTATACTATTTGTGTTTTGTATATATTTTTATACATATTTTCATTATTTAATGTGTATTTTTATATATATTTTATACAAATTTACGTTATTTTAAGTGTATTTCTTTATATAATTTCATTCAAATTTACATTATTTTAAATGTATTTTGTATATGTATTTCAATACAAATTTACCTAATTTTATGTGTATTTTGTATATTTATTTTCATACAAATTTAAATTATTTTTGTGTTTTTTTGTATATAGTTTTATACAAATTTAGGTTATTTTATGTATATTTTCTATATCTAGTTTTATACAACACATTCTTGTATTGATATTTTGTTTATTTATTTTGACGCGAGTTTACATTATTTAATGGCTTCCTACAAATGAATAGACCATTTATTATTATTATTATTATTTTATTGCTATTTTGTTTATTCATTTTGATACGAATTACATGATTATATGTGTATTTTGTACATTTTTTTATACGTGTTTACATTATTTAATGTGTATTTTGTTTATATATTTTTAAACAAATTAACGTTATTAAATGTGTATTTGTGTAAATATTTTGATACAAATTTACATTATTTTATGTATTTTGTATATACATTTCAATTCAAATTTAGCTTATTTTATTTTTATTTTGTATATATATTTTCATACAAATTTAATTACTTCTGTGTATTTTTGTATATAGTTTAATACAAATTTACGTTATTTTATGTGTATTTTGTATATTTATATTTATACAAATACACATTCTTTTATTGGTATTTTGTTTATTTATTTTGATACGAATTTACATTATTTTATGTGTATTTTGTATACATTTGTTTATACGTATTTACTTCTTTTTATGTGTATTTTGTATATAATTTTATAGAAATGTACGTTATTTAATGTGTATTCGTATATATATTTTGAAACAAATTTACATTGTTTTATATGTATTTTGCATATCTATTTCAATATAAATTTATTTTATTGTATGTGCATTTTGTATATTTATTTTAATACAAATTCAAATATTTTATGTGTATTTTGGTATATATATTTTTATAAAAAAAAATGCGTTTCTTATGGGTATTTTGCATCTTAATTTACATACAAATTTACATTATTTTATTAAGATTCTGTGTATTTATTTTGATACTATTTTACATTATTCTATTTGTGTTTTGTATATTTTTTTTTATACATATTTACATTATTTAATGTGTATTTTTTATATATATTTTATACAAATTTACGTTATTTTAAGTGTATTTTTTTATATATTTTCATTCAAATTTAAATATTATTTTATGTGTATTTTGTATATGTATTTCAATACAAATCTATCTAATTTTATGTATATTTTGTACATGTATTTAAATACAAATTTATTTAATTATATGAGTATTTTGTATATCTATTTTCATACAAATTGAAATTAATTTTGTGTATTTTTGTATATATTTTTATACAAATATATTTTGTATATTTTTTTTCCTACATATATACGTTCTTTTATCGTAGTTTTGTTTATTTATTTTTATACGAATTTTCATTATTTTAGGTGTATTTGATATGTATATTTTTATACTTATTTATATCATTTTATTTGTGTTTTGAATATATATTTTCATAGAAATTTACTCTATTTTATGGGTATTCGTATATATATTTTGATACAAATTTACATTATTTATGTTTATTTTGCATATCTATTTCAATACAAATTTACCATATTGTATGTGTATTTTGTATATTTATTTTAATACAAATTTAATTATTTTATGTGTATTTTTGTAAAAATATGCGTTATTATTTGGGTATTTTGCATCTTTATTTTCATACAAATTTACATTATTTTATTGATATTCTGTTTATTTATTTTGATACGATTTTACATTATTCTATGTGTATTTTGTATATATATTTTATACACATTTACATTATTTAATGTATATTTTGTATATATATTTTATATAAATTTACGCTATTTTATGTGTATTTGTTTATATATTTTCACAAATTTACAATATTTTATGTGTAATTTGTATATGTATTTCAATACAGATTTGCCTAATTTTATGTGTATTTTGCATATCTATTTTCAAATAAATTTAAATTATTTTTATGTATTTTTTATATATTTTTATACAAATTTTAGTTATTTTATTTGTATTTTGTATTTATATTTTCCTACAAATATACATTCTTTTAGTGGAATTTTGTTCATTTATTTTCATAAGAATTTACATAATTTTATGTGTATTTTGTATATATATTTTTCTACGTATTTACATTATTTTATGTGTATTTTTTATATATATTTTCATAAAAATTTACGTTATTTTATTGTGTGTATTCGTATATGTTTTGATACAAATTTACATTATTTGATGTTTATTTTGCATATCTATTTCAATATAGATTTACCTTATTGTATGTGTATTTTGTATATTTATTTTAATACAAATTTAATTATTTTATGTGTACTTTGTATACATTTTCTTATACGTATTTACTTCATTTAATGTATTTTGTATATATATTTTATAGTAATCTACGTTATTTTATGTGTATTGGTATATATATTTTGAAGCAAATTTACATTGTTTTATATGTATTTAGCATATCTATTTCAATATAAATCTACCTTATTGTATGTGCATTTTGTATATTTATTGTAATACAAATTTAAATATTTTATTATTTTGGTATATATATTTTAATAAAAAGAGTTTTATATAAATTTAAAATATTTTATGTGTATTTTGTATATCTATTTTCATACAAATACACATTTTTTATTGATATTTTGTTTATTTATTTTGACGCGAATTCACATTATATATATTTTTATACGTATTTACGTCATTTCATGTGTATTTTGTATATATATTTCTATAGAAATATATGTTATTTTATGTGTATTCGTATATATATTTTGAAACAAATATACATTGTTTTATGTGCATTTTGCATATTTTTCAATATAAATTTACCTTATTGTACGTGCATTTTGTATATTAATTTTAATACAAATTTAATTATTCTATGTGTATTTTTGTATATGTATTTTCATAAAAAAATGCTTTATTTTATGGGTATTTTGCATCTTTATTTTCATACAAATTTACCTTATTTTATTGATATTCTGTGTATTTATTTTGATACGATTTTACATTATTCTATGTATATTTTGTATATATATTTCATACAAATGAACGTTATTTTATGTGAATTTGTTTTCATTTCATACAAATTTACATTATTTTATGTGTATTTTGTACATGTATTTAAATACAAATTTAACTAATTATATGTGTATTATGTATATCTATTTTCATACAAATTGAAATTAATTTTGTGTATTTTAGTATATATTTTATTCAAATTTTCGTAATTCTATGTGAATTTTGTATATTTATTTTCCTACAAATATACGTTCTTTTATCGGAATTTTGTTTATTTATTTTGATACGAATTTTCATTATTTTAGGTGTATTTGATATATATATTTTTATACTTATTTACATAATTTTATATGTATTTTGAATATATATTTTCATAGAAATTTACTCTATTTTATGTGTATTCGTATATATATTTTGATACAAATTTACATTATTTATGTGTATTTCGCATATCTATTTCAATACAAATTTTCTTTATTGTATGTGCCTTTTGTATATTTATTTTGATGCAAATTTAATTATTTTATGTGTATTTTGTATATATTTTTAAACAAATATCCGTTATTATATGGGTATTTTGCATCTTTATTTTCATACAAATTTACATTATTTTATTGATTATCTGTTTATTTATTTTGATACGATTTTACGTTATTCTGTGTATTTTGTATATATATTTTTAGACATATTTACATTATTTAATGTATATTTTGTACATATATACATATATCTTATGTGTATTTGTTTATATATTTTCATACAAATTTACATTATTTTATGTGTATTTTGTATATGTATTTCAATAAAAATTTGCCTAATTTCATTTGTATTTTGCATATCTATTTTCAAACAAATTTAAATTATTTTTGTGTATTTTTGTATTATTTTTATACAATTTTTTTTATTTTATTTGTATTTTGTATATATTTTCATACACATATACATTCTTTAGAGGAAATTTTGTTTATTTATTTTGATACGAATTTACATTATTTTATGAGTATTTTGTATATATATTTTTATATGTATTTACATTATTTTATGTGTATTTTGTATATATATTTTCATAAAATTTACGTAATTTTATTGTGTATTCGGATATATTCTGATAAAAATTTTCATTATTTTATGTGTTTTTTGCATATCTATTTCAATAAAAATCTACCTTATTGTATGTGTATTTTGTATATTTATTTTAATACAAATTTAATTATTTTATGTGTATTTTTGTATATATTTTTTTTAAATATGAGATATTTTATGGGTATTTTGCATCTTTAATTTTATAAATTTTTACATTACGTACATATCTTTTATACGTATTTACATTATTTAATGTGTATTTTGTTTATATATTTTTATACAAATTTACGTTATTATATGTGTATTTGAATATATATTTTGATACAAATTTACATTATTTTATGTATTTTCTATATTTATTTCAATTCAAATTTAGCTTATTTTATGTCTTTTGTATATCTATTTTCATACAAATTTAATTATTTTTGTTTATTATTGTATATAGTTTTATACAATTTTACGTTATTTTATGTGTATTTTGTATATTTATATTTATACAAGTAAACATTCTTTTATTGGCATTTAGTTTATTTATTTTGATACGAATTTACATTATTTTATGTGTATTTTGTATACATTTTCTTATACGTATTTACTTCATTTTATGTGTATTTTGTATATATATTTTATAGAAATCTACGTTATTTTATGTGTATTCGTATGTATATTTTGAAACAAATTTACATTGTTTTATATGTATTTTGTATATCTATTTCAATACAAATTTACCTTATTGTATGTGCATTTTGTATATTTATTGTAATACAAATTTAAATATTTTATGTGCATTTTGGTATATATATTTTCATAAAAAATGCGTTGTTTTATGGGTATTTTGCATCTTTATTTTCATACAAATTTACATTATTTATTAATATTCTGTGTATTTATTTTGATACTATTTTACATTATTCTATTTGTGTTTTGTATATATTTTTTATACATATTTACATTATTTAAAGTGTATTTTCTATATATATTTCATACAAATTTACGTTATTTTAAGTGTATTTGTTAATATATTTTCATTCAAATTTACATTATTTTATGTGTATTTTGTATATGTATTTCAATAGAAATTTACATGATTTTATGTGTATTTTGTATATATATTTTTATACAATTTCAAATTATTTTATTGTGTATTTTTGTATAGAGTTTTATGCAAATTTACAATATTTTATGTGTATTTTGTATATCTATTTTCATACAAATATTTTTTATTTTGAATTTACATTATTATACATTTTTTATACGTATTTACTTCATTTAATGTGTATTTTGTATATATATTTTATACAAATTTACTATATATTTTATAAAAGAGTTTTATATAAATTTAAAATATTTTATGTGTATTTTGTATATCTATTTTCATACAAATACACATTCTTTTATTGATATTTTGTTTATTTTTTTGACATGAATTTACATTATTTAATGTGTATTGTGTATATATATATATATTTATACTTATTTACATTATTTCATGTGTATTTTGTATATATATTTCTATAGAAATCTACGTTATTTTATGTGTTTTCGTATATATATTTTGAAACAAAATTACATTGTTTTATGTGTATTTTGCATACTCTTTCAATACAAATTTACCTTATTGTATGTGTATTTTGTATATTAATTTTAATACAAATTTAATTATTCTTTGTGTATTTTTGTATATGTATTTTTATAAAATAGGCTTTATTTTAAGGGTATTTTGCATCTTTATTTTCATACAAATTTACATTATTTTATTGATATTCTGTGTATTTATTTTGATACGATTTTACATTATTCTATGTATATTTTGTATATATATTTTATACAAATGTACGTTATTTTATGTGAATTTGTTTTCATTTCATACAAATTTACATTATTTTATGTGTATTTTGTTCATGTATTTAAATACAAATTTAACTAATTATATGTGTATTTTGTATATCTATTTTCATACAAATTGAAATTAATTTTGTTTATTTTTTAAAAATTTTTATACAAATTTTAGTAATTTTATGTTTATTTTGTATATTTATTTTCTACAAATATAAGTTATTTTATTGGGTGTATGTTTAGTTATTTTGATACTACTTTTCATTATTTTATGTGTATTTGTAATATATATTTATATAATTATTTACATATATTTTATATGTATTTTGAATACATATTTTCATAGAAATTTACTCTATTTTATGTGTATTCGTATATATTTTGATAAAAATTTTCATTATTTATGTGTATTTGTGCATATCTATTTCAATACAAATTTTCTTCTTTATTGTATGTGCCTTTTTGTATATTTATTTTGATGCAAATTTAATTATTTTATGTGTATTTTTTGAATATATATTTTTAAACAAATATCCGTTATTATATGGGTATTTTGCATCTTTTATTTTCATACAAATTTACATTATTTTATTGATTATCTGTTTATTTATTTTGATACGATTTTTACGTTATTCTATGTATTTTGTATATATATTTTAGAACATTTACATTATTTAATGTATATATTGTACATATATTCTATGGAAAATTTACGTTATCTTATGTGTATTTGTTTATATATTTTCATACAAATTTACATTATTTTATGTGTATTTTGTATATGTATTTCAATAAAAATTTGCCTAATTTCAATTTGTATTTTGAATATCTTTTTCAAAACAAATTTAAATTATTTTTGTTTATTTTTTTATATATTTTTATAAAAATTTTTTTTTTTTTTTTTTTTGTATATATATTTTCCTACATATACATACATTCTTTTAGAGGAAATTTTGTTTATTTATTTTGATACAATTTACATTATTTTATGTATTTTGTATATATATTTTCTATGTATTTACATTATTTTATGTGTATTTTGTATATATATTTTCATAAAAATTTACGTAATTTTATTGTGTGTATTCATTATATATTTTGATAAAATTTCATTTTACTATTATTTTATGTGTTTTGCATATCTATTTCAATAAAATTCACTTTTTTAGGTGTGTATTTTGTATATTTATTTTAATCCAAAATTTAATTATTTTATGTGTATTTTTGTATATATATATTTTTTTTTTTAAATATGAGATATTTATGGGTATTTTTGCATCTTTTAATTTTATAAATTTTTACATTACGCATATCTTTTATACGTATTTACATTATTTAATGTGTTATTTTGTTTATATATTTTATACAAATTTACGAATTTAGATTATTTGTATTTGAATATATATTTTGATACAAATTTACATTATTTTATCGTGTGTTTTCTATATTTATTTCAATTCAAATTGCTTATTTTATGTGTATTTTTGTATAAATATATATATACAAAATTTCTACATAAATAAGGTAAATTTATATAAAATAATATACAAAGATACAAAGTGAAGTAATTAAATTTGTATGAAAATAGATATATACAAAATACACAAAATAAGCTTAATTTTAATGAAAGTATATGTACAAAATACATAAAAGTATATATAATTGCCGTAATTTGAGATAAAACATATAAATAAAAAAAAACATATTAATTAATGTAATTATTTATAAAATAATATATACAAAATATATATATAATCATGTAATTCGTATCAAAATAAATAAACAAAATTCCAATAAAATAATGTAAATTTTATGAGAAACATATACAAAATACATAAATAAATAAATTTCTATAAAAAGATATGTACAAAATGCAATATAAAATAAATTTGCATTAAAATATATACAAAACACACATTACATAACAAACGAGACAAACATATGTATACAAAATACCTATGAAAAATCTAAATTCGTAATGAGTTAAATAAAGAAATACCACAATGAAAATAATTTATTTTTTGATGAAAACATATATAGAAAATGCATATAAAACGTAAATACAAATACAAATATTATACACATAAAATAATTTAGACTGAATGAAATAAATATACAAATAATCATAAAAATAAGGAAAAATTTGTAATGAAAAATATGGAAAAAATACGTATAAAATAATATATATTTTGTAGGAAAATATATATACAAATACACATTAAATAATATGAATTTGTATAAAATTTGTAATAAAATAAATACGAATACATTACAAATAAAATAATGTAAATGTTTATAAAATATATACAAAATACACATAAAGCTAAATGTAATATGTTAAAAAATAAAATAAATTTGCATGAAAATAAAGATGTAAAATACCTATAAATAACGCATTTTTTATAAAAATATATATACCAAAACACACATAAATATTTAAATTTGTATTAAAATAAATATACGAAATGCACACAAACAGGTAAATTTGTATTGAATTAGATATGGAAAATACATATAAATCAATGTAAATCTGTTTCAAAATATATATACGAATACACATAAAATAACGCAGATTTCTATAAAGATATATATACAAAATACACATAAAATGAAGTAAATAAGTATAAAAATATGTACAAAATACACATAAATAATGTAACTTCCGTAATGAAATAAATGTAAACAAATATTAATAAAAGAATGTGAATTTGTATAAATATAAATATACAAAATACATAAAATAATGTAAATTGATATAAAAGTATATATAAAAATACAAAAAGTAATTAAATTTGTATGAAAATAGATATAAAACACAATAAAATAACCTTACTTTTAAAAAATATATACAAAAATACACATAAAATAATTAAATTTGTATTAAAAAAATATTCAAAATACACATACTATAAGGTAAATTTATTGAAATAGAAAATGCAAAATACACATAAATAATGTGAATTTGTATTGAAATAGACATACAAAACACAATAACATAACAAAATTTTTATGAAAATATTTATATAAAATTCACATAAAATAATGTAAATACGGTAAAAATATATATAAGCAAAAATACACATAAAATAATGTAAATTGTATCAAACAATAATGAAATTAATTAAATGTATATATATATATATATATATATATATATATATATATATATATGTATATATATATATATATATATATATATATATATATATATATATATATATATATATATATATATATATATATATATATATATATATATATATATATATATATATATATATATATATATATGCATTTTATATTTATTAATACAATTTAAATATTTTATGTGTATTTTATATATATATTTTATAATGATACTTTTATTCTTGCATCTTTATTTCATTAAATTTCATTATTTGATTGATATTCTGTATTTAGCTTGACACGATTACACAGTTCTATTTGTTTTTGTATATTTTTTACTCTAATGTGTGTCTTGCATGAGCCTATAAATTTCACGTTATTTTACAATTTACTTTATATATATGTACGTAATTTATTTATGTGTATTTTTGTACATATATTTTTACAGAACTAGCGTATAGAAATAACGCTACTCTCTATAAAAAAAAATATATGTACAAAATGCACATGTTGATAAAGTAAATTTGCATGAAAATATATATACAAAAAAAAACATATACAATAAATGTAAATATATTAAAATAAATCCAAAATTTGTATAAAAACTATATACAAAAATACACAAAAATAATTTAAATTTCAGTATAAAAAAGAAATATACAAAATACACGTAAATTAGGTAAATTTGTATTGAAATATATACAATAATACATTAAATAATGTAAATTTGAAATGTAAAAATATATAAATATACACTTAAAATAACGTAAATTTGTATAAAATATATATGCAAGATACAAATACATTAAATAATGGAAATGTGTATAAAAAATATATACAAAAAACAAATAGAATAATATAAAATCGTATCAAAATAACATACACAGAATATCAATAAAATAATGTAAATTTGTATGGAAAATAAAGATGCAAAAATTCCCAAAAATATCGTATTTTTTATAAAATATACATATACCAAAATATATGCATAAAATATTTAATTTGTATTCAAATAAAAAATACAAAATGCATATATATATATATATATATATATATATATATATATATATATATATATATATATATATATATATATATATATATATATATATATATATATATATATATATATATATATATATATATATATATATATATATATATATATATATATATATATATATATATATATATATATATATATATATATATATATACATATACATATATATACATATATATATATATATATATATACATATATATACATATATATATATATATATATATATATATATATATATACCTTACAAATATACATTCTTTATTGGAATTTCGTTTATTTATCATTGGAATTTCGTTTATTTTATTGTTTTTGTTTATTTATTTGGATTAACGAATTACATGATTATATGTATTTTGAACATATTCTTTTATATACGTATTTACATTACTTAATGTGTATTTTGTTTATATATTTTAAACAAATCTACGTTATTATATGTATTTGTATAAATATTTTGATACAAATTTACATTATTTTATGTATTTTGTATATACATTTCCAATCTTTGAAATTTAGTTTATTTTAGCTGTATTTTATATATCTATTTTCATGGCTGGGAATCTAATTACTTCTGCATTTTTGTATATATAGTTTATATAAATTTATGATATTTTATGTGCATTTGTATATTTATATTTATAAACACACATTCTTTTATTGGTATTTTGTTTATTTATTTGATACGATTTTACATTATTTTATGTGTATTTTGTATTCATTTTTATACGGTTTATTTTTATTTTTATGTGTATTTTGTATATATATTTTTATAGAAATTTACGTTATTTTATGTGTATTCGTATATATATATTTCTGAAACAAATTTACATTGTTTTATATGTATTTTGTATGTATTTCAATACAAACTTACAAAAATGCACATATAAATAAAGCAAATTTGCATAAAAAATATATATTCAAAACAAAACATTAAATAATGTAAATGTACATAAAATAAATCCTGAAATTTAAAGGTATAAAAACTATATACAAAAAATACACAAAAATAATAAAAATTCTGTATGAAAAGAAATATACAAATATTATAATGTAAAATTAGGTAAATTTGTATTGAAATACATATACAAAATACATTAAATAATGTAAATTTAAATGAAAAATATATAAAATATACACTTAAAATAACGTAAATTTGTATAAATATACATTGTAAGATACACATTAAATAATGTAAAATGTGTATAAAAATATAGCACAAAAACAAATAGAATAATATAAAATCGTATCAAAATAAATACACAGAATATCAATAAAATAATGTAAATTGTAAAGGGAAAAATAAAGATGCAAAATTCCTCAAAAAATATCGCATTTTTTATAAAAATATATATACTAAAAAATACACATAAAATATTTAAATTTGTATTGAAATAAATATACAAAAATGCATATATACTATATATATATATATATATATATATATATATATATATATATATATATATATATATATATATATATATATATATATATATATATATATATATATATATATACATATATATATATATATATATATATATATATATATATATATATATATATATATATATTCCTACAAATATACATTCTTTTATTGGAATTTCGTTTATTTTATTGGAATTTCGTTTATTTTATTGTTTTTTTGTTTATTTATTTTGATACGAATTACATGATTATATGTGTATTTTGAACATATTTTTTTATACGTATTTACATTACTTAATGTGTATTTTGTTTATATATTTTTAAACAAATCTACGTTATTATATGTATTTGTATAAATATTTTGATACAAATTTACATTATTTTATGTATTTTGTATATACATTTCAATTGAAATTTAGTTTATTTTAGCTGTATTTTATATATCTATTTTCATACAAATCTAATTACTTCTGTGTATTTTTGTATATAGTTTTATACAAATTTACGATATTTTATGTGTATTTTGTATATTTATATTTATACAAACACACATTCTTTTATTGGTATTTTGTTTATTTATTTTGATACGATTTTACATTATTTTATGTGTATTTTGTATTCATTTTTTTATACGTATTTACTTCATTTTATGTGTATTTTGTATATATTTTTATAGAAATTTACGTTATTTTATGTGTATTCGTATATATATTTTGAAACAAATTTACATTGTTTTATATGTATTTTGCATATGTATTTCAATACAAACTTACAAAAATGCACATAAAATAAAGCAAATTTGCATAAAAATATATATTCAAAACAAACATTAAATAATGTAAATGCGTACATAAAATAACCTAAATTTGTATAAAACTATATACAAAAATACACAAAAATAATAAAAATTTGTATGAAAAGAAATATACAAAATACACATAAAATTAGGTAAATTTGTATTGAAATACATATACAAAATACACATAAAATAATGTAAATTTGAAAGAAAATATATAAACAAATACACTTAAATAACGTAAATTTGTATAAAATACATATGCAAGATACACATTAAATAATGTAAATGTGTATAAAAAAATATATACAAAAAAGAAATAGAATAATGTAAAATCGTATCAAAATAAATACAGAGAATATCAACAAAATAATGTAAATTTCTATGAAAAGAAAGATGCAAAATTCCCATAAAATAGCGCATTTTTTCTAAAAATATATATACCAAAATACACATAAAATATTTAAATTTGTATTGAAATAAATATACAAAATGCATATACAGTAAGGTAAATTTGTATTGAAAGAGATATTCAAAAATACATATAAAACAATGTAAATTTGTTTCAAAATGTATATACGAATACACATAAAATAACGTAGATTTCTATAGAAATATATATACAAAAAACACATGAAATTATGTAAATACGTATAAAAATATATATACAAAATACATATTAAGTAATGTAAATTCGTGTCAAAATAAATAAACAAAATATCATGAAAAGAATGTGTATTTGTATGAAAAAAAATAGATAATAAATTTGTATGAAATATATATGGAAGATACACATTAAATAATGTAAATATGTATAAAAAAAAAATTCAAACAAAAAAAAATAGAATAATGTAAAATCGTATCAAAATAAATACACCGAATATTAATAAAAAAATGTAAATTTGTATGAAAATAAAGATGCAAAATTCCCTTCAAATAGCGCATGTCTTATAAAAATATATATATCAAAATTCACATAAAATATTTAAATTTGTATTGAAATAAATATACAAAATGCACATACAATAAGGTAAACTTCTATTGAAAGAGATATGCAAAAATACATATAAAACAATGTAAATTTGTTTCAAAATATATATACGAATACACATAAAATAACGTAGATTTCTATAAAAATATATATACAAAATAAACATAAAATTAAGTAAATACGTATAAAAAAATGTAAACAAAATACAAATAAAATAATGTAAATTCGAATAAAAAAAAATAAAAAAAATACCAATAAAAGAATGTGTATTTGTATAAATATAAATGTACAAAATACACATACAAAATAAACATAAAATAAGGTAAATTTGTAATGAATATACATAAAATACATATATAATAATTAAAATTTATATTAAAATATATTTACAAATACACATAAAATACCATGAATTTGTATAAAATTATATATTCAAAATAAATTTTAAATAATGTAAATGCGTATAAAAATATATATACAAAGTACATATAAAATAACACAAATTTAATTATTCTATGTGTATATTTGTATATGTATTTTCATAAAAAAATGCTTTATTTTATGGTTATTTTGCATCTTTATTTTTATACAAATTTACATTATTTTATTGATATTCTGTGTATTTATTTTGATACGATTTTACATTATTCTATGTATATTTTGTATATATATTTCATACAAATGAACGTTATTTTATGTGAATTTGTTTTCATTTCATACAAATTTACATTATTTTATGTGTATTTTGTACATGTATTTAAATGCAAATTTATCTAATTATATGTGTATTATGTATATCTATTTTCATACAAATTGAAATTAATTTTGTGTATTTTAGTATATATTTTTATTCAAATTTTAGTAATTTTATGTGTATTTTGTATATTTATTTTCCTACAAATATACGTTCTTTTATCGGAATTTTGTTTATTTATTTTGATACGAATTTTCATTATTTTAGGTGTATTTGATATATATATTTTTATACTTATTTACATAATTTTATATGTATTTTGAATATATATTTTCATAGAAATTTACTCTATTTTATGTGTATTCGTATATAAATTTTGATACAAATTTACATTATTTATGTGTATTTCCCATATCTATTTCAATACAAATTTTCTTTATTGTATGTGCCTTTTGAATATTTATTTTGATACAAATTTAATTATTTTATATGTATTTTTGTATATATATTTTGAAACAAATATTCGTTATTATATGAGTATTTTGCATCTTTATTTTCATACAAATTTACATTATTTTATTGATAGTCTGTTTATTTATTTTGATACGATTTTGCTTTACTCTGTGTATTTTGTATATATATTTTTAGACATATTTACTTTATTTAATGTATATTTTGTACATACATTTTATGGAAATTTACGTTATCTTATGTGTATTTGTTTATATATTTTCATACAAATTTACATTATTTTATGTGTATTTTGTATATGTATTTCAATAAAAATTTGCCTAATTTCATGTGTATTTTGCATATCTATTTTCAAACAAATTTAAATTATTTTGTGTATTTTTGTAAATATTTTTATACAATTTTTTTTTTTATTTGTATTTTGTATATATATTTTCCTACAAATATACATTCTTTTAGAGGAAATTTTGTTTATTTATTTTGATACGAATTTACATTATTTTATGTGTATTTTGTATATATATTTTTCTATGTATTTACATTATTTTATGTGTATTTTGTATATATATTTTCATAAAATTTACGTAATTTTATTGTGTGTATTCGTATATATTTTGATAAAAAATCTCATTATTTTATGTGTTTTTTGCATATCTATTTCAATAAAAATCTACCTTATTGTATGTGTATTTTGTATATTTATTTTCATACAAATTTAGTTATTTTTTGTGTATTTTTGTATATATTTTTTTTTAAATATGAGTTATTTTATGGGTATTTTGGATCTTTAATTATATAATTTTTTACATTACGCACATATCTTTTATACGTATTTACATTATTTAATGTGTATTTTCTTTATATATTTTTATACAAATTTACGTTGTTATATGTGTATTTGAATATATATTTTGATACAAATTTACATTATTTTATGTATTTTCTAAATTTATTTCAATTCAAATTTAGCATATTTTATGTGTCTTTTGTATTTTCTTTAGTATTTTCACATAAATTTAATTATTTTAGTTTATTTTTGTATATAGTTTTATACAATTTTACGTTGTTTTATGTGTATTTTGTATATTTATATTTATAAAAGTAAACATTCTTTTATTGGCATTTAGTTTATTTTATTTGATACGAAATTACATTATTTTATGTGTATTTTGTATATGTTTTCTTATACGGATTTACTTCATTTTATGTGTATTTTGTATATATATTTTTATAGAAATCTACGTTATTTTATGTGTATTCGTATATATATTTTAAAACAAATTTACATTGTTTTATGTGTATTTTGCATATCTATTTCAATACAAATTTACCTTATTGTATGTGCATTTTGTATATTTATTGTAATACAAATTTAAATATTTTATGTGTATTTTGGTATAGATATTGTCATAAAAACGGCGTTGTTTTATGGGTATTTTGCATCTTTATTTTCATACAAATTTACATTATTTTATTAATATTCTGTGTATTTATTTTGATACTATTTTACATTATTCTATTTGTGTTTTGTATATATTTTTTTATACATATTTACTTTATTTAATGTGTATTTTCTATATATATTTCATACAAATTTATGTTATTTTAAGTGCATTTGTTTATATATTTTCATTCAAATTTACATTATTTTATATGTATTTTATATATGTATTTCAATAGAAATTTACCTAATTTTATGTGTATTTTGTATATATATTTTTATACAAATTTAAATTATTTTTTGTGTATTTTTGTATAGAGTTTTATATAAATTTACAGTATTTTATGTATTTGTATATCTATTTTCATACAAATACATTCTTTTATTTATATTTTTTTTATTTATTTTTATTGGATTTTACATTATTTAATGTGTATTGTGTATATATATTTTTATACGTATATAAGTCATTTCATGTGTATTTTGTATATATATTTCTATAGAAATATACGTTATTTTATGTTTATTCGTATATATATTCTGAAACAAATATACATTGTTTTATGTGCATTTTGTATATTTTTTCAATACAAATTTACCTTATTGTACGTGCATTTTGTATATTAATTTTAATACAAATTTAATTATTCTATGTGGATTTTTGTATATGTATTTTTTTAAAAATATGCTTTATTTTATGGGTATTTTGCATCTTTATTTTCATACAAAATTACATTATTTTATTGATATTCTGTGTATTTATTTTGATACGATTTTACATTATTCTATGTATATTTTGTATATCTTTTTTATACAAATGTACGTTATTTTATGTGAATTTGTTTTCATTTCATACAAATTTACATTATTTTATGTGTATTTTGTACATGTATTTAAATACAAATTTCTATTTTCATACAAATTGAAATTTATTTTTTTGTTTTATGTATATATTTTTATTCAAATTTTCGTAATTTTATGTGTATTTTGTATATTTATTTTCCTACAAATATACGATCCTCTATCGGAATTTTGTTTATTTATTTGGATACGAATTTTCATTTTTTTAGGTGTATTTGATATATATATATTTTTATACTTATTTACATAATTTTATATGTATTTTGAATATATATTTTCATAGAAATTTACTCTATATGTATATACAAAAAAACACAAAAATAATTTAAATTTGTATGAAAATAAATATACAAAATACACATAAAATTAGGTAAATTTGTATTAAAATACATATACAAAATACACTTAAAATAATGTAAATTTTAATTAAATTATATAAACAAATACACTTAAAATAACGTTAATTTGTATAAAATATATACAAAAAATACACATTAAATAATGAAAATATGTATAAAAAATATATACAAAACACAAATAGTATAATATAAAATCGTATCAAAATATATACACAGAATAATGTATATTTGTATGAAAACTAAGATGCAAAATACCTATAAAATAACGCATTTTTTATAAAATTATATATACCAAAATACACATAAAATATTTGAATTTGTATTAAAATAAATATACAAAACGCACATACAATAAGGTAAATTTGTATTGAAATAGATATGCAAAATACATATAAAACAATGTAAATTTGTTTCAAAATATATATACGAATACGCATAAAATAACGTAGATTTCTATAAATATAAATATACAAAATACAAATAAAATTAAGTAAATACGAATCAAAAATGTATACAAAATACACATAAAATAACGTAAATTCATATAAATATAAATAAAAAAATACCAATAAGAGAATGTGTATTTGTGTAAATATAAATATACAAATTGCACATCAAATAACGTAAATTTGTATAAAACTATATACAAAAATACACAGAAGTAATTAAATTTGTATGAAAATAGATATACAAAATACACACAAAATAAGCTAAATTTGAATTGAAATATATATACAAAATACATAAAATAAAGTAAATTCGTTTCAAAATATTTTTTAACAAATACACATATAATAACGTAAATTTGTAAAAAAATATATAAACAAAATACACATTAAGTAAATACGTATAAAAAAATATTTACAAAATACACAAATAATCAAGTCATTCGTATCAAAATAAATAAACAAAAAACTAGTTAAATAATGTAAACTCGTATGAGAAAACATATACAAAATACACATAAAATAGCCTTTTAAGTTTCTATAAAAATATATGTACAAAAATGCATATAAAATTAGTTTGCATAAAAAAAATATATACGAAACACACATTAGATAATGTAAATGAGTATAAAAACATGTATACAAAATACCTATGAAATAATCTAAATTGGTATCGAGTTAAATTAAGAAAATAACAATAAAATAATGTAATTTTGGATGAAAATATATATAGAAAACACACATAAAATAACCTAAATACAAATACAAATATACACATTAAATAATTTAAAATTGAATTAAATAAATATACAAAATAAACATAAAATAAGGTAAATTTGTAATAAAATACATGTAAGAATACACATAAAATAATATAAATTTGTATGAAAATATATATACAAATACACATAAAATAACATGAATTTGTATAAAATTTGTTTCAAAATATATACGAATACACACAATAAAATAACGTAAATTTTTATAAAAATGTATATATAATATACACATAAAATAATTTAAATACGTAGAAAAATATATACAAAATACATAAAATAATGTAAATTCGTAAAAAAATACACAAAATTCAATAAAAGAATGTATATTTGTAGGAAAATATATATATAAAACAAATAAATAACTAAAATTTGTATAAAATATATACAAAAATACACGAAAATAATTTAAATTTGTTTGAAAATAGATAAAAATACATAAAGTTAGGCAAATTTGTATTGAAATACATATACAAAACTCAAATAAAATAATGTAAATTTGTATGAAAATATATAAACAAATACATATAAAATAACGTAAATTTGGATAAAATATATTTACAAAATATACATTAAATATTTTAAATATGTATAAAAATATATTATATTATATATATTTTTATTGATATTTGCGTTATTTATGTGTATTTTGTATATGTTTTCTCATAGAAATGTACATTATTTTATTGGTATTTTGTCTATTTATTTTGATACGAATTACATGATTATTTGTGTATTTTGTACATTTTTTTATACGTATTTACATTATTTAATGTGTATTTTGTTTATATATTTCTATACAAATTTACGTTATTATATGTGTATTTGTATAAGTATTTTGATACAAATTTACATTATTTTATGTAGGTAGAATGGGGTAAGTGGGCCCTTCCAGGGGTAAGTGGGCCCACTTTAAAAAAAAAATTGTTAATAATTTTTGGTATATATTTTTCTTTTTAGGTTACAGCCATTAGAAAGTGGTACAATTAAGGAATGAACACACCAAATTTGAAGCCTCTACAGCCAACTGGTGGTTAGTTATATTTCATTATGTAAATTGATATATTTTGGAATTTTTCAGACAGGGAAATACAATTAACATGCAGGCATCGAAAAAATTATTTGACTGAACTGAAATTTTGACAAGGATCTACAAATATCCTAAGGTTGGTTGTACATAAATATTAGGTAGATTAAATAAATAGGCAGGAGTGTAGAGCCTCCAGGGCAAATGGACCCACCCCAACTCAAGTTTTGATTATTTTTACAGAAACTTTATGAATTGATATTGGCCTGCCTAAAGCCATGATTGGGGACAACCTAGCCTCTCACATGTCTGCTGACATTCTTGCCAAGTGTGAGGAGCATAACATCAAGTTCATGATGCTTCCTCCAAATAGCACACATCTCCTTCAGCCTTTAGATGTTTGTGTATATGGTCCCATGAAAAAGGCATGGTGAAAATTTTTAAAAGAATGGAAGTCTGGCCCTAATAAGCATTTCACCACCTTGCCAAAACAATGATTCCCATACCTTCTTCTGCAACTCTGCAATGGCATGCCCAACATGAGTGAATTACTTGTTAAGTCCTATGCAACCACAGGAATTCATCCTTTAGACAAATCACGAGTGCTGAAAAGGCTGCAGCACCAAGGTGAGTCACCAGCAACAAATTTGGTCAGTCCCTTGATCATTGATCACATAAAAGAATTGCGATATACAGCAAACACAAAGCCAAATGCTGTTGTTAGGTCAAAAAGACTTTTGGTGTCACCTGGCAAAAATGTTACTACTGCAGATGTCACGGTTCTAAGTCGACATGCAGCAGGTCCATCAAGAGCAGTACACCAGCTGCATCCTACTAAAAAACAATAAACAAGGTCACCAACACCTGATTCTAGTACCTCTGAGTACACTCTTTCTGACATTGAACCTATTGAGCCTGATGATGATGTTGTATGCGAGGCAGAGGGTACCAGCAATGCAGCTGAGACCATGTCATTAGAACAGGGTGATTATGTTCTGATCAGGTTCTCGACAAAAAAGCACCTATTCCATTATGTAGGAATAACGGAAAAAAGGATTTCCAGTGATATTTGGAGCCTCAATTACTTGAGAAACAAACACAGTGGTGACAGAAAGCACTTCTGCTTTGATAAACCTTTAAATCCTGATATTTTGGACACTAATTTACATGATATTAATAACAAATTACCCAAACCAACATTTGTAAAGAACAAAATGATGTTCTCTGCCTCTCTATTCACTGGAGTGATGGTGAGATAGGCACCTGATTTGTGCTTGAATGTGCTTTTATTTAGTGTCGGCCCACTTGCCCCAAAGCTTGGGGTAAGTGGGCCCGCCTGTTTGAACACATGTACCTCCATATATATGATATGCAAAAGGATTTCATTACTGTCACAGATAGTCATAGTTCTGTTCTACTTATTCAAGAACAAAAACTTTCAAAATGTCTGTTACTTTTAATTTGACATTGAGAAAAACTCTAAAAAGCGGGCCCACTTACCCCATTCTACTATTTTGTATATATATTTTTCAATTCAAATTTAGCTTATTTTATGTGTATTTTGTATATCTATTTATTTTAATACAAAATCAAATATTTTATGTTTTTTCGTATATATATTTTTATAAAAAATGCGTTATTGTATGGGTATTTTCCATCTTAATTTTCATACAAATTTACATTATTTTATTAATATTTTCTGTATTTATTTTGATACGATTTTACATTATTTTATTTGTGTTTTGTATATATTTTTTTATACATATTTACATTATTTAATGTGTTTTTTGTATATATATTTGATACAAATTTACGTTATTTTAAGTCTATATGTTTACATATTTTCATTCAAATTTACATTATTTTATGTGTATTTTGTATATGTATTTCAATACAAATTTACCTAATTTTATGTTTTTTGTATATTTACTTGCATACAAGTTTAAATTATTTTTGTGTATTTTTGTATATAGTTTTATACAAATTTAGGTTATTTTATGTGTATTTTGTATATCTATTTTCATACAAATACATATTCTTTTCGTGATATTTTGTTTATTTATTTTGACACGAATTAACATTATTTAATGTGTATTTTGTATATATATTTTTAAACGTATTTACATTATTTCAAGTGTATTTTATATATATATTTCTATAGAAATCTACGTTATTTTATGTGTATTCGTATATATATTTTGAAACAAATTTACATTGTTTTATGTGTATTTTGCATATTTTTTCAATACAAATTTACCTTATTGTATGTGCATTTTGTATATTAATTTTAATACAAATTTGATTAATCTATGTGTATATGTTTTTTCATAAAAATATGCTTTATTTTATGGGTATTTTGCATCTTTATTTTCATACAAATTTACATTATTTTATTGATATTCTGTGTATTTATTTTGATATGATTTTACATTATTCTATATATATTTTATATAAAATGTACTTGTTTTCATTTCATACAAATCTACATTATTTTATGTGTTTTTTGTACATGTATTTACATACAAATTTAACTAGTTATATGTGTATTTTGTATATCTATTTTGTATGTATATTTTCAGAGAAATTTACTCTATTTTATGAGTATTCGTATATATATTTTCATACAAATTTACATTATTGATGTGTATTTTGCATATCTATTTCAATACAAATTTACTTTATTGTACGTGCATTTTGTATATTTATTTTAATACAAATTTAATTATTTTATATGTATTTTTGTATATATATATTTATGCAAATATGCGTTATTATATGGATATTTTGCATCTTTATTTTCATACAAATTTACATTATTTTATTGATATTCTCTTTATTTATTTTGATACGATTTAACATTATTCTATGTGTATTTTGTATATTTTTTTTATACATATTTACATTATTTAATGTTCATTTTGTATATATATTTTAGCCAAATTTATATTATTGTATGTGTATTTGTTTATATATTTTCATACAAATTTACATTATTTTATGTGTTTTTTGTTTATATATTTTTCCACGTATTTAAATTATTTTATGTGTATTTTGTATATACATTTTCATAAAAAATTACGTTATTTTATTGTGTATAAGTATATATTTTGATACAAATTTTATACAAATTCATGTTATTTAATGTGTATTTGTATATATATTTTCATACAAATTTATATTATTTTATGTGTATTTTTTCATATATTTCATTACAAATTTACCTTATTTTATGTTTATTTTGTATATTTATTTCATTCAATTTTAAATTATTTTATGTGTATATTTGTATTTGTATTTTGGTAATTTTATGTGTATTTTGTATATATATTTTCATCCAAAATTACATTATTATATTGGTATTTTCTTAATTTAATTCGATACGAATTTAGATTATTTCATAGGTATTTTGTATACATATTTTTATACTCATTTACATTATCTAATGTGTGTTTTGTATATATATTTTTATGCAAATTTATTTTATGTTCATTTTTGTACATATATTTTTATAGAAATTTGAGTTATTTTATGTATATAGTTTTATATAAATTTACGTTATTTTATGTGCATTTTGTATATTTATATTTATACAAATACATATTCTTTTATTGCTATATTGTTTATTTATATTTATACGAATTTACATTATTTTATGTGTATTTTGTATACATTTTTTATACGTATTTACTTAATTTTATGTGTATTTTGTATGTGTATTTTTATAGAAATCTACGTTATTTTATGTGTATTCGCATATATATTTTGAAACAAATTTACATTATTTTATATGTATTTTGCATATCTATTTCAATACAAATTTACCTTATTGTATGTGCATTTTGTATATTTATTTTGATACAAATTCAAATATTTTATGTGTATTTTGGTATCAATAATTTGATAAAAATTGCGTTATTTTATAGGTATTTTGAATCTTAATTTTCATACAAATTTACATTATTTTATTAATATTCTGTGTATATATTTTGATACGATTTTACATTATTCTATTTGTGTTTTGTATATACTTCTTTTACATATTTACATTATTTAATGTGTATTTTGTATATATATTTCATACAAATTTACGTTATTATATGTGTATTTGTTTATATATTTTCTGTCAAATTTACACTATTTTATGTGTATTTTGTATATGTATTTCAATATAAATTAACCTAATTTTATGTGTATTTTGTATATTTCTTTTCATACAAATTTAAATTATTTTTGTGTATTTTTGTATATAGTTTTATACAAATTTAGGTTATTTTATGTACCCATTTACATTATTTAATGTGTGTTTTGTATATATATTTTTATCCAAAGTTAATTTATTTTACGTTCATTTTTGGACATATATTTTTATAGAAATTAGCGTTATTTAATATGTATTTGTATATGTTTTCTCATACAAATTTACATTATTTTATTTCTATTTTGTTTATTTAGTTTGATACGAATTACATGATTATATGTGTATTTTGTACATATTTTTTATACGTATTTACATTACTTAATGAGTATTTTGTTTATATATTTTTAAACAAATTTACGTTATTATATGTATTTTTATAAATAATTTGATACAAATTTACATTATTTTATGTATTTTCTATATACATTTCAATTCAAATTTAGCTTATTTTATCTGTATTTTGTATATCTATTTTCATACGAATTTAATAACTTCTGTGTTTTTTTGCATATAGTTTTATACAAATTTACGTTATTTTATGTGTATTTTGTATATTTATGTTTATACAAATACACATTCTTTTATTGGTATTTTGTTTATTTATTTTGATACGAATTTACATTATTTTATGTGTATTTTGTATACATTTTCTTATACGTATTTACTTCATTTTATGTGTATTTTGTATATATATTTTTATACAAATCTAAGTTATTTTATGTGTATTCGTATATATATTTTGAAACAAATTTACATTGTTTTATATGTATTTTGCATATCTATTTCAATACAGATTTACCTTATTGTATGTGTATTTTGTATATTTATTTTAATACAAATTAATTTTTTCATGTGTATTTTGGTATATATATTTTTATAAAAAAAAATCGTTATTTAATGGGTATTTTGCATCTTTATTTTCATACAAATTTACATTGTTTTATTAATATTCAGTGTATTTATTTTGATACGATTTTACATTATTCTATTTGTGTTTTGTATATATTTTTTTATACATATTTACATTATTTAATGTGTATTTTGTATATTTTAAAACAAATTTACGTTATTTTATGCGCATCTGTTAAAATATTTTGATACAAATATACATTATTTTATGTATTTTGTATATATATTTTAATACAAATTTAGTTTATTTTATGTATATTTTGTATATCTATTTTCATTCGTATCTAAATAAATAAACAAAATAGCAATAAAATAATGTAAATTTGTATGAGAAAACATATACAAATACACATAAAATAACGCAAATTTCTAAAAAAATATATGTACAAAAATGCACATAAAATAAAGTAAATTTGCATAAAAATATATATACAAAACACACATTAAATAATGTAAATGCGTACATAAAATAACCTAAATATGTATAAAACTATATACAAAAATGCAAATTTTTTTTTTAATTTGTATGAAAAGAAATATACAAAATACACATA
Source organism: Eriocheir sinensis (assembly GCF_024679095.1). Lineage (NCBI taxonomy): Eukaryota > Metazoa > Arthropoda > Malacostraca > Decapoda > Varunidae > Eriocheir > Eriocheir sinensis. Next base: position 15,003,091 of record NC_066510.1, read on the forward strand.
AAATTAGGTAAATTTGTATTGAAATACATATACAAAATACACATAGAATAATGTAAATTTGAATGAAAATATATAAACAAATACACTTAAAATAACGAAAATTTGTATAAAATATATATGCAAGATACACATTAAATAATGTAAATGTGTAAAAAAATATATACAAAAAAGAAATAGAATAATGTAGAATCCTATCAACATAAATACACAGAATATCAATAAAATAATGTATATTTGTATGAAAAGAAAGATGCAAAATTCCCATAAAATAGCGCATTTTTTAAAAAAAATATATATACCAAAATACACATAAAATATTTAAATTTGTATTGAAATAAATATACAAAATGCATATACAGTAAGGTAAATATGTATTGAAAGAGATATTCAAAAATACATATAAAACAAAGTAAATTTGTTTCAAAATATATATACGAATACACATAAAATAACGTAGATTTCTATAGAAATATATATACAAAATACACATGAAATTATGTAAATACGTATAAAAATATATAAACAAAATACATATCTAGGTAAATTCGTGTCAAAATAAATAAACAAAATATCATGAAAAGAATGTGTATTTGCATGAAAATAAATAATAGATAATAAATTTGTATGAAATATATATGCAAGATACACATTAAATAATGTAAATACGTAAAAAAAATATATATACAAAAAACAAATAGAATAATGTGAAATCGTAACAAAATAAATACACCGAATATTAATAAAATAATGTAAATTTGTATGAAAATAGAGATGCAAAATTCCCATCAAATAGCGCATTTCTTATAAAAATATATATACCAAAATACATATAAAATATTTTAATTTATATTGAAATAAATATACAAAATGCACATACAATAAGGTAAACTTGTATTGAAAGAGATATGCAAAAATACATATAAAACAATGTAAATTTGTTTCAAAATATATATACGAATACACATAAAATAACGTAGATTTCTATAAAAATATATATTTTAAATATACATAAAATTAAGTAAATACGTATAAATATAGATATACAAAATACACATAGAATAATGTAAATTGTTTAAAAGAAAATAAACAGAATATAAATAAAATAATGTAAATTTGTATGAAAAAAAAATGCAAAATACCCATAAAATAAAGCATATTTTTATAAAAATACATATACAAAAATACACATAGCATAATTAAATTTGTATTAAAATTAATATACAAAATGCATATACAATAAGGTAAATTTGTATTGAAAAATACGCAAAATACACATAAAACAGTGTAAATTTATTTCAAAATCTATATACGAATACTCATAAATCAATGTAGATTTATATAGAAATATATATACAAAATACACATCAAATGATGTAAACAGGAATAAAAATATATATATAAAATACACATTAAATAATGTAAATTCGCGTCAAAATATATAAACAAAATTTCAATAAAAGAATGTGTATTAGTATGAAAATAGATATACAATATACACGTTATTTTATGTGTATTCGTATATATATTTTAAAACAAATTTACACTGTTTTATTTGTATTTTGCGTTTTTTTTCAATACAAACTTACCTTTTTGTATGTGTGCATTATGTATATTAATTTTAATACAAATTTAATTATTCTATGTTTATTTTTGTATATGTATTTAAAAAAAAATGCTTTATCTTATGGGTATTTTGCATCTTTATTTTCATACAAATTTAAATTATTTTATTGATATTCTGTATACTTATTTTGATACGATTTTACATTATTCTATGTATAATAAAATAATATATATAAAATACACAAAATAATTTAAATTTGTTTGAAAATAGATATGCAAAATATGTGTATTTTGTATATATATTTCAATTCAAATTTAGCTTATTTTGTGTGTATTTTGTATATATTTTCACAAATTTAATTACTTGTGTATTTTTGTATATAATTTTATATAAATTTACGTTATTTTATGTGTATTTTGTATATTTATATTTATACAAATACACATTCTTTTATTGGTATTTTGTTTATTTATTTTGATACGAATTTACATTATTTTATGTGTATTTTGTATACATTTTTTTATGCTTATTTACTTCATTTTATGTGTATTTTGTATATATATTTTTATAGAAATCTACGTTATTTTATGTGTATTCGTATATATATTTTGAAACAAATTTACATTGTTTTATATGTATTTTGCATATCTATTTCAATACAAATTTACCTTATTGTATGTGTTTTTTGTATATTTATTTTAATACAAATTTAATTTTTTGATGTGTATTTTGGAATATGTATTTTTATAAATTAAAAAAATGCGTTATTTTATGGGTATTTTGCTTTTTTATTTTCATACAAATTTACATTATTTTATTAATATTCTGTGTATTTATATTGATACGATTTTACATTATTCTATTTGTGTTTTGTACATATTTTTTTATACAAATTTATGTTTTTTTATAAAATTATTGTTACCAAAATACACATAAAATATTTCAATTTGTATTAAAATATATATTCAAAATGCACATACAACAAGGTAGATTTGTATTGAAATAGATATGCAAAAGACATATAAAATAAAGTAAATTTGTTTCAAAATATATATACGAATACACATAAAGTAACGAAGATTTCTATAAAAATACATATACAAAATACACATAAAATTAAGTAAATACGTATAAAAAAATGTATACAAAATACACATAAAATAATGTAGATTCGTATAAATGTAAATAAACAATATGCCAATAAAAGAATGTGTATTTGTATAAATATAAATATACAAAAAGAACATAAAATAACGTAAATTTATATAAAACTATATACATAAAATAACGCAAATTTCTATAAAAATATATGTACAAAAATGAACATAAAATAAATTTGCATAAAAATATATATACAAAACACACATTAGATAATGTAAATGAGTATAAAAATATGGATAGAAAATACCTATGAAATAATCTAAATTCGTATGGAATTAAATTAAGAAAATACCAATAAAATAATGTAATTTTGGATGAAAATATATATACAAAATACAGATAAAATAACCTAAATACAAATACAAATATACATATAAAATCTTGTATTTTGTATATACGTTTCAATTCAAATTTAGCTTATTTTATCTGTATTTTGTATATCTATTTTCATACGAATTTAATTACTTCTGTGTATTTTTGTATAGTTTTATACAAATTTACGTTATTTTATGTGTATTTTGTATATTTATATTTATACAAATACACATTCATTTATTGGTATTTTGTTTATTTATTTTGATACGAATTTACATTATTTTATGTGTATTTTGTATACATTTTCTTATACGTATTTACTTCATTTTATATGTATTTTGTATATATATTTTTATACAAATCTACGTTATTTTATGTGTATTCGTATATAGGTATATTTTGAAACAAATTTACATTGTTTTATATGTATTTTGCATATCTATTTCAATACAGATTTACCTTATTGTATGTGTATTTTGTATATTTATTTTAATACAAATTAATTTTTTCATGTGTATTTTGGTATATATATTTTTATAAAAAATGCGTTATTTAATGGGTATTTTGCCTTTTTATTTTCATACAAATTTACATTGTTTTATTAATATTCTGTGTATTTATTCTGATACGATTTTACATTATTCTATTTGTGTTTTGCATACATTATTTAATGTGTATTTTGTATATTTTAAAACAAATTTACGTTATTTTATGCGCATCTGTTAAAATATTTTGATACAAATTTACATTATTTTATGTATTTTGTATATATATTTCAATACAAATTTAGTTTATTTTATTTATATTTTGTATATCTATTTTCATTCGTATCAAAATAAATAAAAATAGCAATCAAATAATGTAAATTTGTATGAGAAAACATATACAAATACACATAAATTAACGCAAATTTCTAGAAAAATATATGTACAAAAATGCACATAAAATAAAGTAAATTTGCAGAAAAATATATATACAAAACACACATTAAATAAAGTAAATGCGTACATAAAATAACCTAAATTTGTATAAAACTATATACAAAAATACACAAAAATATTTAAAATTTGTATGAAAAGAAACATACAAAATACACATAAAATTAGGTAAATTTGTATTGAAATACATATACAAAATACACATAGGATAATGTAAATTTGAATGAAAATATATAAACAAATACACTTAAAATAACGTAAATTTGTATAAAATAAATATGCAAGATACACATTAAATAATGTAAATGTGTATAAAAAAATATATACAAAAAAGAAAAAGAATATTGTAAAATCCTATCAATATAAATACACAGAATCTCAATAAAATAATGTAAATTTGTATGAAAAGAAAGATGCAAAATTCCCATAAAATACCGCATTTTTAAAAAAAATATATATATACCAAAATACACATAAAATATTTAAATTAATATTGAAATAAATATACAAAATGCATATACAGTAAGGTAAATATGTATTGAAAGAGATATTAAAAAATACATATAAAACAAAGTAAATTTGTTTCAAAATATATATACGAATACACATAAAATAACGTAGATTTCTATAGAAATATATATACAAAATACACATTAAATTATGTAAATACGTATAAAAATATATATACAAAATATATATCTAGGTAAATTCGTGTCAAAATAAATAAACAAAATATCATGAAAAGAATGTGTATTTGTATGAAAATAAATAATAGATAATAAATTTGTATGAAATATATATGCAAGATACACATTAAATAATGTAAATATGTATAAAAAAAATATATACAAAAAACAAATAGAATAATGTGAAATCGTATCAAAATAAATACACCGAATATTAATATAATAATGTAAATTTGTATGAAAATAAAGATGCAAAAGTCCCATCAAATAGCGCATTTCTTATAAAAATATATATACCAAAATATACATAAAATATTTAAATTTGTATTAAAGTAAATATACAAAATGCACATACAATAAGGTAAACTTGAATTGAAAGAGATATGCAAAAATACATATAAAACAATGTAAATTTGTTTCAAAATATATATATGAATACACATAAAATAACGTAGATTTCTTTAAAAAATATATATACAAAATACACATAAATTAAGTAAATACGTATAAAAATATATATACAAAATACACATAAAATAATGTAAAATTGTTTAAAAAATAAATAAACAGAATATAAATAAAATAATGTAAATTTGTATGAAAATAAAAATGCAAAATACCCATAAAATAAAGCATATTTTTATAAAAATACGTATACAAAAATACACATAGCATAATTAAATTTGTATTAAAATTAATATACAAAATGCATATACAATAAGGTAAATTTGTATTGAAAAATATAAAATACATATAAAACAGTGTAAATTTATTTCAAAATCTATAATATATATATATAAATCAACGTAGATTTCTATAGAAATATATATACGTATATATATATATATATATATATATATATATATATATATATATATATATATATATATATATATATATATATATATATATATTTTTATATATATATATATATATATATATATATATATATTAAATAATGTAAATTATGTCAAAATAAATAAACAAAATATCAATAAAAGAATGTGTATTTGTATGAAAATAGATATACAATATACACATAAAATCACCTAAATTTGTATAAAACTATATACAAAAATACACAAAATAATTTTAATTTGTATGAAAATAAATATACAAAATACATAAAATTAGGTAAATTTGTATTGAATACATTTACAAAATACATAAAATAATGTAAATTTGAATGAAAATATATAAACAAATACACTTAAAATATGTAAGTTTATATAAATATATATATATATATATATATATATATATATATATATATATATATATATATATATATATATATATATATATATATATATATATATATATATATACGTATATATATATATATATATATATATATATATATATATATATATATATATATATATATATATATATATATATATATATATATATATATATATATAAATACACATTAAATAATGTAAATATGTATAAAAATATATATACAAAACACAAATAGAATAATATAAAATCGTATCAAAATAAATACACAGAATATTAATAAGATAATGTAAATTTGTATGAAAATTAAGATGGAAAATACCCATAAAATAACGCATTTTTTATAAAAATATTTATACCAAGACACACATAAAATATTTGAATTTGTATTAAAATAAATATACAAAATGCACATACAATAAGGTAAATTTGTATTTAAATAGATATGCAAAATACATATAAAACCATGTAAATTTTTTTCAAAATATATATACGAATACACATAAAATAACGTAGATTTCTATGAAAATAAACATACAAAATACACATAAAATGAAGTAAATACGTATAAAAAAAGGTATACAAAATACACATAAAATAATGTAAACTCGTATCAAAATAAATAAACAAAATACTAATAAAAGAATGTGTATTGTATAAATATAAATATAAATAGAATAAAATAACGTAAATTTATATAAAACTATATGCAAAAATACACAAAAGTAATTAAATTTGTGTGAATATAGATATACAAAATAGATGTGTATTTTGTATATTTATTTTCATACAAATTGAAATTATTTTTGTTTATTTTTTTATATATTTTCAAACAAATTTTCGTTATTTTATGTGTATTTTGTATATTTATTTTTTCTACAAATATACTTTCTTTTATCTGAATTATGTTTATTGAATTTGAAACGAATTTACCTTATTTTGTATATCTATATGTGTATTTTTACATATATTTTAGTAGAAATTTACCTTATTTTATGCTTATTTTGTATATTTATTTCATTCAATTTTAAATTATTGAATGTGTATATTTGTATTTGTATTTAGGTTATTTTATGTGTGTTTTCTATATATATTTTCATCCAAAATTACATTATTTTATTGTTATTTTCTTAATTTAACTCGATATGAATTTAGATTATTTCATAGGTATTTTGTATACATATTTTTATACTCATTTACATTATCTAATGTGTGTTTTGTTTATATTTTTTTAAGCAAACTAATTTTATGTGCATTTTTGTACATATATTGTTATAGGAATTTGCGTTATTTGTTATTTGTTATTTGTTTATTTATTTTGATACGAATGACATAATTATTTGTGTATTTTGTACATATTTTTTTTATACGTATTTACATTACTTAATGTGTATTTTACTTATATATTTTTATACAAATTTACGTTATTATATGTGTATTTGTTAAAAATATTTTTAAACAAATTTAGTTTCTTTGATGTATTTTGTATATATATTTCAATTCAAATTTAGCTTATTTTGTGTGTATTTTGTATATCTATTTTCATACAAATTTAATTACTTCTCTGTATTTTTGTATATAGTTTTATACAAATTTACGTTATTTTATGTGCATTTTGTATATTTATATGTATACAAATACACATTCTTTTATTTGTATTTTGTTTAGTTATATTTATACGAATTTACATTATTTTATGTGTATTTTGTATACATTTTCTATTCGTATTTACTTAATTTTATGTGTATTTTGTATATATATTTTTATAGAAATCTACGTTATTTTATGTGTATTCGTATAAATATTTTGAAACAAATTTATATTGTTTTATATATATTTTGCATGTCTATTTCAATACAAATTTACCTTATTGTATGTGCATTTTGTATATTTATTTTAATACAAATTTAAATATTTTATGTGTATTTTGGTATATATATTTTTATAAGAAATGCGCTATTTTATGGGAATTTTGCATCTTTATTTTCACACAAATTTACATTATTTTATTAATATTCGGTGTATTTATTTTGATACGATTTGACATTATTCTATTTGTTTTTTGTATATACTTTTTTATACATATTTACATTATTTAATGTGGATCTTGCATATATATTTTACACAAATTGCATATATATTTTCATACAAATAAACATTCTTTTCATGATATTTTGTTTATTTATTTTGACACGAATTTACATTATTGATATGTATTTTGTATATATATTTTTATTCGTATTTACATAATTTCATATGTATTTTGGATATATATTTCTATAGAAATCTACTTTATTTTATGTGTATTCGTATATATATTTTGAAACAAATTTACATTGTTTTATATGTATTTTTGAATATCTCTTTCAATACAAATTTACCTTACTGTATATGCATTTTGTATATTTATTTCAATACAAATTTAAATATTTTATGTGTATTTTTGTATATATTTTTATAAAAAAATGCGATAATTTTTGGGAATTTTGCATCTTTATTTTCATACAAATTTACATTATTTTATTGATATTCTGTGTATTTATTTTGATACGATTTTACATTATTCTATTTGTTTTTTGTATATATTTTTATTCAAATTTACATTATTTGATGTGTATTTTGTATATGTATTTCAATACAAATTTACCTAATTCTATGTGTATTTTGTATATTTCTTTTCAAACAAATTTAAACCATTTTTGTGTATTTTTGTATATAGTTTTATACAAATTTAAGTTATTTTATGTACGCATTTACATTATTTAGTGTGTGTTTTGTATATATATTTCTATAGAAATTTGCGTTATTTTTATATGTTTTCTCATACAAATTTACATTATTTTATTGTTATTTTGTTTATTTATTTTGATACGAATTACATGATTATATGTGTATTTTGTCCATATTTTTTATACGTATTTACATTACTTAATGTGTATTTTGTTTATATATTTTTAAACAAATCTACGTTATTATATGTATATTTATAAATATTTTGATACAGATTTACATTATTTTATGTATTTTGTATGTACATTTCAATTCAAATTTAGCTTATTTTAGCTGTATTTTGTATATATATTTTCATACAAATTTAATTACTTATGTGTATTTTTGTATATAGTTTTATACAAATTTACGATATTTTATGTGTATTTTGTATATTTATATTTATACAAATACACATTCTTTTACTGGTATTTTGTTTATTTATTTTGATACGATTTTTATGTGTATTTTGTATTCATTTTTTTATACGTATTTACCTCATATTATGTGTATTTTGTATATATTTTTATAGAAATCTACGTTATTTTATGTGTATTCGTATATATATTTTCAAACAAATTTACATTGTTTTATATGTATTTTTAAATATCTCTTTCAATACAAATTTACCTTACTTTATATGCATTTTGTATTTTTTGTATTTTGGCATATATATTTTTATAAAAAATGCAATATTTTTTGGGAATTTTGCATCTTTATTTTCATACAAATTTACATTATTTTATTGATATTCTGTGTATTTATTTTGATACGATTTTACTTTATTTTATTTGTTTTTGGTATATATTTCTTTATACACATTTACATTATTTAATGTGTATCTTGCATATATATTTTATAAAAATTTACGTTATTTTAAGTGTGTTTGTTTATATATTTTCATTCAAATTTACATTATTTGATGTGTATTTTGTATATGTATTTAAATACAAATTTACCTAGTTTTACGTGTATTTTGTATATTTCTTTTCGTACAAATTTAAATTATTTTTGTGTATTTTTGTATAGTTTTATACAAATTTATATATACGAATACACATAAAATAACGTAGATTTCTATAAAAAAATATATACAAAATACATATAAAATTAAGTAAACACGTATAAAAAAATGTAAACAAAATAAACATAAAATAATGTAAGCTCGAATCAAAATAAATGAACAAAATACCAATAAAAGAATGTGTATCTGTATAAATATAAATGTACAAAATACACATACAAAATAAACATAAAATAAGGTAAATTTGTAATGAAATATATGTACAAAATACACATAAAATAATGTAAATTTATATAAAAATATATATACAAATACACATAAAATACCATGAATTTGTATATAATTATATATTCAAAATAAATATTAAATAATGTAAATGCCTATAAAAATATATATACAAAGTACATATAAAATAATGTAAATTCGTATCAATATAAATCAACAAAATACCAATAAAATAATATATATTTGAATGAAAATAGATTTATAAAATACACATAACATAACTAAAATTTGTTTTGAAATATATACAAAAATACATAAAAATGATTTGAGTTTGTATGAAAATAGATATTCAAAATACACATAAAACTAGGTAAATTTCTTTTGAAATATATATACTAAATACCCATAAAATATTGCAAATTTGTGTCAAATTATATTAACAAATACAAATAAAATAACGTAAATTTGTATGAAAAATATATACAAAATACACATAGAATAATATCAAATCGTATCAAAATGAATGAGCAGAATATCAATAAAATAACGTAAATTTGTATGAAAATAAAGATGCAAAATACCCATAAAATAAAGCATATTTTTATAAAAATACATATACAAAAATACACAAAGAATAATTAAATTTCTATTAAAATTAATATACAAAATGCATATACAATAAGGTAAATTTGTATTGAAAAAATATGCAAAATACACATAAAAGTGTAAATTAGTTTAAAAATCTATATATGAATACACATAAAATAACGTAGATTTCTATAGAAATATATATATACAAAATACACATGAAATGATGTAAATACGTATAAAAATATATATACAAAATACACATTAAATTATTTAAATTCGCGTCAAAATAAATAAACAAAATATCAATAAAAGAATGTGTATTTGTATGAAAATAGATATAAAAAATACTCATAAAATAACCTAAGTTTGTATAAAACTATATACAAAAATACACAAAAATAATTTAAATTTGTATGAAATTAAATATACAAAATACACATAAAATTAGGTAAATTTGTATTGAGATACATATACAAAATACACATAAAATAATGGAAATTTGAATGAAAATATATAAACATATACACTTAAAAAAACGTAAATTTGTATCAAATATATACACAAAATACACATTAAATAATTTAATTATGTATAAAAAAAATATATACAAAACACAAATAGAATAATGTAAAATCGTATCAAAAATAAATACACAGAATATTAGTAAAATAATGTAAATTTGTATGAAAATAAAGATGCAAAATACCCATAAAATAACGCATTTTTCTTTTTTAAATATATATACCAAAACACACATAAAATATTAAAATTTGTAATAAAATAAATATAAAAAATGCACATACTATAAGGTAAATTTGTATTGAAAAAGATATGCAAAATACATATAAAACAATGTAAATTTGTTTCAAAATATATATACGAATACACATAAAATAACGTAGATTTCTATAAAAATATATACAAAATACACATATAATGAAGTAAATACGTATAAAAAAAATGAATACAAAATACACATAAAAATCGTATCAAAATAAATAAACAAAATACCAGTAAAAGAATGTGTATTTGTATAAATATAAATATACAAAATACACATAAAATATCGTAAATTTGTACAAAACTATATACAAAAATACACATAAGTAATTAAATTTGTATGAAAATATATATACAAAAAAAAGCTAAAATAAGCTAAATTTGAATTGAAATGTACATACAAAGTCCATAAAATAATGTAAATCTGTATCAAAATATTTATACAAATACATATAATAACATAGATTTGTTTAAAAATATATAAACAAAATACACATTAAGTAATGTAAATACGTATAAAAAATATGTACAAAATACACACAATTTAACTACTTTTGTGTATTTTTGTATATAGTTTTATATAAATTTACGATATTTCATGTGTATTTTGTATATTTATTTTTATACAAAAACACATTTTTTTATTGGTATTTTGTTTATTTATTTTGATACGAATTTACATTATTTTATGTGTATTTTGTATACATTTTTTTATACGTATTTACTTCATTTTATGTGTATTTTGTATACATATTTTTATAGAAATCTACGTTATTTTATGTGTATTCGTATATATATTTTGAAATAAATTTTACATTGTTTTATATGTATTTTGCATATCTATTTCAATATAAATTTACCTTATTGTATGTGCATTCTGTATATTTATTTTAATACAAATAAAAAAAAATTATATGTATTTTGGTATATATGTTTAAAAAAAAAATGCGTTATTTTATGGGTATTTTATTAATATTCTGTATTTATTTTGTTACGATTTCACATTATTCTATTTGGGTTTTGTATATATTTTTTTATACATATTTACATTACTTAACGTGTATTTTGTATATATATTTTATACAAATTTACGTTATTTTAAGTGTATTTGTTTATGAATTTTCATTCAAATTTACATTATTTTATGTGTATTTTGTAAATGTATTTCAATACAAATTTACCTAATTTTATGTGTATTTTGTATACTTATTTTCAAACAAATTTAAATTATTTGTTTGTATATTTGTATATAGTTTTATACAAATTTACGTTATTTTATGTGTATTCTGTATATCTATTTTCATACAAATACACATTCTTTTATTGATATTTTGTTTATTTATTTTGACACGAATTTACATTATTTAATGTCTATTTTGTATATATATATTTTTATACGTATTTACAGCATCTCAAGTGTATTTTGTATATATATTTCTATAGAAATCTGCGTTATTTTATGTGTATTCGTATATATATTTTGAAACAAATTTACTTTGTTTTATGTGTATTTTGCATATTTTTTTTATTAAAAATTTACCTTATTGTATGTGCATTTTGTATATTAATTTTACTACAAATTTAATTATTGAATGTGTATCTATGTATATGTATTTTTATAAAAATATGCTTTATTTTATTGGTATTTTGCATCTTTATTTTCATACAAATTTACATTATTTTTTTGATATTTTGTTTATATATTTTGATACGATTTTACATTATTTTCTATGTGTATTTTGTATATATATTTAATACAAATGTACGTTATTTTATGTGTATTTGTTTTCATTTCATACAAATTTTCATTATTATATGTGTATTTTGTACATGTACAAATTTGTACAAATTTAACTAATTATATGTGTTTTTTGTATATCACTTTTCATAAAAATTGAAATTATTTTTGTTTTTTTTTGTATATATTTTTATACAAATTTTCGTTATTTTATGTGTATTTTGTATATTTATTTTCCTACAAATATACGTTCTTTTATCGGTATTTTGTTTGTCTATTTTGATACTAATTTACATTGTTTTAGGTGTATTTGGTATATACATATTTTTATACTATTTACATCATTTTATATGTATTTTGTATGTATATTTTCATAGAAATTTACTCCATTTTATGTGTATTCGTATATATATATTTTGATACAAATTTACATTATTGATGTGTATTTTGCATATGTATTTCAATACAAATTTACTTTATTGTATATGCATTTTGTATATTTATTTCAATACAAATTTAACTATTTCATGTGTATTTTTGTATATATATTTTTATGCATATATGCGTTAATATATGGTTATTTTGCATCTTTATTTTCATACAAATTTAAATTATTTTATTGATATTCTGTTTATTTTTTTTGATACGATTTAACATTATTCTATGTGTATTTTGTATATATATTTTTATACATATTTACATTATTTAATGTATATTTTGTATATATATTTTATCCAAATCTACGTTATTTTATGTGTATTTTGTATATGTATTTCAATACAAATTTGCCTAACTTTATGAGTATTTTGAATATCTATTTTCAAACAAATTTAAATTATTTTTGTATATTTTTTTATTTATTTTTATACATTTTTTTGTTATTTTATTTGTATTTTGTATATATATTTTCCTACAAATATACAATCTTTTATTATAGTTTTGTTTATTTATTTTGATACGAGTTTACATTATTTTATGTGTATTTTGTATATATATTTTTCTACGTATTTACATTATTTCATGTGTATTTTGTATATATATATATATATATATATATATATATATATATATATATATATATATATATATATATATATATATATATATATATTTATATATATATATATATATATATATTTATATATATTAATAAAAAATTACATTATTTTTTTGTGTGTATTCCTATTTATTTTGATGGAATTTTTATACAAATTCATGTTATTTTATGTGTATTTGTTTATATATTTTCATACAAATTTATATTATTTTACGTGTATTTTTACATATTTTTCATTACAAATTTACCTTATTTCATGATTATTTTGTATATTTATTTCATTGAAATTTAAAATATTTTATGTGTATATTTGTATTTGTATTTACGTAATTTTATGTGTATTTTCTATAGATATTTTCATATAAAATTACATTAATTTATTGGTATTTTCTTTATTTAACACGATACGAATTTAGATTTTTTCATAGGTTTTTTGTATACATATGTTTATACTCATTTACATTATGTAATGTGTGTTTTGTATATATTTTTTAATGCAAATTTATTGTATGTGCATTTTTTTACATATATTTTTAAAGAAATTTATTTATTTTATATGCATTTTGTTTATGTTTTCTCATAAAAATTTATATTATTTTATTGGTATTTTGTTTATTTATTTTGATACCAATTACATGATTATATGTGTATTTTGTTTATACTTTTTTATACGTAATTACATTATTTTATGTGTATTTTCTTTATATATTTTTAAATAAAATTTACGTAATTATATGAGTATTTAAAAAAATATTTTGATACAAATTTAATTTATTTTATGTATTTTGTACATATATTTCAATTCAAATTAAGCTTATTTTGTGTGTATTTTGTATATCTATTTTCATACAAATTTAATTACTTCTCTGTATCTTTGTATATTGTTTTATATAAATTTACCTTATTTTATGTGCATTTTGTATATTTATATTTATACAAATATGCAAAATACATATAAAACAATGTAAATTTCTTTCAAAATATATATACGAATACACATAAAATAACGTAGATTTCTATATAAATATATATACAAAATACACATAAAAAGTGTATCAAAATAAATAAACAAAATGCCAATAAAAGAATGTTTCTTTTATAAATATAAATATACAAAATACATAAAATAACGTAAAATTGTATAAAACTAATAAATAAAAATAATTAAATTTGTATGAAAATATATAAATATATATATATATATATATATATATATATATATATATATATATATATATATATATATATATATATATATATATATATATATATATATATATATATATATATATATATATATATATATATATATATATATATATATATATATATATATATATATATATATATATATATATATATATATATATATATATATATATATAGATATATATATATATATATATATATATATATATATATATATATATATATATATTCCTACAAATATACATTCTTTTATTGGAATTTTGTTTATTTATTTTGATACGAATTTACATTATTTTATGTGTATTTTGTATATATATTTTTCTACGTATTTACATTATTTTATGTGTATTTTGTATATATATTTTCAGAAAAATTTACGTTATTTTATTGTGTGTATTCGTATCTATTTTGATACAAATTTACATTATTTTATGTGTATTTTGCATATCTATTTAAATACAAATTTACCTTATAGTATGAGTATTTTGTATATTTATTTTAATACAAACTGAATTATTTTATGTGTATTTTTGTATATTTTTTTTTAAATATGAGTTATTTTATGTGTATTTTGTATATCTATTTTCATACAAATTTAACGACTTTTCTGTATTTTTTTATATACTTTTATATCAATTTACGTTATTTTATGAGTATTTTTGTATATTTATATTTATACAAATACACATTCTTTGATTAGTATTTTGTTTATTTATTTCCATATGAGTTTACATTATTTTATGTGTATTTTGTGCACATTTTTTTATACGTATTTACTTCATTTTATGTGTATTTTGTATATATATCTTTATAGAAATCTGCGTTATTTTATGTGTATTCGTTTTATATATGTATTTTGCATATCTATTTCAATACAAATTTACCTTATTGTGTGTGCATTTCGTATATTTATTTTAATACAAATTCAAATATTTTATGTGTGTTTTGGTATATATATTTTTATAAAAAATGCGTTATTTTATGGGTATTTTGCATCTTTATTTTCATGCAGATTTATATTATTTTATTAATATTCTGTGTGTTTATTTTGATATGATTTTTCATTATTCTATTTGTGTTTTGTATATATTTTTTTTATACATATTTACATTATTTAATGTGTATTTTGTATATATATTTCATACAATTTTATGTTATTTTAAGTGTATTTGTTTATATATTTTCATTCAAACTTACATTATTTTATGTGTAATTTGTATATGTATTTCAATACAAATTTGCCTAATTTTTTTTTTCAAATCTATTTTCAAACAAATTTAAATAATTTTTTGTGTGTTTTTGTATATAAATTTATACAAATTTAAGTTATTTTATTTGTATTTTTTATATATATTTTCCTACAAATATATATTCTTTTATTGGAATTTTATCTATTTATTCTGATACGAGTTTACTTTTTTTTTATGTGTATTTTGTATATATATTTTTCTACGTATTTACATTATTTTATGTGTATTTTGTATATATATTATCATAAAAATTTACTTTATTTTATTGTGTGTATTCGTATATAATTTGATACAAATTTTATACAAATTCATGTTATTTTATGTGTATTTGTATATATATTTTCATACAAATCTACATTATTTTATGCACATTTTTAAATATATTTCTTTACAAATTTACCTTATTTTATGTTTATTTTGAATATTTATTTCCTTCAATTTTAAATTATTTTATGTGTATATATGTATTTGTACTTAGGTTATTTTATGTGTATTTTCTAAATATATTTTCATCAAAATTACATTATTTTATTGGTATTTTGTTAGTTTAATTGATACGAATTTAGATTATTTCATAGGTATTTTGTATACATATTTTATACGCATTTACATTATTTAATGTGTGTTTTGTATATTTATTTTATGTAATTTATTTATTTTATGTGTATTTGTATAAATATATATACAAAATGCACATAAAATAAGGTAAATTTATATAAAACAATATGCAAAGATACAAAGAAGTAATTAAATTTGTATGAAAATAGATATACAAAATACTCACAAAATAAGCTTAATTTTAAATGAAATATATGTACAAAATACATAAAGTACATATACTTACGTAAATTTTATATAAAAATATATAAACAAAAAACACATTAAATAATGTAATTACGTATAAAAAATATATATACAAAATACATATATAATCATGTAATTCGTATCAAAATAAATAAACAAAATTCCAATAAAATAATGTAAATTTTTATGAGAAAACATATACAAAATACACATAAAATAAAAAAAAATCTATAAAAAGATATGTACAAAAATGAACATAAAATAAATTTGCATTGAAAAATATATACAAAACACACATTACATAATGTAAACGAGTATAAACATATGTATACAAAATACCTATGAAAAAAATCTAAATTCGTATCGAGTTAAATAAAGAAAATACCAATGAAATAATGTAATTTTGGATGAAAATATATATAGAAAATGCATATAAAATTGCGTAAATACAAATACAAATATACACATAAAATAATTTAAAATTGAATGAAATAAATATACAAAATAATCATAAAATAAGGTAAATTTGTAATGAAAAATATGTAAAAATACGCATAAAATAATACATATTTGTATGAAAATATATATACAAATACACATGAAATAACATGAATTTGTATAAAATTTGTATCAAAATAAATACGAATACACACAATAAAATAATGTAAATTTTTATAAAAATATATATACAAAATACACATAAAATAATGTAATATGTTAATAAAATAAAATAAATTTGCATGAAAATAAAGATGCAAAATACCCATAAAATAACGCATTTTTTATAAAAATATATATATACCAAAACACACATAAAATATTTAAATTTGTATTAAAATAAATATACGAAATGCACACACAATAAGGTAAATTTGTATTGAAATAGATATGCAAAATACATATAAATCAATGTAAATCTGTTTCAAAATATATATACGAAAACACATAAAATAACGCAGATTTCTATAAAGATATATATACAAAATACACATAAAATGAAGTAAATACGTATAAAAAAATATGTACAAAATACACATAAAATAATGTAAACTCGTATCGAAATAAATAAACAAAATACTAAAAAAAGGATGTGTATTTGTATAAATATAAATATACAAAATACACATAAAATAACGTAAATTGATATAAAAGTATATATAAAAATACACAAAAGTAATTAAATTTGTATGAAAATAGATATACAAAACACACATAAAATAACTCATTTTTAAAAAAAATATATACAAAAATACACATAAAATAATTAAATTTATTAACAAAATACACATACTATAAGGTAAATTTGTATTGAGATAGAAATGCAAAATACACATAAATAATGTGAATTTGTATTAAAATAGATACAATAAACACAATAACATAACGTAAATTTTATGAAAATATATATACAAATAATACATAAAATAATGTAAATGTAAAATATATAAATATATATATATATATATATAAATATATATATATATATATATATATATATATATATATATATATATATATATATATATATATATATATATATATATATATATATATATATATATATATATATATATATATATATATATATATATATATATATATATATATATATATATATATATATATATATATATATATATATATATATATATATATATATATATAGTATATGCATTTTGTATATTTATTTCAATACAAATTTAAATATTTTATGTGTATTTTGGTATATATATTTTTATAAAAAATGCGATATTTTTTGGGAATTTTGCATCTTTATTTTCATACAAATTTACATTATTTTATTGATATTCTGTGTATTTATTTTGATACGATTTTATATTATTCTATTTGTTTTTTGTATATATATATTTTTTATACACATTTACATTATTTAATGTGTATCTTGCATATGTATTTTATACAAATTTACGTTATTTTAAGTGTGTTTGTTTATATATTTTCATTCAAATTTACATTATTTAAGGTGTATTTTGTATATGTATTTCAATACAAATTTACCTAATTTTACGTGTATTTTGTATATTTCTTTTTATACAAATTTAAATTATTTTTTGTATTTTTGTATATAGTTTTATACAAATTTTGGTTATTTTATATACTCATTTACATTATTTAATGTGTTTTTTGTATATATATTTTCATGCAAATTTACTTTATCTTATGTGCATTTTTGTACATATATTTTTATAGAAATTAGCGTTATTTGTATATGTTTTCTCATACAAATTTACATTATTTTTTTTGTTTTTTTGTTTATTTATTTTGATACGAATTACATGATTATATGTGTATTTTGAACATATTTTTTTATACGTATTTACATTACTTAATGTGTATTTTGTTTATATATTTTTAAACAAATCTACGTTATTATATGTATTTGTATAAATATTTTGATACAAATTTACATTATTTTATGTATTTTGTATATACATTTCAATTGAAATTTAGTTTATTTTAGCTGTATTTTCTATATCTATTTTCATACAAATCTAATTACTTCTGTGTATTTTTGTATATAGTTTTATACAAATTTACGATATTTTACGTGTATTTTGTATATTTATATTTATACAAACACACATTCTTTTATTGGTATTTTGTTTATTTATATTGATACGATTTTACATTATTTTATGTGAATTTTGTATTCATTTTTTTATACGTATTTACTTCATTTTATGTGTATTTTGTATATATTTTATGAAATTTACGTTATTTTATGTGCCCACAACCTTGACTCTTCTGAATTTTCTACCATCTGGCTAAGACTTCATTGTCATTCTATTACTAAATACATCTGTGCTGTTTATCTCTCACCTAACTCTACCAACTATGTACATTTCTTTGACTATTTGAATTCTAATGTGGAACACATCTTGACCCACTCTCCCTTCGCTGAAATCTCCATCCTAGGAGATTTCAATTTTCACCACCAGCTTTGGCTTTCATCCTCTTTCACTGACTATCCTGGTGAACAAGCCTACAACTTTGCTATCCTCAACGACCTAGAGCAGTTGGTCCAGCACCCTACACGTATTCCCGACCGTCTTGGAGACCGGCCCAACATTCTAGACCTCTTCCTTACCTCAAACCCTTCTGCTTATTCTGTCAAACTGTTCTTTCCGTTGGGCTCCTCCGATCACAATCTTATTTCTTCATCCTGTCCTATCGCTCCTGTACACCCTCTGGACCCACCGAAGAGGCGATGCTTCTGGCATTTTGCTTCAGCTCGGTGGGACGACCTGAGGATGTCCTTTTCCGATTTCCCGAGGAATGATTATTGCTTCCAGGATAGATACCCCTCTGTGAGTGCTCAGCGCATCACAGAGGTGATTGTCTCTGGAATGGAGGCAAAGATTCCTCGTTCTTTCTCTACTCCTCACGCTAAAAGCCTTGGTTTAATCACGCTTGTTCTCGTGCTGTCAATGATAGAGAGGTAGCTCACAAAAGATACCAGAGCCTTCAAACTAATGCTAATTATGAACTTACATTTCTGCCCGAAATCGTGCCAAATCTATTCTCCGACTAACCAAAAATTCTTTCATTAATAGAAATGTCAAAACCTTGCTTTCTAACCTCTTCCGTGACTTCTGGCATCTAGCCAAAACATCTCCTCCAACTTCACTTCTTCATCTTTCCCTCCACTCTCAGTCCTGACGGCAACACTGCTGTCTCATCTATCTCTAAGGCTGAACTCTTCTCTCAAACTTTTTCTAAAACTCCACTCTGGACGATTCTGGGCATATTCTCCTACTCATCCCCCTCTGACTCCTTTATGCCTGTTATAAAGATTCTTCAAAATGATGTTTTCTATGCCCTCTGGCCTCAATCCTTAGAAGGCTTATGGACCTGATGGAGTGCCTCCCATTGTCCTTAAAACTGTGCCTGTGCTGTCACCCTGCCTGGTCAAACTCTTTCGCCTCTGCCTGTCAACATCTACCTTTCCTTCTTTGCTGGAAGTATGCCTTCACACAGCCTGTACTCTAAGAAGGTGACCGCCCAACTCTCAAACTACCGTCCTATTGCTTTACTTTCTTGTTCAAAGCTGAATCAATCCTTAACCGTAAGATTCAAAAGCACCTTTCCACTTCTGACCTTCTATCTGATCGCCAGTATGGGTTCCGCAAGGGGCGTTCTACTGGTGATCTCCTAGCCTTCTTAACTGACTCTTGGTCATCCTCTTAGCCGTTTCTGGTGAAACTTTTGCTATTGCGCTGGACATATCAAAAGCTTTTGATAGGGTCTGCACAAATCTTTGCTTTCTAAACTACCTCCTACGGTTTCTATCCTTCTCTCTGTACCTTTATCTCCAGTTTCCTTTCTGACTGTTCTATTTCTGCCGTAGACGGTCACTGTTCTTCCCTAAATCTATTAACAGTGGTGTCCTACAGGGTTCTGTCCTATCTCCCACTCTTTTTCTGTTGTTCATTGATGATCTTCTTCCAAAACGAACTGTCCTATCCATTCCTACGCCGATGATTCCACCTGCATTATTCAACTTCTTTTAATAGAAGACCCACCCTTCAGGAACTTAACGATCAAGGCTGGAGGCTGCAGAACGCTTAGCCTCAGACCTCACTATTATTTCCGATTGGGCAAGAAGAACCTGGTGTCCTTCAACGCCTCAAAACACAGTTTCTCCACCTATCCACTCGACACAATCTTCCAAACAACTATCCCTATTCTTTGACAACACCCAGCTATCACCTTCCTCAACGCTAAACATCCTCGGACTATCCTTAACTCAATATCTCAACTCGAACCTTGATATCTCATCTCTAACTAAATCAGCTTCCTCCAGGCGCTGCGTTCTGTACCGTCTCCTGCCAGTTCTTTCCCCTGCACAGTTGCTGTCCATATACAGGGCCTTGTCCGCCTCGTATGGAGTATGCATCTCATGTATGGGGGGGCTCCACTCACACAGCTCTTCTGGACAGAGTGGAGGCAAAGGCTCTTCGTCTCATTCTATCTTCTATCGATATTTCCACGATGACTGCTCTTCTGTACTTGCTAACGGCTGGCCTCCTCCCCTCCCGCGGCCCCGTTGCACTCGACTTTCTACTCAAGCTCATTCCTATTCTGTCCAAACCCTTTTATGTAAGAGTTAACCAGCATCTTCACTCTTTCATCCCTCACGCTGGTAAATCCTGAACAATCTTCCTTCATCTGTATTTCCTCCTGCCTACGACTTGAACTCTTTCAAGAGGAGGGTATCAGGACACCTCTCCTCCCGAAACTGACTTATCTTTCGGCCACCCTTTGGATCTATTTTAGAGCAGCGAGTAGCGTGCTTTTTTTTATTAATGCTTACTTTTTGTGCTCCTTTGAGCTGCCTTTAAAAAAAAAAAATAATAAATTCGTATATATATTTTGAAACAAATTTACATTGTTTTATATGTATTTTGCATATGTATTTCAATACAAACTTACAAAAATGCACATAAAATAAAGCAAATTTGCATAAAAATATATATTCAAAACAAACATTAAATAATGTAAATGCGTACATAAAATAACCTAAATTTGTATAAAACTATATACAAAAATACACAAAAATAATAAAAATTTGCATGAAAAATATACAAAATACACATAAATTAGGTAAATTTGTATTGAAATATATACAAAATACATAAAATAATGTAAATTTGAAAGAAAATATATAAACAAATACACTTTAAATAACGTAAATTTGTATAAAATATATGCAAGATAATATTAAATAATGTAAATGTGTATAAAAAAATATATACCAAAAAGAAATAGAATAATGTAAAATCGTATCAAAATAAATACAGAGAATATCAACAAAATAATGTAAATTTCTATGAAAAGAAAGATGCAAAATTCCCATAAAATAGCGCATTTTTTCTAAAAATATATATACCAAAATACATATAAAATATTTAAATTTGTATTGAAATAAATATACAAAATGCATATACAGTAAGGTAAATTTGTATTGAAAGAGATATTCAAAAATACATATAAAACAATGTAAATTTGTTTCAAAATATATATACGAATACACATAAATAACGTATTTTCTAGAAATATATATACAAAACACATGAAATTATGTAAATACGTATAAAATATATATACAAAATACATATATAATGTAAATTGTGTCAAAATAAATAAACAAAAATATCATGAAAAGAATGTGTATTTGTATGAAAAAATTAGATAATAAATTTGTATGAAATATATATGGATACACATTAAATAATGTAAATATGTATAAAAAAATTCAAACAAAAAAATAGAATATTGTAAAATCGTATCAAAATAAATACACTGAATATTAATAAAAATATCAATTTGTATGAAAATAAAGATGCAAAATTCCTTTCAAATATGTACTTTATAAAAATATATATACTAAAATACATATAAAATATTTAAATTTGTATTGAATAAATATATAAAATGCACATAATAAGGTAAACTTTATTGAAAGAGATATGCAAAATACATATAAACAATGTAAATTTGTTTCAAAATATATATAAATACACATAAAATAACGTAGATTTATAAATATATATACAAAATAAACATAAAATTAAGTAAATACGTATAAAATAAATAAAATACAATAAAATAATGTAAATTGTATAAACAAAATACCAATAAAAGAATGTGTATTTGTATAAATATAAATGTACAAAAATACACATACAAAATAAATAAATAAGGTAAATTTGTAATGAATATATGTACAAAATACATATAAATAATGTTAATTTATATGAAAATATATACATATACAAATATACATATAATACCATGAATTTGTATAAAATTATATATTCAAATAAATATTAAATAATGTAAATGCGTATAAAATATATATACAAAGTACATATAAAAATAATACAAATTTAATTATTCTATGTGTATTTTGTATATGTATTTTCATAAAAAAAAAGCTTATTTTATGGTTATTTTGCATCTTTATTTTCATACAAATTTACATTATTTTATTGATATTCTGTGTATTTATTTTGATACGATTTTACATTATTCTATGTATATTTTGTATATATTTCATACAAATGAACGTTATTTTATGTGAATTTGTTTTCATTTCATACAAATTTGCATTATTTTATGTGAATTTTGTACATGTATTTAAATGCAAATGTAACTAATTATATGTGTATTTTGTATATATATATTTTCATACAAATCGAAATTAATTTTGTGTATTTTATTATATATTTTTATTCAAATTTTCGTAATTTCATGTGTATTTAGAATATAAATTTTCCTACAAAAATACGTTCTTTTATCGGAATTTTGTTTATTTATTTTGATACAAATTTTCATTATTTTAGGTGTATTTGATATATATATTTTTATACTTATTTACATAGTTTTATATGTATTTTGAATATATATTTTCATAGAAATTTACAGTATTTTATGTGTATTCGTATGTATATTTTGATACAAATTTACATTATTTATGTGTATTTCCTATATCTATTTCATGTTAAATTTTCTTATTGTATGTGCTTTTGTATATTTATTTTGATACAAATTTAATTATTTTATATGTATTTTGTATATATTTTGGAAACAAATATGCGTTATTATATGGGTATTTTATCTTTATTTTCATACAAATTTACATTATTTTATTGATAGTCTGTTTATTTATTTTGATACGATTTTGCTTTATTCTGTGTATTTTGTATATATATTTGTATTATTACTTACTTTTATTTAATGTATATTTTGTACATACATTTTATGGAAATTTACGTTATCTTATGTGTATTTGTTTATATATTTTCACACAAATTTACATTATTTATGTGTATTTTGTATATGTATATAAATAAAAATTTGCATAATTTCATGTGTATTTTGTATATCTATTTTCAAACAAATTTAAATTATTTTGTGTATTTTTGTATATATTTCTATACAAATTTTTGTTATTTTATTTGTATTTTGTATATACATTTTCCTACAAATATATATTCTTTCAGAGGAAATTTTGTTTATTTATTTTGATACGAATTTACATTATTTTATGTGTATTTTGTATACATATTTTTCTATGTGTTTACATTATTTTGTGTGTATTTTGTATATATATTTGCACAAAAACTTACGTAATTTTATTGTGTGTATTCGTATATATTTTGATAAAAAAAATTCATTATTTTATGTGTTTTTTGCATATCTATTTCAATAAAAATCTACCTTATTGTATGTGTATTTTGTATATTTATTTTAATAAAAATTCAATTATTTTATGTGTATTTTTGTATATATTTTTTTTAAATATGAGTTATTTTGGGTATTTTGCATTACGTGACATATCTTTTATACGTATTTACATTATTTAATGTGTATTTTCCTTATATATTTTATATAAATTTATGTTATTATATGTGTATTTGAATATATATTTTGACACAAATTTACATTATTTTATGTATTTATATATATTTCAATTCAAATTTAGCATATTTTATGTGTCTTTTGTATTTTCTATTTTCATAAATTTAATTATTTTAGTTTATTTTGTATATAGTTTTATACAATTTTACGTTGTTTATGTGTATTTTGTATATTTATATTTATACAAACATTCTTTTATTGGCATTTAGTTTATTTATTTTGATACGAATTTACATTATTTTATGTGTATTTTGTATATATTTTTATACGTATTTACTTCATTTATGTGTATTTTGTATATATTTTATAGAAATTCACGTTATTTTATGTGTATTCGTATATATATTTTTAAAACAAATTTACATTGTTTTATGTATTTTGTATACTATTTCAATACAAATTTTATCTTATTGTATGTGCATTTGTATATTTATTGTAATACAAATTTAAATATTTTATTATTTTGTTATATATATTTTTATAAAAAATGCGTTATTTTATGGGTATTTTGCATCTTTATTTTCATACAAATTTACATTATTTAATTAATATTCTGTGTATTTATTTTTATACTATTTTACATTATTCTATTTGTGTTTTGTATATATTTTTATACATATTTACATTATTTAATGTGTATTTTCTAAATATATTTACTACTAAAATTTACGTTATTTTAAGTGTATTTGTTTATATATTTCATTCAAATTTATTATTTTATATGTATTTTGTATATGTATTTCTAATAGAAAATTACCTAATTTTATGTGTATTTCTTGTATATATATTTTATACAAATTTAAATTATTTTTTGTGTATTTTTGTATAGAGTTTTATACAAATTTCATAATATTTTATGTGTATTTTGTATATCTATTTTCATAAATACACATTCTTTTATTGATATTTTGTTTATTTATTTTGATGGGAGTTTACATTATTTAATGTGTATTGTGTATATATATTTTATACGTATATACGTCATTTCATGTATTTTGTATATATATCATAGAAATACAAGTTTACGATATTATTCGA
The DNA here is from genome assembly GCF_024679095.1 of Eriocheir sinensis. Taxonomy (NCBI): domain Eukaryota; kingdom Metazoa; phylum Arthropoda; class Malacostraca; order Decapoda; family Varunidae; genus Eriocheir; species Eriocheir sinensis. Next base: position 15,029,927 of record NC_066510.1, read on the forward strand.
TATATATTTTGAAACAACATACATTGTTTTATGTGCATTTTGTATATTTTTTCAATACAAATTTACCTTTATTGTACGTGCATTTTGTATATTAATTTAATACAAATTTAATTATTCTATGTGTATTTTTATATGTATTTTAAAAATATGCTTTATTTTATGGTTATTTTATATTTATTAATTTCATTACAAATTATTTTATTGATATTCTGTGTATTTATTTTGATACGATTTTACATTATTCTATGTATATTTTGTATATCTATTTTATACAAATGCACGTTATTTTTATGTGAATTTGTTTTCATTTCATACAAATTATACATTATTTTATGTGTATTTTACATATATTTAAATACAAATTTCTATTTTCATAGCTAAATGAAATATTTTTTGTTTTATGTATATTTTTATTCAAATTTTCGTAATTTTATGTGTATTTTGTATATTTATTTTCCTACAAATATACGTTTATTTTATCGGATTTTGTTTATTTATTTTGATAATGAATTTTCATTTTTTAGGTATTTGATATATATATTTTTATACTTATTTACATAATTTTATATGTATTTTGAATATATATTTTCATAAACTTTAAAATTATATGTATATAAATCAGGCTGAATAACACAAAACATATTAAATAATGAAAATATGTATAAAAATATACAAAACACAAATAAATAATATAAAATCGTATCAAAATATATACACAATATTAATAAATTAAAAATAATGTATATTTGTATGAAAACTATGATAAAATAATTTTATAAATAATGTATTAAAATAAATATACAAAATGTACACACTAAGGTAAATTTGTATTGAAATAGATATGCAAAATACATATAAACTATAAATTTGTTTCTTTTTTATAAAATATATATACGAAATATACATAAAATAACGTAGATTTCTATAAATATATATACAAAATAATAATAAAATTAAGTAAATACGAATCAAAATGTATAAAATACACATAAAATAATGTAAATTCGTATAAATATAAATAAAAAATACTAATAAGAGAATGTGTATTTGTATATATAAATATAAATATATAATGCACACAAATAACGTAAATTTGTATAAACTATATACAAAATACACAGAAGTAATTAAATTTAGTATGAAAATAGATATACAAAATACACACAAAATAAGCTAAATTTGAATTGAAATATATATAAAATACATAAAATAAAGTAAATTGTTTAAAATATTTTAACAAATACACATATAATAACGTAAATTTGTAAAATATATAAACAAAAAATACATTAATGTAAATACGTATAAAAAAATATTTACAAAATACACAATAATCAAGTCATTCGTATCAAAAAATAAGAACAAAAAACTAATTAAATAATGTAAATTCAAAGGAGAAAATATATACAAAATACACATAAATAGCGTTTTAAGTTTCTATAAAATATATGTACAAAATTTTACATAAAATTAGTTTGCATAAAAATATATACAAAACAATACATTGATAATGTAAATGAGTATAAAACATGTATACAAAATACCTATGAAATAATCTAATTGTATCGAGTTAAATTAAAAAAATAATAAAAAAATAATGTAATTTTGTAATAAAATATATATAGAAAATACAAATAATATAAATTAAATACAAATACAAATAAACACATTAAATAATTTAAAATTGAAATGAAATATGAGAAAAATACATAAAATAAGGTAAATTTAATAAAATATATGCATAAAATAATATATACAAAATAATATATAAATTTGTATGAAATATATAAAATATGTAAAATAAAAATTTATGAAAATGTATATATAAAATACACATAAATAATAAAAAATATACGTATATACAATAATATATAAAATAATGTAAATTGTAAAAATAAATACACAAAATTCCAATAAAAGAATGTATATTTAGGAAAATATATATAAAACAAATAAATAATTCAAAATTTGTATAAAATATATACAAAAATACACAAAATAATTTAAATTTGTTTGAAATAGATATACAAAATACACATAAAGTTAGGCAAATTTGTATTGAATACATATACAAAACTCAAATAAAATAATGTAAATTTGTATGAAAATATATAAATAATACATATAAATAACGTAAATTTGATAATATATTTACAAAAATATACATTAAATATTTTAAATATGTAAAAAATATATTATATTATATATTTTTATTGATATTTGTTATTTATGTGTATTTTGTATATGTTTTCATAGAAATTTACATTATTTTATTGGTATTTTTTATTTATTTTGATACGAATTACATGATTATTTGTGTATTTGTACATTTTTTATACGTATTTACATTATTTAATGTGTATTTTGTTTATATATTTTATACAAATTTATGTTATTATATGTGTATTTGTATATATTTTGATAAATTTACATTATTTCATGTATTTTGGTATATAGTTTTCAATTCAAATTTAGCTTATTTTATGTATTTTGTATATCTATTTATTTTAATAAAATCAAATATTTTATGTTTTTTATATATTTTTTATAAAATGTTATTGTATGGGTATTTTCCATCTTTATTGCTTATATAAATTTACATTATTTTATTAATATTTTCGTATTTATTTTGATACGATTTTACATTATTTTATTTGTGTTTTGTATATATTTTTATACATATTTACATTATTTAATGTGTTTTATATATATTTGATAGAAATTTACGTTATTTTAAGTCTATATGTTTATATATTTTCATTCAAATTTACATTATTTTATGTGTATTTTGTATATGTATTTCTCAACAATACTAATTTACCTAATTTTATGTTTTTGTATATTTATTTTCATACAAGTTTAAATTATTTTTGTGTATTTTTGTATATAGTTTTATACATATTTAGTTATTTTATGTGTATTTTGTATATTCATTTCACAAATACACATTCTTTTCATGATATTTTGTTTATTTATTTTGGACACTGAATTAACATTATTTAATGTGTATTTGTATATATATTAATTTATTTACATTACATTATTTCAAGGTATTTTATATATATATTTCTATAGAAATTCATGTTATTTTATGTATTCGTATATATTTGAAACAAATTTACATTGTTTTATGTGTATTTTGCATATTTTTCAATAATACCAATTTACTTTATTGTATGTGCATTTTGTATAATAATTTTAATAGAAATTTGATTAATCTATGTATTTTGTATATGTATTTATAAAAACATGCTTTTATTTTTATGGGTATTTTGCATCTTTATTTTCATACAAATTTACATTATTTTATAGATATTCTGTGTATTTATTTTGATATGATTTTACATTATTCTATGTGGTATTTTTGTATATATTTTACATAAAATGTATTTGTTTTCATTTACACAAACTCACATTATTTACATGTGTTTTTTTGTACATGTATTTAAATAAATTTAACTAGTTATATGTGTATTTTGTATATCTATTTTGTATGTATATTTTTCAGAGAAATTTACTTATTTTATGAGTATTCGTATATATTTTAGATACAAATTTACATTATTGATGTGTATTTTGCATATTCATTTCAATACAAATTTACTTTATTGTACGTGCATTTTGTATATTTATTTTAATACAAATTTAATTATTTTATATGTATTTGTATATATATATTTATAAATATGCGTTATTATATGGATATTTTGTATCTTTTATTTTCATACAACTTCATATTATTTATTGATATTCTCTTTATTTATTTTGATAATGATTTAACATTATTCTATGTGTTTTGTATATATTTTTTTACATTATTTACATTATTTAATGTTCATTTTATATATATTTTAGCCAAATTTATATTATTTTATGTGTATTTGTTTATATATTTTCACAAATTTACATTATTTTATGTGTTTTTGTATATATATTTTTCTACGTATTTAAAATTTTATTTTGTGTATTTGTGTATACATTTTCATAAAAATTATTACGTTATTTTATTGTGTGTATAAGTATATATTTTTGATACAAATTTATACAAATTCATGTTATTTAATGTATTTGTATATATATTTTCATACAAATTTATATTATTTTATGTGTATTTTTCATATATTTTAATACAAATTTACCTTTATTTTATGTTTATTTTGTATATTTATTTCATTCAATTTTAAATTATTTTATGTATATTTGTATTTGTATTTAGGTTATTTTATGTATTTTGTATATATATTTTCATCCAAAATACATTATTATATTGGTATTTTCTTAATTTAATTCGATACGAATTTAGATTATTTCACAGGTATTTTGTATACATATTTTATACTCATTTACATTATCTAATGTGTTTTGTATATATTTTTATGCAAATTCTATTTTATGTTCATTTTGTACATATATTTTATAGAAATTTGGTTATTTTATTTATATAGTTTTATATAAATTTTACGTTATTTTATGTGCATTTTGTATATTTATATTTATACAAATACATTCTTTTATTGGTATATTGTTTATTTATATTTATACGAATTTACATTATTTTATGTGTATTTTGTAAATTTTTTTATACGTATTTACTTAATTTATGTGTATTTTGTATATGTATTTTATAGAAATCTACGTTATTTTATGTGTATTCATATATATTTTGAAACAAATTTACATTATTTTATATGTATTTTGATATCTATTTCAATACAAATTTCCTTTATTGTATGTGCATTTTATATTTATTTTAGATACAAATTCAAATATTTTATGTGTATTTTGGTATCAATAATTTATATAAAAATGTGCGTTATTTATAGGTATTTTGCATCTTAATTTTCATACAAATTTACATTATTTTATTAATATTCTGTGCATATATTTTGATACGATTTTACATTATTCTATTTGTGTTTTGTATATTTTTTATACATATTTACATTATTTAATGTGTATTTTATATATATATTTCATACAAATTTACGTTATTATATGTATTTGTTTATATATTTTCTTTCAAATTTACATTATTTTATGTGTATTTTGTATATGTATTTAACATAGAAATTAACCTAATTTTATGTGTATTTTGTATATATTTCTTTTCATACAAATTTAAATTATTTTTGTGTATTTTGTATATAGTTTATACAAATTTAGGTTATTTTATGTACGCCATTTACATTATTTAATGTGTGTTTTGTATATATATTTTTATCCAAAGTTAATTTATTTTACGTTCATTTTTGGACATATTTTATAGAAATTGCTGTTATTTTATATGTATTTGTATATAAGTTTCTGCTACAAATTTACAATATTTTATTGATATTTTGTTTATTTAGTTTGGATACGAATTACATGATTATATGTATTTTGGTAAATATTTTTATACGTATTTACATTACTTAATGTGTATTTTGTTTATATATTTTAAACAAATTTATGCGTTATTATATATGTATTTTTATAAATATTTTGATGTTAAATCATACATTATTTTATGTATTTTGTATATACATTTCAATTCAAATTTAGCTTATTTTATCTGTATTTTGTATATCTATTTTCATATTTAATTTAATTACTTTTGTATTTTTTGTATATAGTTTTATACAAATTTACGTTATTTTTGTGTATTTTGTATATTTATATTTATACAAATACACATTCTTTTATTGGTATTTTGTTTATTTATTTTGATACGAATTTACATTATTTTATGTGTATTTTGTATACATTTTTTATACGTATTTACTTAATTTACGTGTATTTTGTATATATTTTATATACAAATCTACGTTATTTTTATGTGTATTCGTATATATTTTAAACAAATTTACATTGTTTTATATGTATTTTGCATATCTATTTCAATACAATTTAATTTTTATTGTATGTGTATTTTGTATATTTATTTTAATACAAAAATTTTCTATGTATTTTTGTATATATATTTTTAAAAAACGTGCGTTATTTTATGGGTATTTTGCTTCTTTATTTTCATACAAATTTTACATTATTTTATTAATATTCTGTGTATTTATTTGATACGATTTTACATTATTCTATTTGTGTTTTGTATATATTTTTATACAAATTTACGTTATTTTAAGTGTATTTGTTTATGCATTTTCATTCAAATTTACAGTATTTTATGTGTATTTTGTATATGTATTTCAACACAAATTTACCTAATTTATGTGTATTTTGTATATTTATTTTCATACAAATTTAAATTATTTTTGTGTATATTTGTATATAGTTTTATACAAATTTATATTATCTTATGTGTATTTTGTATATTTATTTTCATACTAATTAATACTTCTCTTTTATTGACATTTTGTTTATTTATTTTGACGAATTTACATATTATTTAATGTGTATTTTGTATATATTATTTTTATACGTATTTACATCCTTTCATGTGTGTATTTTGTATATTTATAAAAATGTTATTTTATGGATATTTTGCATCTTTATTTTCATACAATTTACATTATTTTATTTACATTTGTGTATTTATTTTAATACGATTTTGCATTATTCTATTTTGTTTTGTATATATATTTTATTATACATTATTACATTATTTAATTTGTATTTTTTTTATATATTTTATACTAATTTAATTTAATTTAAGTGTATTTCTTTTTTTATATATATTTTCATTCAAATTTACATTATTTTATGTGTATTTGTATATGTATTTACAAATTTATTTCACTTAATTTGATATGTGTATTTGTATATTTATTTTCATACAAATTTAACTTATTTTTGTGTATTTTTATATATAGTTTTATACAAATTTACGCTATTTTATGTGTATTGTATATGTACTTTATACAAATACACATTCTTTATTGATATTTTAATTATTTATTTTGACACGAATTTACATTATTTAATGTGTGTATTTATAATATATTTTATTTATTTACAACATCATGTATTTTGTATATATATTTATATAGAAATTCAGTTATTTTATATATTTATATATATATATATATATATATATACTTCATGTATATATTTATATATATATATATATATAGAAATATATATATATATATTTATATGTGTATTCGTATATATATATTTTGAAAAAATCTACATTATTTTATGTGTATTTTGTATATATATTTCCATTATAAATTTGCTCTTATTTTAAGTTTATTTTTATATCTATTTTCATTCAAATTAAAATCATTTTATGTGTATATATTTATTTGTATTTACGTTATTTTTATGTATTTTTCTAAGTATATATATTTTCATTCAAAATTACATTATTTTATCGGTATTTGTTCATTTATTTCTGATACGCATTTAGATTATTTCATGTGTATTTTCTATACACCTTATATATAGAGTAAATTTCTATGAAAATATATATTCAAAATACATATAAAATTATGTAAATAAGTATAAAACATATATATATATCAAATACATTTAAAAAAAAAATGAAAATTCGTATCAAAATAAATAAATAAAATTCATTAAGAACGTAAATTGAATTTGTAAAATAAATAAACAAAATACCAATAAAAGAATGTGATTTGGATAAATATAAATATACAAAATACACATACAAAATAAACATAAAATATGTAGATTTGTAATAAAATATATGTACAAATACATAAAATAATGTAAATTTATATGAAAATATATATACAAATACACATAAAATACCATGAATTTGTATAAAATATATATTCAAAATAAATATTAAATAATGGAAATAGGTATAAAAATATATATAAAAGTACATATAAAATAATGTAAATTGTATCAATATAAATCAACAAAACGCTAATAAAATAATATATATTTGAATGAAAATAAATTTACAAAATACACATAATATAGCTAAATTTATGTATTGAAATATATACAAAATACATAGAAATAATTTGAGTTTGTATGAAAATAATAATAGATATACAAATACACATAAACTAGGTAAATTTCTTTGAAATGTATATACAAAATAATTATAAAATCATTGTAAATTTGTATGAATATATAAATAAAAATACACATTATAATAACGTAAATTTAGGGTTATGAAAATATACAAAATTACATAGGCTAATCATATAATTCCTATCAAATAATGAATGGTAGAATATCAATAAATAATGTCAATTTGTATGTAATAAAGATGTAAAAAATATTGTTATGTAACATACACAAAATACACATCGAATAATTAAATTTTGTATTAAAGTTTATATACAAAAATGTGTATATATAGGTATATTTGTATTGAAATTAATTATGCGACATACACGTTGTACTCATACAAATTTATAAACATAGTTATTTTTATTGGTATTTTGTTTATTTATTTTGATATGAATTACATGATTATATGAGTATTTATATTCTGCATATTTTTTATAATGTATTTACATTATTTAATGTGTATTTTGTTTATATATTTTCACAATAAATCTACGTTATTATATTATGTATTTGTAAATATTTTGATACAAATTAATATTTATTTCATAGTATTTTGTATATATTTCAATTCAAATTTCAGTTTAGTTTTATGTGTATTTGTATATATGTTTTCATGGCCAAATTTAAATTACCATTTCTGTGTATTTTTGTATGCTAGTTTTAACACAAATTTACGTTATTTTATGTGCATTTTCTATATTTATATTCATTCAAATACACATTCTTTTATTGGTATTTTGTTTATTTATTTTGATATGAATTTACATTATTTTATATGTGTACTATGTATATATTTTATCAAAATTTTTATGCATTATTTAATATGTATTGTTGAATATATATTTTCACAATATACTTACATGGTATTTTATGTTTATTTGTATATATATTTTACATGTATTTAAATTATTTTTATGTGTATTTTGTATATACATTTTCATAAAAACATAAGTATTTTATTGTAAGTATATATTTTGATACAAATTTTATACAAATTCATGTTTATTTTGAATGTGTGTATTTGTATATTTATATTTATCACACAAATTTATATTATTTTATGTGTATTTTTTTCATATATTTCAATTACAAATTTATCTTTATTTTATGTTTATTTTGTATTATTTATGTATTTAAATACAAATTAACTTAGTTATATGTGTATTTTGTATATTCATTTTGTATGTATATTTTCATAGAAATTTACTTCATTTTATGAGTATCTGTATATATATTTTTGATACAAATTTACATTGTTTTATGTGTATTTTGCATATCTATTTCAATATTAAAATTTACTTTATTGTACGTAGTATTTTGTATATTTATTTTTAGTACAAATTTCATTATTTTATGTATTTGGTATATATATTTGCAATAGAAAGGCTACAGTATGGATATTTTGGTAAATTTTTATTTTCATACAAAATTTTGTCTATTTTATTGATATCTTCGGTTTATTTATTTTTGATACGATTTAACATTATTTCTATGTGTTTTTGTATATATTTCTTTTATATCTTGTATATATTTACATTCAAATTTAACGTTAATTTTGTATATATTTATTTTCACACAATTACACATTATTTTCATGTGTATTTGTTTATTTATTTTCATACAATGAATTACATTATTTGATATGTGTTTTGTATATATATTTTCCTTACTTATTTAAATTATTTTATGTATATTTGTATATACATTTCTCATAAAAATTCCCACGTTATTTATTGTGTAGTATATATATATTTTGATACAAATTATATGACAAAATCTGATGTTATTTAATGTGTATTTGTATATATATTTTCATAGAATTTATATTATTTTATGTGTATTTTTCATATTTATTTCAATACAAATTTACCTAATTTTATGTTTATTTTAGTATATTTATTTTATTCAATTCTAAATTATTTTATGTGTGTATATTTGTATTTCAGTATTTAGGGTTATTTTTATGTATACTTATATATATATTTATCTTAAAATTACATTATTTTATTGGTATTTAATTTAATTCGATACGAATTTTAGATTATCGTTTCATAGGTATTTTGCATACATATTTTTATAATTATTTACATTATCTAATGTAGTTTTGTATATATATTTTTATGCAATTTTATCTAATGTTCTATTTTTTACATATATTTTTATAGAAATTTATGCTATTTATGTATATAGTTTTATATAATTTATTGAGCATTTTATGTGCATTTTGTAAATTTATATTTATACAAATACAATATTTTTATTAGTATGTCACGTTTATTTACATTTATACGAATTTACATTATTTTATGTAGGTATTTTGTATAACATTTTTTATACCGTATTTATCTTAAGTTTAATGTGTATTTTATATGTGCATTTTTGTTAGAAATCTATGCCAAGGTTTTATGTGTATTCTTATATATATTTTGGATACAAATTTACATTATTTTATGCGTATTTTCCATATTCATTTCAATACAATTTACTCTATTGTATGTGCATTGTATATTTATTTAATACAATCTGCAAATATTTTATGTGTATTTGCATCGGTTACTGGCAATTTTAAAACGCGTTATTTATAGGTATTTTGCATCTTAATTTTCATAAATTTATATGTACTTTGTATATATATATTTATACGCTTATATTATTTAATATTTATTTTGAATATATATTTATACAACTATGGTATTTTTATGTGTATTTGTATATTATTTTCAAATAAATTTACATTATTTTATGTATTTTGTACATATATTTTATTACAATTCACTTATTTTATGTTTATTTCATTTGTATTTATTTATATTTATAAAATACATATTCTTTTATTGGTATTTCTTGTTTATTTATTTTAATTGAATTAATTATTTTATGTATTTCAAAGATTTTTTTTACGTATTTACTTAATGATGTGTGGTATTTTGCATATATTTTATAGAAATTACGTTTTTTATTTGTATTCATATATATATTTGAACAAATTTACATTGTTTTATATGTATTTTTGCATATCTCAAATACAAATTTACCTTTTATTGTATGTGCATTTTGTATATTTATTTCATACAAATTTAAATATTTATGTGTATTTTGGGTATATATATTTTTATAAGAAATGCGCTTATTTTATGGGAATTCTTGAATCTTATATAATAAATTACATTATTTTATTAATATTCGTATTTATTTGATACGAATTTAAATTATTCTTATTTGTTTTTGTATATACTTTTATTATTTATATTTCATTTAATGAGTATCTTGTATATATATTTTATACAAATTTATATCTATTATCTATTTACACAAATACACATTCTTTCTATGATATTTTGTTTGATTATTTTGACACGAATTACATTATTTGATATGTATTTTGTAGTATATTTTTATAATGCATTTCATATTAATTTCTGCTAAGTGTATTTGTATACATATTCATAGAAACTACTTTATTTATGTATTCGTATATATATATTTTGGAAACAAATTTACATTGTTTTATATGTTTTTTGAATATCTCTTTTAATACAAATTTACTCTTACTGTATATGCATTTTGTATATTTATTTCAATACAAATTTAAATATTTTATGTGTATTTTAAGATATATATATTTTTATAAAAATGCGATAATTTTTTGGGAATTTACATCTTTATTTTCATACAAACTTACATTATTTATTGATATCTGTATTTATTTTGATACGATTTTACATTATTTTATTTGTTTTTGTATATATTTTTTATACATTACTTACATTATTTAATGTGTATCTTGCATATATATTTTATAATAAATTTTACGTTATTTTAAGAGTATTTATTTTTGTCATTCAAATTTTTTATTTATTTTAACTAAAAATTACATTATTTTTATGTGTATTTTGTATACATTTTTTTATACGTATTTACTTAATTTTATGTATTTTGTATATATATTTTAAAGAAATTCCACGTTTTTTATTTGTATTCGTATATATATTTTGGAAACAAATTTACATTGTTTTATATGTATTTTTGTATTCTTCAATACAAATTTACCTTATTGTATGTGCATTTTGTATATTTATTTCAATCCATTTAAATATTTTATGTGTATTTTGGCATATATTTTTTTATAAGAAAATGCGCTATTTTATTGGAATTTCGTATCTTATTTTCATACAAACTGGCATTATTTTATTAATATTCGGTGTATTTATTTGATACGATATTACATTATTCAATTTGTTTTCGTATATACTTTTTTATACATATTTACATTATTTAATGTGTATTTGTAGGCATATATTTTATACAAATTTATTATCTATTATCTATTTTATACAAATACACATTATTTTCATGATATTTTGTATATTTATTTTGGATAATGAATTTACATTACTTGATATGTATTTTGTATATATATTTTTTACTGTATTTACATAATTTCATATGTATTTTGTATATATTTTATAGAAACTTACTTTATTTTATGTATTCGTATATATATTTTGAAACAAATTTACATTGTTTTATATGTATTTTGAATATCTCTTTTAATACAAATTTACTACTGTGTATATGCATTTTGTATATTATTTCAATACAAATTTAAATATTTTTAGGTGTATTTTGGTATATATATTTTTATAAAATGCGATAATTTTGGGTATTTGAATCTTTTATTTAAGGCCAAATTTACATTATTTTTTTGATATTCTGTATTATTTTGATACGATTTACATTAATCTATTTGTTTTTTGTATATATTTTTATACATTTACATTATTTAATGTGTATCTATATATATTTTATACAAATTACGTTATTTAAGGTATTTGTTTTTATATTTTTATTCAAATTTACATTTATTTTGTTCGAACTATTTACTATGTGTATTTTGTATACATTTTTTATCTGTATTTACTTAATTTTATGTGGTATTTTATATATATTTTTGCTGGTAAAATTCGTTTTTATTTGTATTCGTTTATATATTTTGAAACAACTTACATTTCATTTATAAGGTATTTGCATATCTCTTTCAATACAAATTTACTCTTTTATTGTATGTGCATTTGCATATTTATTTCATGCAAATTTAAATATTTTATGTGTATTGGTATAAATATTTTTATAAGAAAAGCTATTTTATGGGAATTTTGCATCTTTATTTTCTTACAAGGCTAAATTCATATTATTTTTATTAATATTCGGTAGTATTTATTTTGATACGATGTTACATTATTCTATTTGTTTTCCTTTTTTGTATATACTTTTTTATACATATTACATTTTATTTAATTCTATCTTGCACATATATTTTATACTAACCATTATCTATTATGTATTTTCACAAATACACATTTTCATGATATTTTGTTTATTTATTTACACGAATTTACATTATTAATATGTATTTTGTATATGTATTATATGCTACGTATTTACATAATTTCATATGTATTTTGTATATATATTTCTATAGAAATCTACTTTATTTTATGTGTATTCGTATATATATTTTTGAAACAAATTTACATTGTTTTATATGTATTTTTGTATCTCTTTCAATACAAAATTTAACTTACTGTATATGCATTTTGTATATTTATTTCAATAATAAATTTAAATATTTTATGTGTATTTTGGTAAAATATATTTTATAAAATATGATGGGATTTTAATTCTTGTATCTTTATTTGCATGTCAATTTATATTATTTTAACATATTCTGTGTATTTATTTTGATGTTGATTTTACATTATTCTCATTTTGTTTTTTGTATATTTTTATACATTTACATTATTTAATGTGCATCTTGCATA